>NW_028327179.1:99790245-100093275 GCF_987537825.1 Furipterus horrens
GTGCCTTGGGGTCTCTCCTAACTTCCCACAGCGACTTTGCCAGCTGGTAGCCTCTCCCCGTTCCCCAGCCCCTGCAGCGCCCGCCCTCCTTCGGTTGGCCCCATCCCCTCCCACCGCCCCCTCCTGGGCTCCCTCCAGCGCCCAGCGCAGCCCTAGGCTCCTCCCCACCCCGGTCAGGACCGGCCTCCCGGCAGCAGGCCCTCCTGGGCCTTTCTGTCCCACCCTCCTGCTGCCCTCCTCCTGCTGCCTGACCCCCGACCCTGACCCTGACCCTGACCGTGGCTGCTTGTCCGGGCAGGGCGGGGGAGCAGGGTGTCCAGGGGACCTGGGAAGAGGGGAGGTGAGGCCCAGCAGTCCAAGCTCTGGCAGGTCTTTGTCCGGGACTCCTCTCTCTTCCCCTCAGGATATGGGACTGCCCTGCCCCCCACCCTGCCCCCCTTTCTTAGGCCCCTGGGGTGACCAGTCTCTGAGATGCTCGTTTCCGGACTTTCTTCCCAGGAACACAGACATCCTCAAACCCGATGAGGCCCAGAGGACTCATTCCATCCCTCTTACGTCTCCCATGACCCAGAGCCACTCAGACAGAAGGCGTCTTCCTGTGAGGCAACTGGTGACCGACAAGCTCCCACTGCACGCAAGTCCAGGCTCAAGCCCGCACGTCCCATCCTCAGTGGCAGTAGAGTCAGTGGTCTCCCGTGGGGTGTCAGGAGCCTGGGAGGATGGTTGGTGGAATGCGCAGGGCCAGTGGGGAGTCAGGCAAAGTGGCCCAGGACTGGGTCAGCCCCTGCGCGTCTGAGCAAACGTGAGGCAGCTCTGGGACTCTTAAGTATCAATCAGTAACCAGGGTGACCATTTCTCTGCTTCCAGGCCCTGTCCTAATGGCCGGAAATAGAGAATCTCCTTGAACTTCAACCCCCTGGAACTGCTGCTTCCTCCTCTGCAGGCTGGGATCAGAGACGCTACCTGAGGAGGAAATGAGGAAAATACGTGAAAAGTGGCTGCTTGTGTTCTGGGGACCAAGTGTGGTCAAAGGCTGAGAGCCACATGACACAGGGACCTTGACTTTACCCTCGTGCGGTCCTTTGGGCTATTGCCCTTCTACCAGGGAAAGCCTCTCTGGTCTCCAGCCGTGGTGGGAGGCTGGAAAGTCCCTCCACTGTTCCCAGCCTCATCCCTGTCTCCTGGCGCAGAGCCGGCCCCCTGCCCCCACTGGGAGGAACCCTGCGCAGCCAGTTACCACAGTGCCTTCTGCATCATCTTGTAAAACACGTCCTGTGTCTCATCCTCCGTCGTCTCCTTCCCTCATCTTCTTTCTCCTCGTGACTCTGAAGCTTCTCATTCTTTTTACTGTCGTTTTAATGGAGTTTTGAAATAGAGACGGGATAAACACATTGTCACTGAACGCAGGTCCGGCTCTCGCCGCTGTGGAAGCCAGCACCCGGGAGCCAGGGGCCGCTGAGAAGGAAAGTGGTTTTATTCAGGCGCCGGCCACCTGGACGATGCGGGACTCTCATCGCAAAGCCTACGTCCGCGTCTCCAGCGTCCTGGCTGGGGCACATGGGAACCGCGGGAAGAGGGGGACTGAGGGACTTCTGGCGATGTGCACTGTCTCAGCTCAGCCCTCGGTGGCGCCAGTGTTGTCCCCCGCGTGCGTGGTCATGCGGTCCCACCCCCACCCCGCATTCACACACTCACCTCTGACCTCTGGGACGTGCAGGCCGTGACGCGTGTTCAACTCCCTGTGGTCAGGGCCGCTTCCTGGCGAAGCAGGAGCTGCAGCTGCCAATGCCTGTAAAATACTTGCAAGGAAGCATTTCATACACGAAACCTCGGAGTCTGTCAGTGCGGCCTGGCCCATAATTCCCGCCTGATCAGTCGATTATCTTTACTTCAATCACGGTTACAACATGACACACAAGTGTGTGATCACCTGTGTCTAGCCAGATTGAGTTACTTAAAAGGAAAACGTCATACGCAGAAGCCTACCCCCCAGTACCTCTGAATGTGACTGGACTGGGAGCTACAGATTTCAAAGGGGCTGTTACGGTAAAACGAGGTCGTGTGGATGGGCCCCAAACCGATGTGCCTGGCCTCCCTGTAAGAAGAGATCTGGACACACAGGGGCCACAGGGAGAACTCTGCCTTAACAAGCCAGGGGGCGGCCTCGGGAGACCCGGCGCTGCTGACACCTCCGCCTCGGACTTCTGGTCTTGGCCTTGGGGATGGTCAGCGAATGCAGTCCTGCTGTCGAGGCCGCCCAGCGTGCGCGCCCGTGTAAGGGGAGCCCTGGCAAACTAGTGCGCGCGCACGCATGCACAGCATCCACCCCCCCGCACCTGGAGCTCTGCGCGCCACCTGATTATTTAAAAAGCCAGGCGTTTTGTTTTTTTCTTGTGTGACACAATCATCACATGCTTTGTGGGCAAAAGAACAAGATTAGGATGACTAACACCAAGCCAAAAAACGGCCTATTGAGCAAAAGCATACAAATCCTATCACTCACTGATCATCAAAGACGCGAAGAAACCAGGATGCCGTTTTTAATGTCTTACTGTGGCAGGAACTGAAACTTGGACTTCAGTCAGTAAGCACCTTGACGAGAAGACACCATGAATGTTTTAAAACCTGTAGTTACTTTTTCAAGGAAATGCAGCAAATCAATCAAAGAAACTTGCACATTTATTAAGTACACCTAAAAACTTACTTTTGTCAGTGAAAAATCTTTTCCCGAATCCAAGTGACCAGGAGGCAAATGCCCAAGCGGAAGGTCTCTGTAGACCTCACCAAACCTCACTCAGAACCTGCCACGAGGTGGAGATGGTGAGCAGCCGTAAGGCCCTTGAAACCAGGGAGTTCCCGATTACAAGACTGTGGAATTGTTTTTCTTACATACCTGTGGTTGCCTGCTATCGCTTTTTGATTCCCGGTTTAACCCTGAGAACTTCCTTTAACTCCATCTGACCCATGAATCATGCCAATTTGTTGCAGGGGAAGAAGACAGTTTATCTTTTTTTTTTTTTTACTTCTCACCCCCTGGAAGATATGCTTATTGATTTTAGAGAGGTGGGGAAGGGAGGGAGAGAAACATCCATGCAAGAGAGACACATCAGCCGGTTGTCTCTCATACACACCCTGACCAGGGATTGAACCTGCAGCCTAGGCATGTGCCCTGACCAGGAATCGAACCTGTGACCTTTTGGTTTACAGGATGACGCTCCAGCCAACTGAGCCACACTGGCCAGGGTCACTGAGGGCAATTTACATGCTATGAAATGAAATACTTTTCAAGTTTTTTAAAAAAATTAATTTTATTTAGTATTAATATAGCCTTTATTGAAATAGTAATTGAATAGACTGTTAGTATGTAGTCAACATGCTATCTTGTTGTGATTTCTAATAACAGCCACAAAATGAACCTTAAATCCTGGTAAGAGGAAATTCATGTTTTCAGACAGTGAAGGCAACCCAGTTCCGAGAACACAGACTTCACCGGCTGACCCTGCAGGCGCCAGATTTAACTGTGGCCCAGGTTTGGTCTTAGAACCTGTTAGGAGACACCGACCCGAAGCCAGGTTTACATTCTGATTCCTCCCAGTCACCAAGAGGTTTTATTGGGGGAGGAGTCTGGAAAGGAATTAGCCGGGGGTAGAGGCAGCATTTTCTTGGTGGTGAACCTGTACAGATGGCTTTCGCAAACAACACACGCCACTCACTGTAGACAAAACACTTGAAAATACACCTGCTCCCATTAAACTGCAAAGGCTGTGGAGATCCTGTTTAGAATGTCCTTGTGTTTCCAAAGCAAGTGCAGCTTTTCATAGATTTTAAACCAGGAATGGACACACACTGGCTTCTAAGTTCGTCTTTTGAATGAAGTTGAAGAAGATCTCATCTGCTCCCAAGCTGGGGTAGAAAAAGACACTGCATTGTAACAACAGATGGGGTTTGACCTTGAAAGGGTAGAAACGTAGATTTCTAGGTAAAGTCAAGTACTTTCTGTCCTGGCTGAGACACCAAGGTGATTTATTTGAGCGTTTTCTGTCGACATCTGGTCCTGAGGTCCAACACCACAGGGCGGTAAATGTGGCTGCCAGGGCGTGGAGCGCACCCCTCCCTGGCAGGGGCCCCAGGTCCCGTGAAGGGTCCTGCATCTCAGTTATTCGGGAATAATGTTCGAGGTAAGAGAATATGTTTAAGGCACTGCCTCCAACAATGGGTCCTTCAAAGGCAAACGTTGCAGACACGAGTTTTCTTTTGAGTTCCTTGTTCTTTATCTCATTCATATACTGATTTGAATTTTTCTGTAAGAAAAGGTGGTGTTTTCTTTCACTAAAAGTTCTGCTGGGCTCCCAACACCTGCTCAAGAATCAGTAGCCAAGGGAGAGAGTTTGAGGTTCCCGTGGGCTCAGGCTGCTGCTCACGCGGCTCAGTGTGGTCTAATCGAGTTCGCTTAGCCAAGGGGTCGAGCTCTTACATTTCCTCATTCGTTAGGTCCACAAACACATACTGAGTACACACCATGGGCCCGGCATGTTCTAGAGGCTGGCTATGTGGTGGTTCAAAAGGCGGGATAAATCCCTGCCTTCATGTGATTTACGTCTGTGGTCAGTAACCGGACAAAGCCATCTAAATGAGTAAGTACCTAAGTAATTTTAAGTAGCTGGTAAGTGCTACGAAGAACCTGTGAACGTTGCCTTATATGGCAAAAGGAACGGCAGATGGGATCAAGCTTAGAACTTTGGGGTGGAGAGATTACGCTGGGGAAACAGAATTAAACAACGGAATCTCCCGCCAACCCGGGAAAGCTCCCCACAAAGGCAGGCGGGAAGGAGAACAAGCATCACCCCAGAGAGGTGCACACGGCGGGCAGGCTGCTAAGACAGCGAGAAAGCCCACCTGTCCCAGAGCCCAGCAGGTGCAGCCGTTACACACGTGCGCTCCAGACGAACTGTCACCAGTCCTCAGGCCGGAGGACCTGACCGTGTGTCACACGGAGTTTGTCCTAAACTCGCCTGGCAATGGGGGTGGTAACCACCTGTGTTTGCTAACTGCCTGTCCCCAGAGGAAGAACACTCCTCCCGTATCTTTATGGCAGGAGGTAGCCCTGCAGCTGGGAGCCAGGTGTCCACCCAGGTGAGGCTCCACCCTCTCAGGGGCACAGGGAGGCAGGGCCCTATCTCCCTTGACATTTACATTCAAAGAGGTGGCTCTCAGGCCCTTGAGAGAGACAGTTCTGGGTTGTAAAGCTGGCTAGAGGTTTCCTTATACATATGTCTCAAAGAGATGGAGAAAAATTCACAGTGACAGGTTTTCTAAGGAAAGGGTGGTGTTTGTGGGAAAAGTATCTCCCCTTTTGCAGCACAGAGAGTGAAAACTTGTCTTTCCTAGTTTCATTCTGTATTCGCCCTTTCCTCTGTCCTGGATTCCCCCTGGGCCCCTGCATGTAATCACTTGCGGCCTGATAAGAGGGAGGCAGCAGGTGTTCAACCATAGCAGAGACAGAGGCAGTGTGACCATGGTGGGGACGCGAGAATGGCACACTGCTGGCTTTGAAGGGGGGAAGGGCGCCAAGTCACCAGGAGTGCAGTTCCAGGAGCTGGAAAAGGCATGCAAACAGCCTCCGTTAGAGCGAACGGGCCCTGCCGACACCCTGAACCCCAGTCTGGATGCCTGACCTCCGAACCGCCAGGGAATATGTGTGTGTTGTCTTAAGTGACCAGGTCTGCGGACATCTGTCACAGCAGCCACAGGGACGAGTAGATGAGTGTCCAGGTGGGAGGTGCGGAGAGGTCCACCGGGAAGTGTGTTTTGAGGAGAGGCAAATAGGGCTCCAAGCTGAAGAAAGGGAGAAAAATCAACCCGAGGAAGTTCTGAAGGAAGAGCATCCTAGGCAGACAGAGCAGCAACTCCGAAGGCCCTAGGATGGGCATGAACCACTGTGGCTGGGGCAGAGTCCAGCAGGGCCCCGGATGACACGGAGCTAGAGAGGCAGGCGTGGTCAATCCAGGCAGAGCCCGAGAGGCTGTGGCAGTGGTTGGCGATGGTTTCAAAACGTGATGTAAGCAGCCTGACCCATGTTTAAAAGGGTCAGTCAGGTTCCAGAGACTGGGCTCCACCGTGGCTGTGCAGGGGCCAGGGGCGCGGTGGCCCTCGGGAGAGCTGAGAAGAGCTGGGTAGGGCCTGGCGGCCCCCGGGCCTGCCACCCAGGGAATCTGAGATCTCTACCTGGTTTCCTTTCGACCAATTAAACTCTTTTTCTTTTTAGAAAAATGGACTCCCGGAACTAGATATGCAGCAGCAAAGTGTCTGGTGCTGCAGAGTTAGGGGTGACATTTGATCCCAGTCTGGGGCTGCTGTTACAGCGTCTGTCCTTGTCAGGCACTAAGCATGTGTTGTGCCTTTAAGGATATTTTTAGAACTGCAGCAGTAGGAGCAGCTGATCTTTTCCTGAAGAGTTTCCACATGACCTAGCAAGGCTGCTCTCACCTGAGCTGCTACCCTTGGGCACTCAGGGTGGACCCTGGCTGCTGCCTCGCCAGGTCCTGATGCTGAGAGGGCTGGTGGGATAGAAGTGACCGTGCCCACCTGAGTCCCTCCCAGCAGATGTGGCCTCCATCACGGTGAGCGTGGTGTGCGCTTTCCGCCTCCTTCCCACACTGCCCACAAACACGGGCGAGAAGCTCAGTGAGTTTCCAGACCCGTCTTCAGGATGCTGTCTGCTGCAGGAGTTCACAGTCAAGTAAGTTCCATTAGAAAGGTTCCCTCTTTCTCTCTGCTCCCTAGGTTCCTCCCGCTTTTCAGCAGCCATCCACTCAGAAATTGTCAACAAGCATTGGGTTTTATTTCCTATTAAGTGCTAACTGAAGGGACGCTGCTGTCGCTAACCCGGGGTGATTAGGCATGGTGGAAGAACAGCATGGACCATTTCTGCCTGGGTCGCGGTCAGGCCTGCATCTGGCACAGTGGCGACAGATGGTGGACACTGATTAAATATTTGCTGGACATATGAGCGGGGCCTGGGACAGTATCTGCAGGAGGTGGATGGAGTTTTCCCTTTTGCAGATAAAGGGCTGCTTCTAAGCAATCCTTGGGCATCTTCATAGAGGGTTTCTGGAGTCATGAAAGATGAAGCTATAATGATATAGAAAAAGAGAAAACTTTGAATAATTTTCTTGTGCATTTTTGCTGCCATTAAGAACCATGTTATAAAAGACTATCTAAAAGATGGGGGAAAGTTCCCAGTAGTGTTAAGTGAAAGGGCGGAACACATCCTTGCAAAGGTATTATCCCAGTTATGTCCACTATGCACAGATGAGCATAGAAAAAACATCGGGGGACACGTACCAAAATGTTAAAGGTAATTCACCCTAGGAAGTAAGAGAGTTTTATATCCTATTTCTTATTTATGGAATGGATTTAAAAAATGTTTTTAAAGTATTTATACAATTAAATATGGCCTTTGCTGGAAAGCACAGAAGTACATGAAACTACTAGCCTGGAAAACCCAGGAAGTATTTGGTTTGGAAAACCAAGGCCACCTGCCAACGGGTGAGTCACGGGTGCAGGCTCGCACCTGCCTCCACTCTCGCCAACCGGCTGCCGAGCGTTTTTTCAGCGAAATGCCCCCGAGAAAAAACAGCCCCACGCCCCGTGGCCACGGGCGCCGCCGCGACTCCACTTTTCGCTAATTCCCGGAATCGAGGGCAGTCCTTTCTCAAAGTTCACGCGATGGGGCTTTTTCTGCCTCCACTTTTGAATAAACCAGAAGCCAGACTCTCGGGGCCGGCGCGCTGCCCACGGCCAATGGATGTCAGCGTGGCTTAGACCCCGCGGCACTGAGAGTCTGCAGCGCGGCCAAGGTCAAGGTGGCCAGAGAGTGGAGGGCGCGGCCGGGGGTGGCCCGGGGGCTGGAGCGCCCTCTCGGGAGGCTCGGGCGAGCTTGGAGCCTTTAGGGAGCCCACGAGGCCGGGTCTGGCCGAGTGACAAGTCTGACCACGCGGTCGCCCAGGGACGCGCGTCCTCCGCAGGGACAAAGGGTCGGGAAACTTGAGCCGGGCCTGTCCCGGAAGAGCCGGGCTGTGGTCGCCATGGCAACGGACTCGGGCACTCGACGGTTTTCCCCCTCCCGGCCCGCGAGGGGGTTTAGGGGGTGGCGAGGGACCCAGCTCTGCGGCTCGCCTGTCCGACCCGCCCCGCCCTCTGGCCGCGGCTGCCGGCCGGAGCCCGCGACTGACCCTCGGCAGCTCCTGTAGTCACGTGGCGCTGGGAACCGGCGGGGGGGCTGGGCACGGGCCTGGCAGTGGTGAACCCGGACCTGCTGCTGTCGCCGCGGCGGGGTGCGGAGCGCGGCCGCCGGCACCGGCTTCCCGGCCTCATGGACCCGCAACGCGCCTCCGTGCAGCCCGCGGGAGAGGTTCGTCGCGGGCGGGGCGCGGGCGTGCCACGCGGGCCCGTGGCAGGGCCGGCCCTACCTGCCGGGCGCGTGACCGTGTGCTCCGTGTGTGGGGGACACACGCCGACCGGAGTGGGGGGCGAGCCCGCGCACCTGCGCGCAGGCTCCGCGCGGTGCGCTCTGCGCGGGGACCCGAACGGCCCCCTCCGGGAGCGCGGAGCAGTGCGTCAGCAAACGGGCATGGGGGGACAGGCGCGACTACAAAAGGGAGGTGTGCGGGTCCCCGCGGCCCTTCGCCACCCAGGACGCGCACGGGGCTTCTGAGCGAGTCCTGGTCGCACTGGCTCGCTCGTCCAGCCCCCGGGAAACGGCCCTGGAATTCCTGTTGGGAGGAAGGTGGGGGAGGGGAGCCAGCAGGGACTCCGGAGTTGCTGCCGTAGTCCGGCCTTTGGCCGTCAGCATGGAGAATTTGTGCAGTGACCTTACCCGTGGAGGAAGTGACCCCCAAGCGCAGATGTGTGCTTTCTTGGCGCAAGGGACACATTTACTTATTAATGCAATATCCATTAAGGTCACTCTGCTGGCCGGGCGTGGGGCTCGGATGGGGGAGGGCGCTGCGGCCGGCCAGGACACAAAGATGCCTGCCGTGGAGGAGCGCAGAGCCTCACGCCTGTTTTCTCTCCCCGCCCCGCAGGTAAGGCTGGCCTCTCTGCCGTCGGAGGCCTGAGCTCTGCCATGGGGGTAGGGGTGTCTTTACTCCTGCAGTTTTCTCTGACCTCTGGGGGCTACCAGACTTTGGGCCGAAGCAGGCGCTACAGCCGCAGAAGTATCCCCAGGAGCTTCCCCGGCAGGAGCTGGAAAAAGCCTCGCCTCCAGCTCCACAGTCTCCAGGGTAGAGTGTGGCCGTCTTTGTCGGGTCCCCAGTCCACCCCGTCCTGGGGAAGGAAGGCGTCTGTGGGGGAAGGATCCCAGTCTCAGGCCCTGGAGCCTTCCGAGCTCAGTCTGGCTGTTGGGAATGAGTCATGTCTGTGCTGCTCAGAGGAGGGCAGACTAGGGAGCTTGGGAGAAGGTGTCTGGAGCTTTTGAGCAGGGAGTGAGGGTCCCTTAAGAGTCTAACCGCCTCCCCACACTTTAGTGAGCATAGGAGGCTCTCCTGCAGAAACCTGGGCTCCCTGGCACTTTGGAGTTGCAGAATTTGGGGCTGCCCCTGGCGGGGTCGGGCCAGGACACGGCAGGGGACAGACACGTAATCTCTTCTTTCCTCCCCTGCTCCTGCTCCAGTAGTCCCTTTCCCCTCGAGGGAGGTGGCACCAGGGCCCTGGGCCTGCTGCGGCAGCAGGCTGTAAGTGTTCCTCAGATTCAGGAGAGCTTTCTTTCCTGCGATGTCCTAATCGTGCGTGTGTGGGTGGAGGGGGGCCGGCGGGCAGCCTGTGGGCACCGTCTGGACAGGCGGTGGCCTGGCCTGGTGCTGGGCGTAGCGTCCAGCTCCCCTCCTGTTCCCAGTGGGGCCGTTCTCACGGGCTCGCCTGGCTTCTGCCCCGAGAGACTGGAAGACGTAGGGAGGTCCGGAGAACCTCCCCGGCTGTGATTACTGCCAGACAGAAGACAGTGGGAATGAGAGGCTGTAGACATTTATGTGGGGGCCTCACACACCGCGGTGTTTAGGAGGCAAGCACGCTGGCCTGTCCCCTGGTCCTCCTTCTGTCCCCTCGGGCGAGTCCTGTCACCTTTCGTGCCTCAGGCGCTTCATCTGTCAGACAGGGAGCTCAATGTTTGCTCACCCAGCCTCACCGAGTGGCCGTGAGACCCAGAGGTGGCAATCAGAACTGGTAGGGACAGGAGAGGGCGGCAGGGCCGCCCTTGGGAAAAGCATGAAGCACCGCAGGGAGAAGCTATGTTTTCTGGCGAGGCAGGAATGTTTGTGCAGCCAACACTGGAGTGTTTACTCCAAGCCAGACCCATGGCGGCTGTGAGGGGAATTCCAAGTGTCAGGGGCAATAAAGACTCACGGCAGATACACTGAACAAATACAGAGGAATAGCCTAGATTCAAGGGCTCCAGGAGTCCCGAGGGGCGAGCTCCCTGGGGCTGGGGCTAGTGGGAGGAACAGGGTGCAGGGTGAGTGGACCTCTCGCGTGACTGTGCTTTTCCACCCACAGCCGAGGAAGGACCAATGCTGGAACGTCGCTGCCGGGGGCCCCTGGCCATGGGCCCGGCCCAGCCCCAGCTCCCTTCTGGGCCCTCCCAAGAGTCGCCCCAGGCCCTGGAGAAGGAGCCCCGCGGGCTGAGGTTACAAGGCCCCTCGGTGGCCCAGATGGGCAGCCAAGCTCCAGGTCGGGTCCATCGCTGTGCCCACTGTCAAAGGCACTTCCCTGGCTGGCTGGCCCTGTGGCTTCACGCCCGACACTGCCAGGCCCGGCTGCCCCTGGCCTGCTCAGAGTGCGGCTGTCGCTTCCGGCACGCCCCCTTCTTGGCACTGCACTGCCAGGTCCATGCCGCTGCCACCCCAGACGTGGGCTTTGCCTGCCACCTCTGCGGGCAGAGCTTCCGCGGCTGGGTGGCCCTGGTTCTGCACCTGCGGGCCCACTCGGCTGCCAAGCGGCCCATCGCCTGTCCCGAGTGTGAGAGACGCTTCTGGCGACGAAAGCAGCTTCGCGTGCATGTGCGGAGGTGCCACCCCCCGGCCCCTGAGGCCCGGCCCTTCATATGCGGCAACTGCGGCCGGAGCTTTGCCCAGTGGGACCAGCTGGTGGCTCACAAGCGGGTCCACGTAGCCGAGGCCCTGGAGGAGGCAGCGGCCAAGGCGCTCGGGCCTCGGCCCAGGGGCCGCCCGGCAGTGACGGCCCCCCGGCCCGGTGGAGACGCCGTTGACCGGCCCTTCCAGTGTGCCTGCTGTGGCAAGCGCTTCCGGCACAAACCCAACCTGATCGCCCACCGCCGCGTGCACACGGGCGAGCGGCCCCACCAGTGCCCCGAGTGCGGGAAGCGCTTCACCAACAAGCCCTACCTGACCTCGCACCGGCGCATCCACACGGGCGAGAAGCCCTACCCGTGCACCGAGTGCGGGCGCCGCTTCCGCCACAAACCCAACCTCCTGTCTCACAGCAAGATCCACAAGCGATCTGAAGGGTCTGCCCAGGGCGCCCCCGGCTCGGGGAGCCCCCAGCTTTCAGCCGGGCCCCTGGAGCCCTTGGCAGGGCCCACCCCAGAGGCCCCACTGAGACCTGCCCAGCAGCCCTCCTCTGAGCTTCTGCTGGAGGCCCCCCGGGACCAGGGGGGAGCCCCCCCACCTCTCTACAGCTGCGATGACTGTGGCAGGAGCTTCCGGCTGGAGCGCTTCCTGCGGGCCCACCAGCGGCAGCACACGGGGGAGCGGCCCTTCACCTGCACTGAGTGCGGGAAGAACTTCGCCAAGAAGACCCACCTGGTGGCCCACTCGCGGGTCCACTCAGGGGAGCGGCCCTTCGCCTGCGAGGAGTGTGGGCGCCGCTTCTCCCAGGGCAGCCACCTGGCAGCCCACCGGCGTGACCACGCGCCTGAGCGGCCCTTCGTCTGCCCGGACTGTGGCAAGGCTTTCCGCCACAAGCCCTACCTGGCCGCGCACCGGCGCATCCACACCGGCGAGAAGCCCTACGTCTGCCCGGACTGCGGCAAAGCCTTCAGCCAGAAGTCCAACCTGGTGTCCCACCGGCGCATCCACACCGGCGAGCGCCCCTACGCCTGCCCCGACTGTGAGCGCAGCTTCAGCCAGAAGTCCAACCTCATCACCCACCGCAAGAGCCACATCCGGGACGGCGCCTTCTGCTGCGCCATCTGCGGCCAGACCTTCGATGACGAGGAGAAGCTCCTGGCCCATCAGAAGAGGCATGATGTCTGAGGGCAGGGCCGGCGTTCCGCGGGAGCCGTGCTGTGTGGCCCGGGGGCCTGTGCTGCTGCTGGCCCCGCGAGGGCTGGAGAGCTGGGGAGTGAGTGGTCCCCGTAGAAAGGGAGGTCGGCCTCCCTGCCAGGCCAGGGACCCGCTGCGGAGTGCAGGGGCCCAGCCTCCAGCTGGGGTTTGCCAAGGGTCCGTCCTCACTGTCCTGTGCCCTGGAAAGTAGCAATAGCACCTGCACCCTCCCCTTAGTGTCTGTCCTCTGCTGGAGGGGCCTCCAGTGGACAGGACGGCCCTCCTCTGGTGTTCACGCCTTAAATGTCCCTGACCGTCATGCGCCAGCTCCTTCAGCTCGTTCTGGGAAGTAGGTGTGGTACCGTCCTTAGTAAAGAGCATGTGGGAGGCAAAGCGGGCTGGGGGGGTACACCTGGGAGGACCTGCTGGCCTCGCCTGGCAGCCCTGGGAGGTGAAGCCCAGCTGCTCTGAGCTGGCCCACCCCGTCCCTCCCACCTGCCCCTGCACTGGCACCCAGACTTGGAGAGACCCGTCTGCTGGGTGGCTTCCCCTTCCTCCCTGAAGATCAGCCCGGGGTGGGGGTGGGGTTTCCCCACCTGTCAGACTTGCTTTATCCACCCCCCTCCCTGTGCTTAGAGTGTCGCCTGGCTGCCAGCAGCCCTGTCTAGGCTTTTGTCTGAACATCCCAGCCCTTCTTCACTCCTCCCAGAACCCCACGTGGTGGAAGGGACTGCCCCACTCACTGAATACTGGAGGGTCGGCTGACGGGGAGATAGGGGTGAGTTTCCTTTTCAACATTTCTAGTGTCTGGATGCCCAGCCTCTGCCTGAACACTTAGGTGACAGGGAGTCCCCACTTCCTGAGGCCCCGGTTCTATTGTAGGACAATTCTAATTGTTAGAAGTTCTTCCTTATAATGAATGAAATCTGTTTTCCTAAAATTTCTAGCTGTTGGGCCTCGTTCTGTTTACTGGAACTAAACAGAACCAACACTTACCCTCCTTTTCAAATTAGAGAATAAAGACTTGGTTTTAGCACTGGTGACTGAGATGCGTTCCTTTCTCCCAGGGAGCTGTGCTGTTGGAGGGGGGAGAAGCATGCTCTGCTCCAGGGGACGGGGTGCTGTGCAGGCTGGGGCGGGGGGACTTGGTCACAGGCCATCTGCCCCACCTTGAGCCCTTCTGTCCCTGCTGCCAGTTCTTCCCTAAGGAAGGACAGGCACAGCCTACAAGTGGGGCCCGTTCTCTAGGGGTTCAGTCTTCTGTGTGGTCACGTCAGACTTGCTGGGTGCCGGTTATCAGGGGGAAAAGTTCTGATCTGATCTTGTCTGGCAGTGCCTGCCTGGCTGGTCTGCTACAGCTCCCCACGTCTCTCCCTGCGGACGCTTCCTGGCACTGCTGTTTCATACAGTAGGAGTGCCTGTTTTTGACAGGTATCAATAGACTTTTCCTGCCTGTGTGAATAATTTCTGAATAGGTCACCGACACCTGGCATAGTCTGGGGCACAATAATAACAGTCACAAATTTTTTATGTGAGCGACACTTTGCAAAGAACTTTTCCTCAATGATCTTACATAATCCTTGTGTGGTAGGTACTCTTCTGTTACAGAGGAACGCCTTTGCTCAAGGTCATGGATCTGGTCATGGGCAGAGGTCTGTCTGACTCCTGGGGCCTGTGCTTCTGACCACCGCCGTGGAGTGCCCTGCTGCCTTGGGTGAAGATAAGTATTCAATGCCAGCCGGCTGCCTGGTGCTGGGACAGAACGGAAACGGGGGGATGACAAAGATAAGCCCGTCTCTGCCCGTAGGAGGCCTAAGTCTGGGGCAGACACGTATGTATACACTAATAATGAATAGGGAGAGACGGGATCGGGGTGCACGGGGCCCCAAGTGTGTAGGAAGGAAGCAGGTAGCTTCAAAGGCTCATGTTGGCTTCTGGGGCTGTGGGCCATTTAAGAGCCTGTGTGGTTGATGGCAACTTAGCTTTCAGGGCTTGGAGGCGTCACTTAAAAGATGTCTAAGGGAGCCAGGGCGTCAAGGGAAGTATGGGGGAGGGGGAGTCAGGAAAGTAGGCAGATGTTGGGTTGATGGTCAGAGAGCAAGAGATAGGTCCCCAGGCAGCTAGGGGTGCTACTGGGGGAGGGGTGTGGAGAAAAGGATGAGGGAGAGGGATCTAACCAGGGGCCCTGAGTTTTTGAAAAAACCACCTTTAAAGGAAATGCCTGGTGTGTGGAGTGTCCTCGGCTGCTACACTGCCCACTGCTTGTGGGTAGAGACGGTGAGGACTGGGCCAAGGGTCAGAGAAAGCCACGGAAGAGCAGAATTGCTCGTGGTCCCAAAGTCCTGCAGGGGGCCTAGTAGGTCCCGAGCCCTTGCTCAGCAGGCACATGCTCCCAGCGGTCTCGAAGGGGAACTGCCTGGGTTAGATGGGTCAGCGCCTGGCTGATAGGAGCTGTTCTGAAGAGCCCTGGGTTTGGTTTTCTTTCTTCTTCTACAATTACAGAAGTATTAGATTATCTTGTCAAAATTAAACAGTGCAGGCTTCCCCGGCCAGGTGTCGTCCTGTACATCAAAGGGTTGCAGGTTCTATTTCTGGTCAGGGCACGAAGCTAAGTTATGGGTTTGATTCCCAAGTGGAGTGTGTGCGGGAGGCAACTGATCAATGTTTCTCTCTTATTGATATTTCTCTCTCTTTCACTTCCTCTCTCTCAGAAAATCAATTAAAAAAAAAATCCTTGGGTGAGGGAAAAAAAAGCAGATATACATAAGATTTTTGTCTGTTTGTTTTTAGAGAGAGGGGAAGGGAGGGAGAAGAAGAGGGAGAGAACCATTGATGTGAGAAACATTGATTGGTTGCCTCTCATACACTCCCCAGCTGGGGACCGAACCCACACCCAGTCATGTGCCCCAACCAGTGACCCGTCACCTTGGGGAATGATGCCCAACTGAGCCATACTGGTCAGGGCTTAGATGTATATTTTAATATTGAAGTCCTTCATTTTCCCCCCTCCACCCTTCCTATGCTTCTCTTTACTCCATGTAGGGAATTGGAGGGTGGGGTCCTTACAGAAATTTCTTCTGTGCACTCGCAGATATGCATACACAGCCTCCCCTCTTTTTACTTTATGGAAATAGGATCTCAGCTGTGCTTCATTCTTTCTACCCTTGAGATAACCTTGGTCATGAAATGTCAATCTGGAGGAAGCCTTTCACCCTGTAGAGGACGAAACAGGCCCAGAGAGTGTCAGTGGCTTTCCCACTTGATGCCAGTGGCAGAATTGGGACCAGAACACAAATCCACAAGACTCTGCTGGGTGCTCCAGAAAATAAGGCATGTGTGGCAGCTTAGTGAGGCCTGGCTTCTGCGTCGGGTGCCTTCACAAACGCTTCTACAGGTGAGAGACCCAATGAGGGTCCCGCAGAAATCCAGGAAGGTGTGTATGCAACTCTTAGAGATGAGTAAGTCTGTTATGGCAGTTTCAGCGAGAATAAACCCCTCGGAGACGATGGATAGGGAAAGCAAAAGGTTTATTGCTGGCGGCTGGGCCGAGACTATGTCTCTAAAATGGCACCAACCCCGAATGGGGCTTAGGGCAGGGTTTATATAGCAGAATTTCAGGCAGGGGAGCGGGTGCAGGGTCATGACATGATGTGATGCCAGTAGGGCAAATGAACCTGGAACCACTTGGGGCCGGGAGGTAGCTGCCTGAGTACTGGATGGTTTGGGCACAGACGGATGCAGCGAGGACAACCTGGGAAGTTCCTGAGGTGTGGGTACTTGGGGTGTTGATACAAGTCCCGTTTCCAAGAACTTCCTCTATTAGGACAAGAGGAGTGGTGTCAGTTCTTTCGCATCGGTTGGTGCCGGTCAGGCTGAGTTTCACACCAACAGCAGTGCAGAAGGGAGGCCTTGCCCGGGAACAAAACCAGCAGTCTGCGGCAATTTCGGGCTGGCTCTGGTTTAGGACCTGCTGAGTGGCTGCTAAAACCATTTGAGGGTGTACCTGTAATTCAGCACCTTCTGGAAAGAAGGAGATATGAGCTCTGAGCTTCCGGAGGAGGTCCCATCCGAGCAAAGGGAAGGAGCATTCAGGGACGAGCAGGAACAGGTGTGTGGTGGTGGCCTCTCTTAACTGCACCTTGTGAGAGGCACAGTAAGTACTCAGCCATGCTCCTGGTGGCCCCCTGAATCCTGGTGCGTTTGCCAGACTGGAGAGGTGACCACTGAAACTTTCACCCCCTTATTAACTAAGAAAGTCATAGGATGGCCCCCAACATTTAGAGTGACCATGGGCAGAGTGAGGGAGCCCCAGCTGCCTCAGTTTGAGTTTACCTCTGCTGTGGCCATGACCTTCAGGGAGGACTTCTTTCGCTTTGGACACTCATTTTTCCAATGTCCCTTTTTCTTGCAGTAGGCACACTGATCAGAAGCCAAACTTTTCATGTTTCCCTTTTCCTTGCCTTTGTTTTCCTTATGGGTATCTGAGAGCTGTGAATCCGAGATTTCTCGGACAGCGGCAGCAAGTGCCCGAGCCTGTCTCTTTGCCTTTTCAATTTCCTTCTTCTTGTCAGTTCGTCTTGGTTGAGATATACCTTTGTTGCCACTTCAAGGAGCTGGCTCATGTTCATGCCAGCAAATCCCTCCAGCTTCTGCAACTTCTTTTGAATGTCAGCGGTGGCCTGAGAGACGAACATTACGATGATGGTGCGAGCATTCTCTGGGGCCTCAGGATCGAAGGGTGTGTATATCCGATAAGCCTCTCGGAGGCGCTTAAGGAATGCCATGGGGCTTTCCGTGAGGCCTTGGATGATCTCTGAGACCTTACTTAAGTTTGTAGGCTTTTTGGTAGCCTTGATCATGCCCTGCAGGAGAGCCTGATGATGGGCTCAGAGGGCTTCCATCCCAGCCGGGCTGTTGGGATCCCAGTCAGGGGGCAGGTCTGGCAGAGCTTCCTGAACTGCTGCTTCCTTCTCTTGCTCCGTTCCTACAGCCTGGGCCCTAACATCCTCCCTGGCTGCCTTAAGGATGAGTTCTCTTTCTTCAACAGAGAACAGGGTCATGAGGAGTTGCTGACAGTCTTCCCATGTCGGTTGATGGGACTGGCAAATGGACTCAAAAAAGCCTGTAAGGGCTGTTCTGAGAATGGGGGACTGAGAGCCCGCCAGTTATACAGGTCTCTAGTCCAGAAGGGAACATAGACGAGAACACTTTGATGGCTGGGGCCGGGACCCACCGCCTCTCTCAAGGGAGGGACCGGGACAGCTGCCTGGACCTCACTGGCGGATGGGGGAGGCAGCTGCCGGGAGAAGAGGCAGGAGACAAGGGGACTAGGGTCCCCAAGTAGGTCACTGGTGCTGTCTAGGCCCCCCTCGGGGGGTGGAGGATGACTCTCTTGACGTGCCCCGACATAAGGGGGAGGCTGGAGATGATCTTCTGGGTCTGAAGGTAGAGGAGGTTGTTGTGGTGGTGACTCTTTTCTGAGGCTATGTCTCTAAAATGGCAGCGACCCCGAATGGAGCTTAGGGCAAGTTTATATAGCAGAATTTCAGGCGGGGGAGCAGGAAGCAGGGTCTACTGCAATCAGGTTATACATCTGTGGGCTGCTAACAGCTCCGGGAACTGGGGCTGTGCTGAATTGAAGTATAACTGCCGCGAGATGTCAGGCTGCAGGTGCCGGAAGCCCTGAAAAAGAGAAGTCTCAAAAAAAGCAATTACTCAATGCTAGCAGCAAATACTGACACGTTTCTGCAGGCCTCAGGCAGCGAGGCCCTGGATGACTGCAACTTCTTACGGAGAACAGTTGATGCCCCTACAAGTGAAGTCCCGAGACAGCAAGGATCTCTCGTAAAACGTGCACACAAAGCGTGTGGTCAGGTTGCTGCAACCTTGGTCTCCAGTTTCTGTTGCGTGAGGAGGCTAAACAGCAGCTGGGCCCGTCGCTTCCCACGCAGCCGCTGACATTGAGTAGAACAGGGTTCCGGCTGAACAGCAAGGTTTGCAGGAAGTCTCTCCGAGAGCTCGGCCTCAGTCGGTACCAACCGCCCGTCGCCAAGGCGGTGTCTAAGCGGCCGCGGAGAGCATCCTGCCAGCGGGAGCGGAGTAGCGAGGGCTCCCTCGGCGGCGGCCGCGTCAGGAATTGCACTGACACCAAGGAGCACTTTCCTCCCATCGGCGTCCTTCAGAAGGGGAAATTCTTGCGGAAGTTTTCTTGGAAGAGAAGGCCCTCCTCCCTGACCACCCGGCCCCTGCCTCTGACCCAGCAGGGACACTCGGCTGAGGACCGAACCCTCCAGTTAGCTGTTCCCCCACGAGAAGGCGCGGGCTGGGGTGAACGATGTCTGAAACTCACAGCCACCCCTGGGTCACCTGTCGCGCGCGGAGGGCGATTTCTCTCCTGTCGCACAAGACACGCACGTCTCAGCCCCAGACCCGGTGTGCCCCCGTGCTGATCCCACCATCGCATCGCGTGCACGCTCGAGAGAGCGTCGGCGCGCGGTCCCTGCTTCTTCCCCCGGACCCTGGCACCGGGAGGGGCGCGGGCGTGTCGCAAGCGTGGGACGCACTGGGCGGGCGGCAGAGCCTGGCGGAGGCACGGAGCGGGTGCCCGTCGGGCCACGGGTCACAGCCGAGGCTCGCCCTCGCCACTCCTAACCTGGAAGCTCAAGACCCGGGTCAGGCGCCCAGCGGCCAGCGCGTTCACTGCGCGCTGGGTCTCGCGAGGCCACACGGGAGGCGAGGTTAGCCCGCCTACCCCGGCTATTGGCTCCGGAGAACAAAGGGGCCGTCCCACCGGCGTCTCCGATAGGGCTGAGCTGGTCATCTGAGCGGCGCAGCCAGTCAGGCGGCGGGACTGCCCCGGCCCTCCAACCAATCAGCAGCGCAAGCCCGCCCCGCCCGTCCCGGGTCTGGTTGGGGCCCGGGAGCCCAGTGCCCAAGTCGCCCCGGGTGGCAGTTCCCGTTAACCTTAGCCTCGAAGTCAAAGGTATTTATTTATTCCCGTCCTGTCCCTCCGAGGCCCCCTGAATCCGGGCGGGGAGGGGCGTGCGGAGGGACGGGCCACGCTGTGGGGCCGGCTCGCTCTTCCCGCGCTGCCTCCACCCAGCCCCGGGCTGGGGGCCGCCCCTGGGTCCCCTGAGGCCGCTGCGTCCCGCCCCGAACTTTCCCCTCCCCGGCACCGCGGGTGGGGGCGGCCCGGGTCCTGCGGGGGAGGGCCCACAGGCCGGGGCACAGAGCAGGAGCGGCCGGTGAGAGGGAGGAACCAGAGGAGAGCAGGGGACGGTCCCGATGTTCGGCCGCTGTGACAGCCTCCGCGACAGGCCGAGCCTCGGGAGGGCAGGAGTCCCAGGCTCGCAGCAGAGTGACCCGCGGGCGCCTCTTAAGTCACTAAATGAGCGGGGCTGAGGGCTGGGGTGAGAACAATGCGCGGGACGCGCCGCGGAAACTGGGAGAGTGTGTGTCGGGGTCCCCTGAAGCCTCACTCCAGGAAAATGGGCCCAGGAGCCGAGGTCGCAGTCGGCGAGGGGGGGGGGGGGCTGGGGTCTCTTCCCCTGTGAAGGCGGGTGGGGGACGCGGAGGTGATGCCTCCTGCAGCCCTTCGGGCGGGATGGAGCCTGGACTTAGCTCCTGGTCAGCCAGAGCGCAGGCGGGGTGTGGCCCGAGTCCCAGAGGCTGGGGGTGCGGGGCCTCCAGGCTGTTCTTTGGGGGACCCTGCGTTCGTCTGTAAATGAAGAGGTGAGCGGGGCTTAGCCTCCTTCCAGCTCCTTCAGGTTCCGTGGTTCTGTCACCTGTGGAAGGCTTCACTCGCTTCTGTTTAAGTGTTCCTTTATTAACGCTCCCATCAGTGGTTTGCGGCGTGCGGAGCCTCGTGCTGGGCGTTGGGGAGACAGGAGCACGCCCCGTGTTCAGGTGTGGACAGTCTCTGTGGAGACGGACACGATATTGCTCTACCACGGGGACGGTGCCCAGGTCGACCAGAGAAGGGCCCCTGCCTGAGCCTGGCCCATCCAGAGCGCTGCCTGGGCAAGAGGATTCCAGAGCCGGTCACCGGCGGGCCGCGGCGTGGCTGCGCAGGGGGCCGCAGAGTGGGACGGCGTGGGGGTGCAGATCGGGGTGCCGCGAGGAGCGGTGAGCAGAGGCCAGGTTTTAAATGGTCTTGAGAAGAAAGTTTTAGCCGAACCTGAAAGCGTTGAGGACCCCCCGAAGTATTCTCAGCAAAAAGCGGAAGCAGGTCCAAGGTGTAATTTTGGGAAAACCGCTTTGAGGTCTGGTCGGTGGATGGGTGGGAGGGCAAGATCAGCCACGAAAGGGACGGAGTGTCCAGGAGAGAAGCGGCGGGGCCTGAGCTGGGGCCGGGGCAGCGAGAGGGCTGGGGGTTTGCCCTCTGTGGTAGGGACGGCGGAAGGACTGGGGAAGACCCTTTGTCACCTGTGGGGACGCAAGGGAGGTCCGGGGCTAAGTGCAGAGCACGTGGAGGTGCGCTGGCCCAGGCTCCTGCCCCGGGGAGGCGGAAGCCGAGGAATCCAAGGTTTCCCGGGGCCGAGGGGCCCGCAGGGAAGAAGAGCGTGGTCAGGGTGTGCAGAAGGGGACCTGACGTCTGACTCTCTCTGAGGCAGAGAATGTCCCTTCTGGGCCCCACTTTCCTCATCTGACAAGGGGGAAACACTTCCTACTTTTCCCAAGCTCCTTTGGATGCAGCAAAGACTAGAAAAGTATTTGTAGATAAAAATGTGACACCAGGTCAGTGTTGTGAGCAGTGGCCTTTGGATCAGGTAGTGGGGGTCCCAGGCTGTGGCAGGCTCTGGAGTCCTGGACTTGGGGTGCAGGAATGTGGGTGCTGCTTTCTCCCCTAAAGGGAGGTGGCAGAACAAAGAGGGATGGGGATGCCGTGGGTGTGGGGCAGGCGGGGGCGGGGAGGTGGGGACGGGACAGTCCCAGCAAAGGTTTGCACGTGACGCAGGTGGAGGCAGAAGTCCTGGAAGGAGGTGCCGCAGGGCTGGGCCTGCAGTCAGATCAGGGACCAGTAGGAGGGGGTCAGGCATGATGACCCATCTGTCCATGGGCCTGGTTCCCAGGGAGGGCTGGTAGATGCAAACCGAGGTGGCTGCGCTGGGCCTTCCTACTGAGGGGTCCCTGTGGCACACTTCTTTCAAGGTGGGGGTGTGGAGAGGACGCGGCCGCAAATAGTGACCTGAAAGGAATCACCTCGGACCTTGCGAACATTTTTCAGTCTTTTCCAACTGTCCTCCCGTTTGCTGTGAGGATTCTCCGCACGGGAACAGGCATTATTTGCCTTTGCCGGGGAAACGCCCTGGGTCACGGGCCTCACCAGCAGCAAACCCCATCCCAAGCGCTCGGCGCCCCCACCCGGTCCTGGGCCCTTTCCGGGAGTCGAGGACGGTGGGGAGGAGGGAGGCGGCCTTGGGGAGCAGAGGGAAGACTAGGCGGGGGGCCCTGTGGGAGCGGTGGCTGCATGCTGGGCGTGGGACGGAGGCCGGCCTCTAGGTGGTGGGGGTGACGCTCCCCCGGCCTGGCAGGACCGCCGGGCGTACTCCTCTGTCCCTGGGCATGGCCCGGGCAGCAGGTGCCCTGCGCTTCCTGGAACATTTTAAAGCCACTTGGCAGTCGATTTGCATGTCCTCCTTGGTCATAAACTGGATGGCAGGAAGGTGTGAGGTCTGGCAGGTCCAGGGGCAGAAGACTGGTGCCTGGAGAGGGAGCCGGCTGTCCGGAGGCCAGCCCGAGCAAACCCCAGGGGACACGCCTCATGCCGGCCTTTGTAGAACTGGCCTTGGGGGAGGGCCTGAGGGCCGCAGAACGGGCCCGGGAGACTAGGCTACACTGGTCCCCTCCCGACAAAGTCAGGTGTGAGGCCACTGGGACTCCCCTGAGCTGCACCGTTGAGCTGGGCCAGCAGAAGCTTCTGAGGCTTCTAGGCCAGCCGCTGTGCCTGGCACTCAGGCCCCCCAGCCTTGCTTTCCTTGCCACAGCCCCTTCAGCCCCACTCGGTGAGGCACCCCCACTGGGCGCAGAGGAGTCCCTCCTCCCCACCCAGCCGGCCCAGGGCTGGGGGTAATGAGCAGCTCTGTCAAGTACACGGCATCGCAGCTCTGCTGACAGTAAAAGCTGCATCCACGCCCTCGTCCTCCCGCGAGGCCAGCTCCCCTTGGTGGCAGAGTCTGGGGTTACTCTGTGGGTACCGGGGCCTCTGAAGATCCTGATGCAGCCTGAAGACTTATGGTTTCGGGAGTGAGCTGGCCCTGGGAGCGTTTGGAGACAACTTAGAAAATGTGGGTGCGCTTGTTCTCAGGCCACTGTAATGGGAGAGGAAAGGCACAGCCCGTTTACAGGGTTCAGAAAGTATAGTGTTTGCAGACTCCCCTCCTGACTCCCATGACCAACCTGCGGAGCAGGTATTTCGGTCACCTTCACCATCTGGAACCTGGGCCTAGACGTGGAGTGACTTGCCTAGGACAGGTGGGCTGGCACTTCAGCTCTGGCCTTCAAGGGGTGACTGGGCTGAGGACCCAGCCCTGGGGGCTCAGGTTCACAGGGAGTGGGGAAGGGCCTGGCGCGGCCTCTGGGGCTGAACCCCTGCGGGCCTGGCCTAGGGAGGGTCTCCTGCTGCGCTGGGCTTGCTGGCCAGAGCCTAAGGCCCTTTCTAGGACTTCCTGTCCCTCCAGCCTCCACCCAGGCAGCTGCAGCCTCACTAGCCTCATGCCTCTGGCCCCAGCACAGGTAAGCCAGCAGGTGACTGTCCCTGTCATTCTACCTGTGACCTCTGCTGGCAGCGGCCTGGCTCATGTGGGCCCTTGGCTTCCATTCCCACCTCCCGCCTCCCTGAGGACGGTCAAGGCCGGGTGCCTGTGCTTGGTCAGCGCAGATCTGCGTTTGTTTCCCTCAGTGCCCTGGTGCGCACGGGCACACTGTCTGCGGGTGTGTAGGTGGGTCAGGGGGCGTTAAATTTCTCACTTCCTCGGACTGCGTGTACACACTGGAGGCATGTCGTGCGGGTGTCTGTGTTTGTGCGTCTTGGACATGTGTTGACTTCGCTGCATTAGCTGTTAGGTGGGATTGTCTGGGTGCGGGTGTGTGATTTAGCCTCCGTGGCGTTTCTCCTCGGATGCCTGAGGTGGTCTGTTTTAAACGCAGCGCCCACTGAGACGGGCTGGAGTCCGTTTCCCGGGTAGAGACCACCATCGACTCCTCCTGGGCTAGGTGTTGTGAGCGATGAAGCCCTGGGGCCAGGGGAACCCCCTCTTCAGTTCTCCGTGTGTTTCATTCAGGCACCCAGTGTAAACTGAGTTCTTCCTGCAGATCAGAGACACAGCAGGGCAAGGCCCTGCCTTGGTGGGGCTCACGGTCTGGTGCACGGCTGCCCAATGGAACTCGTGAACGTGGACTCGTAGCTTTGGCCACATGTGGCTGTTGAGCACCTGAAATGTGGGACCAGTGTGATCGAAGAGTCTGAAATTCTAATTTAACTCGTATCAATTCAGATAACCACATGTGGGTGTAGAAACCAAACTCCCGAAAATGAGGGTCCAGGAGCCCCCTTTGGCCCTGGCCCCAGCGCGCACTAGCTGGGTGACCTTGAGCAAACAGCGCGGTTGTGAGGGGAGGCGGGCGATGCTTGCTGAGTGCTTGGCACACAGCCGGTGCTCCGCACTGATGGCTTCTTGTCCTGTTGGAGTCTGGGCAGATCAACATCAAGGTGACCAGGGAGCCCCACGCTCCTCAGTAGGAGAGCAGACCCCCCACACCCAGGGAGCATCTGAGACACCCCCTCAGGTCGCCCTTGCAGGTGTGGGCCAGGTCTGGACCCGCACCCTGGGGGGCTGACCTGTGAGCTCACCTGGTGGATCAGGGCAAAGAGGGGAGAAGCGGGGCCTGCTGGCAGAGAAGCCAGAGCCACTGAGCAGACAAGGCCGAGGGCGGGCCAGCCGGACGAGAGCACAGGGCGGAGGGCTGGCGCTGGTGGGTGGGTGAGGCACCGAGGGCCAGGTGGGAGAGATGTGGGTGAGGGAAAGGTGGAAGCCTGGCCGCCCCGACAGGCGGTGGACCGCGGGGCAGAGGGATGTCAGCCTGATAGGGTGGGGTACCTGGGGAAGACTGTCCCCTGCTCGTCCCTGGCCCCCGGTTTCCTGTGGGGGCGATGTTGTTGGTGTAAGTGAGCAGTGATGGACAGTGAGTGCCTGTGGGGGTCTCATGGCTGAACTGGCCCTTTGGCTGGGTTCAGGGAGATGCCACCCTGCAAAGCCTCAGCCCCGGGTGGAGGGCATGTGGCCAGTCCCTGCTGCACTGGTGACAAAGGACGCACGAGGTGCCATGCACTTCTTCCCCATCTGGTGCCCGAGTCTGGGGAAAGAGATGTGCTTGGCTGGTGGGGACATTCCAGGGCCTGAGCTTGGGGATGTGGGGAGACCTGGACATGCCCTTGACTGTGGCCTCTCTCCTCAGCCCAGCTGCTGCCCGCCCCCTCCCGCCCCCAAGTTTCTGTCCAGACCAAAGCTCCTTTGTTCCTTCCCCCGCCCCAGACCTCCCCACCTGCCGCGGGCCACAATCCCTGCTTTGTGCGGCCTGGCAGTTGTCATGACAGCTGCCCCAGCGGGGGCCTTCCGATTGAGGGGCTCTCATCCCAGTGCACCCTGACCCCACATGGGGAGGGTGGGCCCGGAGCCAGGGGCTGGGCGGGGCGGTGGCCAGGGCTGTCCTGAGACCCCCTCTGCACAGGGCTTGCTGGGTGGGCAGGGGGAGGTCATCGGTGAGCGCAGTCAGGGCTGGGCGGCCCTCAGAGGCTCAGTCTGGGCACGGGTGGGGTGGCGGGCCGGCCCCAGCGGCCTGCTTCCTGGCTGGGGCGTGGAGCTAGGCAGCCTGCTGGTGGGTCCCTGGGCCTCTCCGGTCTGCCCCTGGGGCCCACGAGGGTCCCCTTCCTTCTGTGTGCACTTCTGCCTTAGCCCACGAGCCCTTGTGAGCCCAGCTGTGATGCAGGGGTGCAGGAGGGGCTGCCCTGGTAATTCGCTGCGAATTGCTCACTGCGAATTGAAACCTTTCTGCCACCCAGGACGACCTGTAGGCCCTGATCACCTTTTGGAAGACAGACTGGGTCAAGGAGGACGGGTTTGATTAGGCCAAGGGGCCTCTCCTGCTGTGTTGGGGTCTTGTGGGGAAGGCCAAGCGCCACCCTCCCTCCTCACCCGGAATGGCGGCTCTGCCCCCTGTCTGGGTTTTCTGCGTAGGTGGCCTCCCTACTCGCCATCCCCTGAGCCTCTTCAGGAGGACATGGATGAGCGGCTTCCGCGGGGCGTGGTGCACACAGCCGTCGGGGGCCCCCGCGCTGGCCTTGCCTCCCCTCTCCTTGGGCTCCCCTTTCTCTGCACCCCAGGCACGTTTTGGTGTCTGTAAATCACAGCAAGAGTGCAGAGCAGACCCTGCTGGGGAAACAGAATTAAACAACGGAATCTCCCGCCAACCCGGGAAAGCTCCCCACAAAGGCAGGCGGGAAGGAGAACAAGCATCACCCCAGAGAGGTGCACACGGTGGGCAGGCTGCAAAGACAGCGAGAAAGCCCACCTGTCCCAGAGCCCAGCAGGTGCAGCCGTTACACACGTGCGCTCGAGACGAACTGTCACCAGTCCTCAGGCCGGAGGACCTGACCGTGTGTCACACGGAGTTTGTCCTAAACTCGCCTGGCGATGGGGGTGGTAACCACCTGTGTTTGCTAACTGCCTGTCCCCAGAGGAAGAACACTCCTCCCGTATCTTTATGGCAGGAGGTAGCCCTGCAGCTGGGAGCCAGGTGTCCACCCAGGTGAGGCTCCACCCTCCCAGGGGCACCGGGAGGCAGGGCCCTATCTCCCTTGACATTTACATTCAAAGAGGTGGCTCCCAGGCCCTTAAGAGAGACAGATTCACATACATCTCAAAGGGACACAGAGAGGAGTTCCCTAAAGAAAATGCTCTAAAACAAAGAGGAGAGGTCTTTTCCTGAACTAGGGAAAAATATTTTCCTAGATTTTAGGTTCATGTTTATCCTCATCTCCCCGCTCCCTTTCACCTCTCTTGGCGGGGTCCGGACTCTGAGCCTGGGAAGGGGCACCTGGGAGAGGGGAGGGAAGACCCTGAGTATGGGGACTCGAGGGCCCCAGGTAGGGAGCAAGACAAGGTTTCTCGTGAGGGGGGCTGGGCTGAGGTGCCCTGGAGGGAAGGCCCCACGGTAGCAGCTACTAGAGCTGAGCTGAGAGCCCCAGGCCCTCGTGGGGACTCGGGAGTGTGGGGCTGAGGGGGTCCGGGCGTGTGAAGCGAGAGCCCCGTCCTCTGCAGGGGCCGGCCAGGGCACCGGCGCGGGGAAAACGAGGCCCAGGCTGCCTGCAGTCCTCTGTGGGCGCATCAGCGGTGGCCCGTGCGTGTTGGGGTTCTCTGTGCGGGGCCTGCCCAGGCCCTGGGCCTTCTGCAGTGGATACAGAAAGTGCCCGTCCTCCGGGAGGCGCGAGTAGGCAGACCAGCTAACACCACATCAGGTGGCCAAATGTCACGGAGGAAAGTGAGGTGGAGTCCGGGTTGCGACTGTACCCAGAGTAGCCAGGGAAGGCCACCAAAAGAGGTGAGGGGGGCCACGTAGAGACCTGGGACAGACACCCAGCAGAGGGGCAGCCAGTGCAAAGCCCAAGGCTCTGAACTGCACGGGCTGTCCCTGATCCCATTCCGAGCAGGACGTGAGCCCATCATGAAATGTCCCAGCTACTTGAGCGTTAAAACCCAGGTGACCCACCGTGGGGTGGCCTAGTGGCCCCGCTGGACTTGTGTGGAGAGGTCCCTGGGAGGGTTTGTGGCTGGACATAGATGGGGACATAAAGGAGGGGCCGTGGCTCTGCGGGCACAGTTCTGCGTTCCGGGGTGTCCGCAGGACCCCTCAGGCCACTGTCTTGTTGGAGTTTCTCCTGTGCAGCGTCCTTCACACCCGGCCTGCGGACGCTGGGGGCCTGGGCCCGGGCTGTGCCCTGGGAGCCAGGAGGCCTGGGGTCTGGCCCCACCTCACCATCCAGCCACCTGCTTGACATGGGGGACGCCAGTGGCCCTCTCTGACCCCAGGTTCCTCGTCATAAAATGGGAATTATTCCTGTTGTACCTGCCTAGCAGGTATGTGTGCAATTTTAAAACTGCACATTTCAGCTGAGGTCATGTGTATGACAGCTCTTGACAAAGGAGCAGTGCATTCTGTGAGGGGACGCGGGGGCTGGGACGCCTTTCATCCTTGTCCCGTCTCACCCGCAGACAGAGTCGGGCGCCGGGCTGATGCCGCGGGGCCTCCGGATGGACAGCGGCCTGGCTGGCGCCAGCACAGGTAAGAGAAGGCGGAAAGGGGCAGGCCGCCGCCGCCGCTTCCCGGGCCTGGCCGCCGTGCCCCTCCGAAGCGGAGCGTGTCACTGCCTTCACCGTAGCTTAGAGAGTGCTGGATTGCAGGCCACTGGAGGTCATGTCAAAGAATGCAACTAAGACTGGCTCTGGGAGCTAAGAAAATGACAGAGGGCAGCCCATAACCAGCCAGGCAAAGGGACATGGACATGTTCACATGCACACACATGCGCACGCGCACGCACACACACACACACCACCACACCCCGCCACCCCCCCCCCCCCCCCCCCACCGAGGGGGAGAGCGAGGTGTTTGGCCAAGTTCTAGAACAGGGTGTTCATGGCGATCATGCCAATCAAACATTGAACCAGCACTCTGGGTAGGACGAGGGGCTAGAACAAGCCATGGGTGCGGGGGTCCCTAAGCTCAGGGTCAGTATCGGGATCTGCTGGAGCCCTTTGGGAGGAAACACAGCTGTCAGTTTTGGTGCCTCCCAGGCGGGCGCTGCTGCGAGGGGGAAGGTCCCGCACAGTCACTGCGCTGAGGCAGAGCAGCCCCTGGTGTCTGAGAGCGGCTCTGGCACCGCCGGGCGGGTGCGGCCGCCCTGGCACTTGGCAGCCAGCTGCAGGGTGGCCCTGGGCTCGGCGAGGGCGCTGGGCGCTTCCTTGGGATCCCTGCCTCTCGGCGCTTGGCACGGCGGCTTTACTGGGACCCTTTCTGCCCCCTCTCTTCCAGGGGAGTTGTTGCCCCGTTGACCCCGCAGCCCCTACCCTCCCGTGATAATCACAGCAGTGGACCTAAAACAGGGACAACAATGAGGCAACAGGGTGACTAGGAAACGAAGCAGCCAGCTCAAGGGGCGGGTCCTGATGCAGAGACACAGGACTTCCCAGCCTGCCTGTCCCCTGCCCCCCGCAGGCTGTCACTGTGACTGCTGAGAGCACTGCGCATGTCTGAGAGACACACACACACACACACACACACACACGCACAGAGATGCCGGCATTACCACAATTACAGTAAAACCTAGGACAGACGGTTCCAAACATTGTAGCAGAAGAACCTTTTGTCCCAGGTGAACGTGAGTGGAATTCTAGTTCCTACATGATAGATGGAGGCTGCCAGGACCCCTCTCCCCTCTACAGTGACTTCCGTGTCGCCCTGTGGTCTTAGGGAAGAGTGGAACCAGCCTAGACCCTGGAGGCCCCTAGGGGTTGGGGGAACCCTGGGGCTGCAGCCACGGCTCTTTGCCAGCTCTGGGTCCTCCAAGGCTCCTGCTGCCCGCTGGCCGGGCTTAGGGTATGACTCTTTCTAGATGCCGAAGTTTGTTTTTTTTAAAAGATTTTATTTATTTACTTTTTAAAGAGAGGGGAAGAGAGGGAGAGAAAAATGAATGTGCGAGAGATAAATTGATTGGTTGCCTCTCGCACACCCCCAACTGGGGAACCTGGCCCGCAACCCAGGCATGTGCCCTGACTGGGAATCGAACCTGTGGCCTTCTGGTTCACAGGCCGGCACTTAATCCACTGAGCCACTCCAGCCAGGGCAGATGGCCGAACTTTTGAGATAATTGAGAGCTTATCTCTTCTAAGCATCTTTTCCCTTTTTGTTAATTTTGTTTGTTTTTAGAAAAATTGTGGTGAAATAGACATGACATGAAATTGACCATTGTAACCATTTTTAAATGTACAATTAAGTGGCATTAAGTTCATTCACATTGTTGTACAATCATCAAATTATCACCACTATCTATTTCCAGAACTTTTTTCATCATTCTAGAAACTCTACCCATTAAGCAGTAGCTCCCCTACTTAAGACTTTGTTGTTGTTTTATCTGAACCATTTAGAATGATTTTAAACTGATACTTTTTATGATGATGGAAGTAGGCCTTTGTTTCAGGGCTCCTTCCACAGGCATCATGGGCCTCCTTTCGTGTGTGTGTGTGTGTGTGTGTGTGTGTGTGTGTGTGTGTGTTTTAGAGGGAGAAAGAGAGGGAAAGGAAATTTGTCAGTTGCCTCTTGCGTGCCCCCAGCCTGGGACCTGGCCCATAACCCAGGCCTGTGCCCTGACTGGGAATCGAACTGGCTACATTTGGGTTTGCAGGCCGGTGCTCAATCCGCTGAGCCACACCAGCCAGAGCTGTCTGTTTTAGGGTTTTCAGAGTCCTTTTTATATCTGTATGTTCCCTTTATCCTCTAATCTCTGCTATTTTCTTTATTCCTTTCTCCTACGTCCTTTGGGTTTACTTTCTTCTTTTTTTAATATTAAACTTGTTTAGAGCTTCTCTCTGTTCTTTGCTCACAACTGTTTCGTTTTACCTACTTTTTATCGAATGTAAACTTTTTATTGAAATGTAACATGCAGAAAAGAGCACAGGTCTCGGGCTCTGTAACTGCTTCTGAAGTGAACATGGCCATGCCACCGGCACCCAGATTAAGAGAGAGACCGTGGCCAAAACCCCAGAAGTCCCTTCCCGCCCCTTTCCAGTCACAGTGCCCTCTAGAAGGGGATATCATGGTGCTGGCGTCTAACTCATCAGTGACTTCTTCCTGCTGTTGAACTTGACACACAGGAAGCCACACAGTCTGTATTGAGTGTCTGTAGCAGACCTTTCCTGTCAGGCTGATGTCCATGAGCCAGGGGACAGAGCGCCCCTGGAAACCTGAGCAGCCCCGTGTGCAGGACGCTGGGGAGTAGAGGGGACTGGGTTTAGTACAGGGACGAGGCGACACCTGTTCTGGGTACTCACACACCGTGGCTGCCGCCCTGGAGAGGGTCAGCTGTGACATGGCCTCGGCCACCCAGTCACCGAGGGGCTGAGCACAGACTCGCTTAGCAGGCTCCCAGCGCCTGCATCCTCAGAAAAAGAAGGCATTTGAATGTGCCCCCCCTCCCAGAGGGTAGAAAGACCTCCCTGGGCCTCCATATAGAAGGGCAGGGGCTGCGGGGGCAGCAGGTGTGTCCCCGGCAGCAGCTTTACTTAGCTTCCCTTTCCTGCGCTTCCCCTTTGCTCCCCTCTGAACCCCAGCTTGCCCCTGCCCTGTGGTCCCGCCTGCCTTCCTTCCCACTTCCTCTTCTCCCCTTCCCAGTCTCTTTTGTGTTCTTCTCCCGTCTTATTTTCTGCTGTGCCTGCCCTTCCGGCAAGCCTCTCCCCGCTCCGCTCTGAGCAGTGGCTGACTCTACCGTCCTCTCCTTTTCTCTGGCAACAGACGGGCTGGTGGTGAAGGTCAAACAGGAGAAGCCAGAGTGGCTGCTGCAGACCCCGGCGCCGCCCGCCGCGCTCTCCAAGAAGGATAAGGAGAACATTTTCCAGCAGTCCCTGGGCCTCCCGCCATGCCAGACCATGGGGAAGCCCCGTGCCTTCGGGGGGCAGGAGGACACAGGAGGTACCAGATGGACCCCTCCCACGGAGCAGGACGCGGGGCTGACAGGCCGGGTTCCAGGGGCTGCCCCTGGCCTCCGGAGCCCTGCTTTTAATGCCGGCGAGGCTCACTTCGTGTGTCTGGACTGCGGCAAGGGGTTCAGCTGGTGGTCGTCCCTGAAGATCCACCAGCGCACCCACACCGGGGAGAAGCCGTACCTGTGCGGGAAGTGCGGCAAGGGCTTCAGCCAGAAGCCCAACCTGGCGCGCCACCAGCAGCAGCACCTGGGCGAGCGGCCCTTCTGCTGCCCCGAGTGCGCTAGGCGCTTCAGCCAGAAGCAGCACCTGCTCAAGCACCAGAAGACGCACTCTCGGCCCACCACCTACACGTGCCCGGAGTGCGAGCGCTGCTTCCGCCACCAGGTGGGCCTCCGCATCCACCAGCGCGCGCACGCCCGCGACCGCCAGGGCGCCCGCGCCAGGCTTTCCCAGCTGCTCCGCGACGCCGCGGCCCGCAGGAGTTGTCGCCTGCGCCCGGGGTCCCCGCGGGGGCGCCCGGAGTGGGCATGGCTGGGGCTCTGCCAGGGCTGGTGGCGCCAAGCCGGGACCCAGACCGACGTCGCTGCCGCCGCCGCCAGCCCCGGAGAGCAGCGCCAGTTCATCTGCAGCGAGTGCGGCAAGAGCTTCACGTGGTGGTCGTCGCTGAACATCCACCGGCGCATCCACACGGGCGAGCGGCCCTACCCATGCCCCGAGTGCGGCCGCCGCTTCAGCCAGAAGCCCAACCTGACGCGGCACCTTCGCAACCACACGGGCGAGCGGCCGCACCCGTGCCCGCACTGCGGCCGCAGCTTCCGCCAGAAGCAGCACCTGCTCAAGCACCAGCGCACGCACCTGCCGGGCGCCCAGGCGGCGCGCTGCCCCAGCTGCGGCCAGAGCTGCCCCAGCCGCGCTGCGCTGCGGGCCCACCAGCGCGCGCACGCCGGCGCCGCCACTGCCCAGCTGCTGCGCCCGGGGTCCGCCGTGCTGGGTGCCGAGCCGCAGGCCCAGGGCCTCCCGGCTCGGTCGACGCCATCACGCAGCCCCGCAGCGGCCCGGGGACCTGGGGACGTGCGGTTGGGCGGCGCGCGCGCTGGCCTAGCGGGGTCCGGGGAGCAGCGCCCCTTCATCTGCAACGAGTGCGGCAAGAGCTTCTCGTGGTGGTCGGCGCTCACCATCCATCGGCGCATCCACACGGGCGAGCGGCCCTACCCGTGCCCCGAGTGCGGCCGCCGCTTCAGTCAGAAGCCCAACCTGACGCGGCACCGGCGCAACCACACGGGCGAGCGGCCCTTCCAGTGCGCCGCCTGCGGCCGCGGCTTCAGCCAGAAGCAGCACCTGCTCAAGCACCAGAGCGTGCACCGGCGGACCCCCGGCGTCAAGGACGAGGAGCTCTAGTGCACCTGGACCCAAGGGGACCTGTGGGGGGATGTTTGCAGGGGTGCCTTGGGGGAATGGCCAGAATGGTGGCTTTTAGAACCTCAGGGAGTAAGAACCTATTAAAAGGCTCTGAAGGCCTGAGAACAGAATTCCAGAAGCATCCCTAAGGGGGACTACAAGAGGTCCCCGTAGACCGAGGGAGGTGGCGAGATCAGACATTCCTCACCCAGGAGCTGGATGCGCCCCTGATGGGTTGGCGACCAGCTGTACACTTCCTAGGTGGGGCCCCAGCCCCCAGGCGCTGGTTGGGGGCTCTGGGAGAGGCGCCCTGGTGTGAAGTGGCCCAGGTCTGGACAGGTCAGCTCTAGCACCAGCCTGTCACACGCTCAGGCTGCACTTGGGGATGGCCAGGGCTGTCCCAGTGCTAGGATCTCCACAGACTCAGTGATACCAAGGGTTGAAGCTAGAAGTTGTGGCTAGACAGGGACAAGCGTGTTCTCGGAGCCAAGGGCAGGGCCCAGTGCTCAATGGCTGTACGTCTCCAGTACCCGACTGCGCAGGGTGCTGCTAGGCCAGCCTGACCTCGGACTGGGGGTGGTGTGTGTGTGTCCTGGAGCACAGGGTGGGTCTCGGTTGCGGGTCGGGGCCTGCAGCGGGTAGAAGCCAGGTCTGCTGCTGCGGCTCCGAGGGCCTGGGGCCCGCCCAGCATCTGGCCGGCATCTGGGGCAGTGTTGTAGAAGGGAACAATGAAGGATGGACGGTCTCATGGGGTCTCACTGTCTTTTTTGAAGCTTCTCTTCCTGAACTCCGGGTCCGCGTGTGCTCTGAGGGGTCCATTTGTCCAGGACCAGGACCAGGACAGGCAGCTTTGGCCAGGAGCTCGGCAACTCCCCACGCCCGGTTCTCTTGCCCTGTTCCCGCACGATTGCTCTCTTCCCACACCCCCCTCTCCACCTATCACTCCTCATGCTTTTCCAGAGCAGGGCCGGCAGGAGCCCTGGTGCAGACCAAAGAAGCCACGCTCCAGTCCCACTGGAGCCTTGGACTGTGTCTTCCCCTCGGACGGTGGGAATTATAGAAAGGGGTAGGAGTTGGGGTGCCAGGATTGGATAGGTGGGAGTAAAAAGGGGAAACCTATCTGATTCGGTAGGAGGATGAACCGTGTCTGCTGGCCTCTTGGGCTTCAAGACAGGGGGTCTCTGAACTCAGAGATATACCTCCAGGAGCTGCTGCATACCTCTTTCCAGGTTTTGTTTAATCCCTTCCATCTGGCAGGAGCTCTGATTGTTGTAGCAACACAGAAAGACCTGTGGAGGCGATGATTCAGTTTCCCTGGGTAACACGGTGCTGGTGATGGTGAGTGTTCAGCCAGGGCTCTGACTTGTGGTCCAGGTCTTTGATCACAAACCATGTTGTGTGAAATCTTAAACTGGATGAGGTGTGCCCTTTGGGGAGTTCAGCTCTCAGGACCAGCCGAGAACTAAATCACAAGGGTTTTCCTGGGCCCTCTCTCTGACCCTCACCAGCCCCAGATGTTCCCCTCTCTTCCTGTCACGCCTGCCAGCCCTGTCCCCGGCCCGTCCTGCTCAGAGGCCGAGGGCCTAGATCTCATCAAAACCTGCTTTAACCATGGGGAAGGCTCAAGAGTCATTTGCTGCTGCTTTGTTAAATTGAGCAAGCCACCTCCAGGAAGGCATCCCGGAGTACCATGCCTGTGTTAGAGAGCTGCAGTCTGCCAGGACAGACCTGCAGAAACACGAGTCTGTGGAATCAGGTCCCTGAGGGGCTGGGCAGGCAGATCCTGCAGAGACAGGCAGAGGGGTTTCTGTGCCATGGCTTGTGTTATATCTTCCTCAAGGGGCCTGTGCTCAGTGAGCAAATCAGCCAGCAGTGCTGGTAGAACTTGGGTCTAATGAGGCCTAATGGCGGCTTTTCCCCTCCGAGCGAAGTCATGAGAATGCCTCTTCCCTGACCCCAGGTGATGGCTCCTCTCACAGATGGTGCTTTGGGTCACAGTGAGGACATGGCCAAGTCCATCAGCGAAGAATTACTGAGGTGTGTGCCCCTTGACCAGGTCAGAGGGTGGCAGAACCTTGAACCACTAGCTGAGCCTGGTGTGTGACTGGCACTGTGTGAGACTGCAGGGATGCTGTGACAAGTACTGGTTGTCTGCCATAACAGTACCACTGGGAGCTTCAACAGCACAGTCTGCAGGCTGGGAAGTCCCAGGTCAAGGTGCTGGCAGATCTGATACCTGGTGAGGGCTTGCTTCCTGCCTCGCAGATGACCGCCTTTGCTCTGTGTCCCTACACGGTGGTGGAGTGTGGGGGAGAGTGCAAGGCATTGCTCTTGTCTCTCCGCTTATAGACACTAATCTCACCAGGAGCACCCCACACTCAGGACCTCATCCACACCTAACTGCGTCCGAAAGGCCCTGGCACCAAATGCCATCTCATTGGGGCAGGGCTTCAAAATATGGATTTGGGGGGGGCATGCCACTCAGTCAACAGCAATCACAGCCTGCCCTTGAGGGGGCTGTGGGCCTCCACAGAAAATCGCTTTAATACACACACACTGTGGGACAATCTATACAGTCAGCTCTTGGACAAGCTGTCCCACCCTGGCTCTCTTAGGATTTCTTGTTCATCGCATTTAGCCTCTCCGCATGTCAGTGACCTAGGTGGGCAGTGACACAGGAAGGGGGATGGGGACGGTGGCACCGGCTCACCAGGCCGTGTTGCAAATGGACGGCGGGTCCCAGGCCTCCTGTCATCCGCAGCGTCTTCCACTGTCGCCAACACAGGCTTCTCCAAGGGAGCCCTGGCGTTGCAACTTCAATGGCCGTGGCCTTTCATTTTGAAATAATACAATTAGTTCAGAGGATATTTAGGAAGAGGCACACTGCAAAATCCAAGACAAGGCGTTCAGACCTATCCTGGTGGTTTATGACTCAAAGTGCTCAGGAGCATGCTGTGATTAAAGGGTGGCTGAGGGGAAGGGAAAGCCACCAGGAGTAAATGAATCAAAATCTTAAAGGACCGATGTCCTGTCCCTGGCCAGAGAAGTGCAGGTCTGCGGTGCGGACCCATGGCCATGCTTCCAGCGGGCCATGTGAGCATGGTGGGGCTGGGGGCCTGGGGCCGCCGGGAACACTGGCATCATCCTTGTGTTCCCCCGTTAGGAGCAGGCTGGGAGCTAAACAGATGATTTTGGCTCTCAGGAAATGGCTGTGCTCTGGCAAGCACTGTGAACTTCAAGTCAGCAGCAAGGTGGTCAGCCTCCTCGGGAGGGATCGTTTCCCCACAGCCCAGCCCCAGGGAGGTGCCCCAGGGAGAGAGAGGTGGAGGCAGACCTGCCCAGCCGCCCCACTGAACCCTGCGAGGTGGGACCTGGGACCGGTAGAGATTTGGCCGTGAGTGCCTGCTGTGAGCGAGGGATGCTGCTGGGACTTCTTTAAGTGGTTGGGTTTGGTAAAGAAATATCCTTGACCTTTTGTCATGAGTAGTATTGGTGCGGAAAATGGTATGTCCTCACATGTCACTGCTCTAACCCATGCCGGTGCAGAAGAAGGGAACTGAGTGGTGTTCCTAGCTTGTGCCCTGGGGTAAGAGACAAAGGTGTCTCCCAGGTCACTCAGACCTGGAGGGGCTGGTGCTAGACCAGCTGGGCCAGCAGAACTTTCTGTGATGATGAAAATGTTCTCTGTTTGCCACCCAGCACCATAGCCTTCAGATCTGCAGTCAGGGCACCTACAAGAATCAACCAATGAATAAATAAGTGGAACAGCTCACCTCCCTTCCTCTCTAAAATCAATTTTAAAAGATTTTTAAATGTGGCTAGTGAGGCTGAGGAACTGAATTTTAAATTTTATTTGACTTTAATTAATTTAAATTCAAATAGCCACCGGTGACTATGGGACCGGATAGCCCTAGGAATCATGCTCCTCCTGGGAAGTAGTAGGAATGTGGTCTCTTCCTGCCCCTCCCCCTTCCCTCACCCAAACCTAGAGACGGCTTGCTTTTGTCATGGGGAACAGCGGATGGGGTCAGGTGGCTCTGGGGCTGAATTCTGGCTTTGCGATTTAAGCTGTGAGGACCAGGCAAGAGACCCACTGAAAGCACGCGGTATGGGGCCCGCACACAGCGGCACTCAGTAAGTGGTCGCTGTTGTCATTATGGTGGTGGCATTGTTGTCAGCGTTGCTACCAGCACAGCCTTCGCAGACGTGGAAGTTGTACCGTGGAAAGGGAAGGAAAGGGCTTCCCCAAACAGAGCTCGGTCCCCGTAAGGGATGAAACATCCCCAGGGGTAAGGAGGCCGCTGCAAGTTGAAGGGCTTGGCTGAATTGATGTCAGGTCACGTCTTGGGTTTTAGTTTAGAGGAAAGAGAACTTCGGAGCAGATGCGACGTCACACCCAGGGCCCCGCATGGGCCGCCGGGTCTGTGCAGGCTTCCCAGCCCAAAGCTGTGACTGGGGTTAGCCCCGCCTGCTGCTCCTCACTGCTTCCATTGCATCAGCGCCCTGGCTGGCCGCCTCGGCTCTCAGGTGTCGCCTGCAGACGTGCACGCGTTCATGCAGCAGACACGGTATGCTGAACACCTGGGACCCAGAGACGCTGAAAACAGCCCTCTGAAGCTCACAGCCTGGGGGGAACACAAAGGTGTGCTGAATCCCAATCTGAAGTCAGCACCGTGTGCTCCGGAGCTGGATGCTAGTGATCACATCCAAACTGGGGAGGTGGGAGGGGCTGGTCTCGGGACGTGGTTGCCCAGCTGCGCGAAGCCCTGGGGTGCAGGCGGACGATGGCCAGGCTGGGATCTGCGGGAGCAGTGGTCTGGAGCTGTCCGGGGGAGCACACGGGGTGATGGTTGTCCGCCTGGTGTGCCCCAGGGGTGGTGGTGGGGGGATACAATGCAGGGCCCCTCTACCCACAGAGGGGCCACGGGCCATCTGTTCTCTGGGACGCTGTGGTGGTGAGCAGCCCAGGCCTTTGTTAGGGACTGCAGTCCAGCCGGCCCACCAGCCTTGCAGAGCGGTTGGCATCGCCACACCGGCACTGGTCCTCCCTGTAGGAGGAAGCATGGCTGTGTTTGCAGTGTTCCCACGTTGCCATTCGATTGTGTGCAGCCACCAGCACATGTGAGAATGGGGGCGGGGGGTATGTGTATGAACCACAGACTCAAAGTGGAGACCAGGCCCGGCAGAGCAGAGAAGTGAGGCCTCCCGCAGCCCTGGCCCTCGGCTTCCCCGTGGAGACAGGATGAGTTTCAGGTGGTCTTGTCAGCCTGCCTCACCCTCTCCCGCTGCGTTCCTTTCCTTTCTATTTAGGCACAGTTCACCTAGAAAATGCTGCTAAAAATATAGGCGCATTATTGATTTTGCAAGTGTCCCCACTTAGCCCGCAGGAGAGTTGACAGCTGGCCATTCTGGTAGGTGACAACTTTTCCAACGGGACCTGGAGCTGGGAGGTGTGACTGTCCCATGAGCAGAGCTCCAGCACCCGGGCAGAGGGTGGCTGTGGGCTGTCACCAGTGGTTAGGGATCCTGTTGTCAATGCCATGGAAACTTGACCCTTGGCCCTGGGTGCCATCTCTCTTGCTGGATTCATTTTGTGGGGTCCCAGAATTCCCTCTCTGTTGCCTCTATTTGAAATAGCCGTCTCCTTGGGAGGTCTAACTCATGAAGTCCCCATGCCTCTGTGAGGTGCCTCTGGAGCAGCATGGACAGGAGTCCCAGTCCTCGAGAGGCTGAGCGTGACCTGCGTGGACCTTCTGGGAGAGATGGTCTATGGAGCAAGCTGGGAATGCTGACCTCCTGGTCTGGGGTTGGGAGGAGGGAGTGGTTTTACTGCTGGGTACACCCCCCCTGGAATCCTTTAGTTCCCCGTCTCTCAGAGGCACTGGGCAGTGGGGGGTGGGGGGTGGGGAACCTCGTGAGGCTGGGAGTGTCACCTGGACAGCCACATCCCGGCCTGCTGTTGGGAGCCCTGCCCTGCGGAATCCCAACTGCCTGGGCCCTCCGGAATCCCAACTGCTCCCGGACCTGGCAGCCGCAGAAGGGCCACGACGCAAAAGGCTAGTCCATGTCCAGCTTTAAAAAGTCACTTTCCCGTCTGGGCTCAGATTCTTTACGCAACATGCAGACTCTGAGGCATTTTCTCACCCTGGACGAGACTATTACTTCTGAGCGCAGTCATCACACCAGGTTTCTGTTTGGGAGTCTAGGTACCAGTGTGGTTGGGGAGTTTGCTGGGTGGTGGGCTGACTTCCCAGCGGGGCTCTGCCACTCAGGGCTGTGGGTCTCAGCTGCAGGGAAGCCACTCTGTGCTTCAATTTGATTTTCTTTCCCCATCTATAAGATGGGAAAAATAACACCTGTATGACCTAGAAGGCCCGTGGTTGTTTGAAGGCTCCCGGGGGATAACATGGGTAAGAGCTTTGTAAAAACAAGGAATGTGCAGGTGAGGCGTGTTATCACGAAATGACAATTGGAAACGAATTCAGCCCAGCCCTGTCCACACCAGCTGCTTCCCGGGGCGGTATACCCGGCCTTTTATGACCTATCTTTGGGTTCGCTTCTGGGGAGGAGAGGACAGTAGGGGCCTAATTTCTTCTTATCCCCCCAGTCATCCTAGTGGCATAACCTGGCATACAGGAGGGTTGGCTTCAGCAAAGCTGTCGGTTGCCCCTCCCACCCAGGACCCCCCATCCCAATCCCCCCTGTGAGAAACGCTCACAATAAAAACCGGGACACAGGACGTGAGCAGTAAAGCGAGGCCTTTATTCACGAGTCTGCAGAGCTGGGCGCACCCTCACAGCCAGGAGAATGTGCGCAGCAACTAGACAAAGATGGCTGGTTTTAGAGTCTTAGCTTCCCCACCCTGAAATTGCTACCCTAAAGTGATTAGCTTCCCCACCCTAAAATTGCTACCCTAAAGTGATTAGCTTCCCCACCCTGAAATTGCTACCCTAAAGTGATTAGCTTCCTCATCCTGAAATTGCCAGGGTAAAGTGAAATTGACTAGCTTCCTCGCCCTAAAGTGAGAGCATCAGCTCCCCCTCCCCTCTCCTCCTTCCCGTTTCTCCATGACTGCTTTCTCCAGAGTTACGATCTAACACGTTCATCTAAATGCCCCATTGTGATTTGTGAATATGCTAATGCTGTCAACTCCCTTCTCAGAGATCCTCTAATTACATTTGCCCTTAAGACTTTAATTACATTTGCCTTTTGTTACTAATGACTTTCTACTGGTTCGGGAATCACTAGGTCCTTATTTCCTACACCCCCTCACCCCAAAAGCTGCCTTCACCCTCTTCAGTCTCCTGCAAGGGAAGGCTTTGTACCTCCAGCGCCCGACCCTGTTTCCCAGGCGCTGGGGCAGTTTGTGGGCCCACCTAGGGGAGCCCCGCCTCAGGATGAGGCGCTAACTGCTGAATCGGGGCCTCAGGAACCCTGCAATGGGGATGGCTGGGGCAGGGGGGTCGGGGAACTTGGGGTGATGCTCCCGGAACCAGCCCCGACCTGGTTCCCTCGCCTGCGCGGCGGGCGCAAGGCTCGGAGCCCTCCTTTTTCTGCCAGCGGGTTGTTGGCGAGTTAGACCTCCCAGCCTCACGGGGCTGCTGTGCGGCTGCAGCGACTCGGGCGACCGCGGCGCCACGGAGAAGAAGGCTGGGGAGGCGGCGCCATGTGAGTCCCGGGCCGGCGGGGCTGGGGCCGCTGCTGCGGGAGATTACCGTATTTATCTAGGCCACAGCCGGACCCTTGGGGGCGGGTCACTGCGGGCGCGCTACCGTATTTGTTGGGAGCTGCGCAGGCCCTTTCCGGGAGTGGGGAGCGCTGCGACTTATTTACGTATTTTTCCAGGGTTGCGTGATTCCCCCGGGAGCGCTGAGGGAGTGGGGGGTGCGTGGTGTCGGGGTGCGTGGCATTCTTTCCCTAAGGGAGCCGGGGCTTGCAGCGGGGTGAGATGGGTTGCGGCCGCAGGGTGGGAGGCCTACGTGTTTTCAGAGGGTGGGGTTGCGACGCAGAGTTTACCATATTTCTCCAGGGTCACTCCAGCCCCGGGAGTTGGCAAGGTTGTGCGTGGGGAAAGTGGGGCCGGGTGGGTGGGGTCAGCTCTTCTGATTAACGCAGGTATTTGCTAAGCACAGCGGTGTGGGAGGCTGGCCCTCTTTCTGGGGGCGCGGGAGAAGGGGCGCGGGAGTTGCTGCGGGCGGGCTACCGTATTTGCGTTGGGCCGCGCAGACTCTAGAGGAAAGAGTCACTGCTGGAGACCGGAGGAACATGGCACAGCCCGGGCTGTGAGTGTGGGAGGGGATGGAGAAACTTGGGGGAGGGGAGGGGACCAGGCCTTGGACCCTCTCCGTGGGCGGGGTCTTGATTAGGGGTCTGAGTGCGGAGAGTGGGGAGGCTTCCCAGTGACAAGGCCAGGCTGAGGTTGGCCAAGGGGACTGTGATGATCTGTCTGCAAATATCAGCGCAGCTGCCTGGGGTAACACGGCGTGGGGTGGGGGTGTCTATTACAAGTAGTACTTGTGCCCCTCTCCAGGGTGAGTGTGTTCCGCCCTGGCCTGAGGGTAGGGGGAGACAGAGGGGGAATCTCTGAGGCCGCGCTCTGCAGACCGACTGAGGCTTGCAGAAAGCAGCGCGATCCGGAAGTGTGGACACGGCCTGCACGGAGGTCCGGGGGAAGGGCCTGCGAGCTTCCCTGGGGGGGGTGGGGAGGCAGGGGAGGGGCCCGCTCAGCCGCTGCGGAGCACGCCTCGGTGCTTGGCAGGAACCCGAGCTCAAGGGTTTTTGGAAGCAGACAGTGCCCTGTAGAAGCAGTGGTCTCTCGCGGAGGGACGGCTCTGCAGCGGCTGGGGTGACGCTGGGGGTCTTGTGGTCTACTTTGAGGGGAGTTGAGCTGGTGAGCAGCTAGCTAGCGAGCACATTGAGAAGAGCTTTCAACTGTGAGCCAAGCAATGAGGGCCTCCGCCTGCCTCACCTTGGGCCAGTAAGTGGCCCTCCCCGAGCCTCGGCGTCCCTGTCTGTAAGTTGGGGTTCAGTGAGCCCTGCCGCTTGCTGGGCTGTTGTGAGGGCAATGGGAGACGGCGGAAGGAGGAACACAGTGCCCTGGGGAAGAGAATCCTCCAGGGAACCAGCCTGAACGGCTGGAGCTGAACTTGGGGTGCTTGTTGCGCACGGAGTGCTGCTCAGCCTGCGCCAGGCTCTGCTGTGGGGACACCGGAGGAAGGAAGCCAGGAGCCCCCGGGAGCTCACACTCTGGTTCAGTGGCTGGCAAACAGAGCTCTTACAGGCATGCCTCATTTTGCTAAGCAAAGAGCTGCTGCCTTTAGTGTTTAACTGGAGCTGCTTTCAAGTTGAAGGGTCTTTGTTTTGCTTCTCCTTTTGAGCTTTCCAAAAATATCTTTAAACCATCCCCTCCAGAGTGGGGATGCACCTCTCTGCTCCCTCCTTGAGCACCAGGTTGCCGAGATGAGACAAGGCCAGGTGCAGGGTAACTTGCAATACGAGGAGCTCCTAAATATTACCCATCAGCAGTTGTTCAGTGGCTTGTACCCCGGCACAGTGCTTGGTGCTGGGGAATAAAAGACCGAGGCAGCTCCGTCCTTAAGGTGCTCACAGGCGAGAAGACAAGGTGGTGTGACTGACTGACACAGATGCAGTGTGATGAATGAGGGTCACAGGATTGGGCCACATGGGGTCATGGAAGGCTTCCAGGAGGAGGTGGCACTCCAGGAAGATTTGAAAGCAGGGCAGAATGTGATGAAGGGGTAGAGGAGAAAGAAGGGCGCCCAGCAGAGAAATGCTGGCTTGAACAAGCCTGTAAAGAGGCGGATGCCGGAAGTTGTGCGAGGACACAGGGGTGTCCGTCCTGAGGCTGAGGCTGGCCGGGCCGCAGGTTACCCCCTGACTCCTCTCTTTGCTTCTGCCTCCCCAGGGGCTGGTGACTGCAGCTGGGAGCGCCCATGACCGAGCTGGCGTCCTCCGGGGGCGGGTCCCCTACAGGGGACGGGGAAGAAGGTCTGGGGGACGAGCGAGGCCTGGTCATCCACCACCCCGCGGAGGAGCAGCCCCATCGCTGTCCGCTGTGTGGCCAGACCTTCTCGCAGCAGCCCAGCCTGGTGCGGCACCAGAAGGCGCACGCCGGGGCGGGCCGCGCGGCCGCCTTCGTGTGCCCCGAGTGCGGCAAGGCCTTCAGTGTGAAGCACAACCTCGAGGTGCATCAGCGCACCCACACGGGCGAGCGGCCCTTCCCCTGCCCCGAGTGCGGGCGCTGCTTCAGCCTCAAGCAGAATCTGCTCACGCACCAGCGCATCCACAGCGGCGAGAAGCCGCACCAGTGCGCGCAGTGTGGCCGCTGCTTCCGCGAGCCGCGCTTCCTGCTCAACCACCAGCGCACCCACGCGCGCATGCCCGCCCCGCACCCGCGCCGCCCTGGCGTCTTCGGGGAGCGGCGGCCCTACTTCTGCGCCCGCTGCGGCAAGAGCTTCGCGCGCGAGGGCTCGCTCAAGACCCACCAGCGCAGCCACGGCCACGGGCCCGAGGGCCCGGCGGCCCATTTAGGCCGCGTGCTCTGATGCGCGCCTGGCCCGCAGCCGGCTCTTTCCCGCTCCCCAGCTGCATCCGTGAGCCCTGGAGGTGGCGCTGGGCTGGGATCCCGGGAGATGGGGACGGCTGGCTGGGGGTCTTGGAGGAGTGGGCTGCCGCCCTGCCCTGTGGCCTTCTTTTGCTCCTCCCCCGGGACCCTTGGGCTGGCTGCACAGGGCTGCGCTGGGCCCCTGCGGTGGGTTTCCTCCTCAGGATGGCCAGGCCTAGAAGGAGCAGGTGAGACACAAGGGTCAAAGCCGCTCTCAGGCTTGCGGGGAGGGGAGCAGGTGATGTCAGGTGAAGACAGGTGGGGGTGGAGGGGCATCCTGGTCGGTCATAGGTGTCTGTGACCAACTTCTTGCTATATCTTCATTCCTAGAGTCGGGAGTGGGAAGCGACATGCAGAGGGCCACTCTCCGCAGCCCCCGGGCCCTGGTCTCCCAGCTCCGGCGCTTGTTACCTGGTGTCTGTGAGAAGTTTCACGTCATGTCTCCGTTTGCTCATCTGTAAGTTGGGGCTGAAAATGAGGGGTAGTGTGAGGGTGGCGATTGCCACTCTACCGGTTAGGAGAGGGTGCTGCCGCTGGTCCAGAACATCCCTAAGTGCCAGGCACTGTGCTGGGCTGGGCTGGGTTCTCGGGAGTCCCTGTCCCCCGAGATGCCACAGCTGGTGCTCCCACAGGTGAAGAGGACTGTCACAGGGGGCAGACTATAAAGTGCTGGGGCAGGGGTGAGGGACAGTGGCCGGTGTCCCCCAAGGCCATTTGTTGGTTTGGCCTAGGTGCTGGGGATGAATAGAGGGGCCCCAGGGAGAGCAGGGTTGGAGGAGGACTGCGGGTGGGGCCTGAGCGTGGAGGCTCACACCGCCCTACAGAGCACTCTGTGCCGGAGACAGGAGACGCTAAAAGGGGCACAGTGACCCCGACGTGCAGTTCAAGAACTGGAGGCCCTGCGAGGCCAGATCCAAGTGGGACAAGAAGGAGCCGCGAGGATCTCGGGCGCATCTGAGCCAGAGAAGCTGGGGCCCTCAGCTAGGGGGCCTGAGCAATTGTGTACAGAGAGAAAGGCACCGCCAGGGCTTGCCGGGGCCTCTTGAGGCGCGGGCTTCCCCAGCCATTTGGCAGATGAGGAAACTGAGGCTCATCCAGGCTGGGCCCCGTCCCTTAGATTTTAGTGAGACAGGAGTGCAAGCCTGGGCCCTGTTTGGGGTTCTGGACCACAAGACCCTTTGTCTCTGCCTCACCGCCCTTAGAGAGGCTCTCACTGGTAGGGAATAGAGCTGCAAGGATGCGGGAATGTGGCCGGGACTGTGGAGAGGGGGGTGGCTGGGCAGGGGCGTCACTAGTGGTGTGGGTGCCCGACAGGGACGAGGCCCCACAGTGGTGGCTGGGGAGGAGGGACACCGGGGCTTGGAGAGGACCCCCCCTTACAGAGCCCAGGCTCCAGGCCCAGGGCTGTGCTCGGTGCTGGAGACCCGGCCCTGCCTGCTGCCCTTCTTACCGCTCTGTGGCTCCTCTGGGATCCGTTGTCCCTCTGCCTGCCGCCCCTAGGTGGCTATGGCAATGTGGCCTACTACTTAGTGGCGGAGATTGAGAGATGACTTCAGGAACTGGGCCATCTGGGGCCCGTCACCAAAATGTCCTGAAGCCAAGTCATCTCACCTGTAAATGGATTAGGAATCCTGGAGTCTGTGGGCAGGTGCCCACTCCTAGCCCCAGAGGGGTGGCTGGGCATGGCTGTGTCATGGCCCCAGACCTGACCCTGGTCTCTGTCTCTGCAAACAGCTGCAGTGTGGGCAGGACCTCTGGGCAGTGTGTGAGGCACATCTGGGCACAGAGACTCGGAATGGGAACCCTGGGGGCCTGCCCCCAGCTACGAGGACATGTGCCCTAAGAAGACCTACCTCGGGAGCTGCCCTGCTGTGACAGTAGGGGAACTGGTGGAGCCCAGCATTGGAAGCAGTTCTGTCCTCTGGTGAGAAGACTCCCTGAAGCTGCTGGGAGTCACTTCTGGGGAAGAACTTGTCCTGGTTGCCTGGCCACCTGACCATGGACCTCCACTCTCGTGTAGCAGCAGGGACCATGCCTGTGTGGAGAGCTGGCTTCTCCACCCCCGCCTGCCCTCCAGAGAGGGGAAGAGACTAGCCTATGGAAACACAGCACGTTGGCGGCAGCCCTGGCTCTGGAGGGACAGCCTTCGTGGTGTGGACCACACGTGCAGGCTTCGCTTGCCTTTCGGCAAAGTTCTTCCCGCACCTGGGGGCAGGAAGCCCTTTGAGAAGCTGACAAACGTCTTGCACCTGCTCCCCAGGAAGACACTGGTACTCATGCAGATGCAAGAATGTACCAGGAGCACCAGGAGCTCTTGAACTCCAGGTTGGCACCTCAGCCCCAGGACCCAACCTACCACCCTGTCCTTGCCCGGCCCAGGGGTCCATCATACAGTGGCATCCCTCCCTCCCTAATGGTCCTCCTGCCCTTGTTCAGGAATAAAGAACTCCGAGGAGGGGACCCTGTTAAAGTCACTGTCTTCTTCCAGACAGACTCCCCAGACTTCGTGCCTGAGCAGTCGGCCCGGAGCTCGCTTACGGGCCTCCCTAGAGTGAACTGCCCGTCAGGAAGGGCATGGCCCACCAGGGCCGGGTGGGTTTTTGACGAACACCAGGCTTCACGAAGCTGGTTACCTTTAGGAAAACCCGTGGGGTGGGTGGAGAGGCCTTTAGTCACGGAATTAATATCCAAGCCCAGGGCTGAGTTGTGGGGGTCACGTAGGCACTGGGTCTAGGTGGGGGGGCCCCAGGGCTGGGCTGGGTTTGCCCAGGGTTGCCAGGAGGCCCATCTGCCCATGTGCCTTGTCCCGGGGTTAAAACCCGCTCCGGGGGTGGGGTCAGAGAGAGAGCAGGCACCCCTGGCTCCTGGAGCTCCCACTCACTCCGGTTCTTGGCCAGTGTGGAGGGAACCTCACAGCCTCACCCCTGCCGATCGTCAGCTTGTTCACCCCGCCCCTCCCCCAACTGTGCACCCCCCTTCCTGCCTCTGGCTTCCTCGAAACTCCTCTGAAACATGCCGCTCCTGCCCTTGGCCCTGTCAAGCCCTCTTCTCACCCGCCTGGCTCCCCTGACCGCCCAACCTGCACTCCCTGCCCCCCGAACAGTGTGTTAACCTACCAGCTCCCCTCGGGGATGGTGTGCAGCTTCCTGTGTGTGCATATGTGTGCATGCGTGTGTGTGAGTGTGTCGTAAATCTCCAGCAACACTGTGAGCTTCCTGAGGGCAAGGGATGTGTCTCTTCTTCCTGAAGCCCAACAGGGCCTAGCCCAGGGCTGGGCTCAGTACTCAGCACGTGCTCGCTGACCGGCAGAGGGGTCCCAGCAATGGGAGGTGCGAAAGGGGAGGGGGCTTGCAAGTTCCTAGTGGGGACCTCTCACTGGGCTGTGGGCTTCCTGGCCCTGAGGTAATAATGGCCATAGGAGGCCTCAGGTCCCATCCATACCTGGGGCAGTGGGACAGGAGGGACCCCCTCCCCCCAAGGCTCTGCGCAAGACTGTGCCTCAATGGTCATCCAGGCCGGACATTTCCGTAGGCCACTGACACCCAGCGCGGATGACCGAGTGGAATAAATGTTCTGTTGACATCAGCTGGTGTGAAGATTGGTCATTTGGGGCCCAGCTGGGAGCTGGGTGGTGGCCTCCAGCTACCTCCGACAGAGTCAGGGGAGCCTCCTGTTGAAAGGCTGTGGGAATCACTGCTCAAAAGGGACAGCAATGAATTAACTTAGCACCCCCCCCCCCATAATGACTGGAGCTGGGTAACACGCAGGAGCCCCTGGAAGTAGCCCCAACTGCCTGCTCAGCCCACAGTGAGGCCAGACCTGCTGAGTTCCTTCAAGTGCTTCCCATGGGCACCTGAGAGGGGGTCTGTGAGGGGGGTCACGTCATAAGCCTGTCTCCGCCACCAGAGCTCCTGGTCAGCCCCATAGCTCTTCTGACTTTAAACTTCTCACCTGTGACACAGAATAAGTCCTGCCCCTCCACCTCATGGGAGGGTGTGTGTGTGAGTGTCACACGTGTGCAGGAACTGGGTGGACTGCAAAGCACTGTCCAGAGGCAGCGGTTTCTGTCACCTGCATCCTCCAGCCCGAGCTGACCGCTCACTTCCCCGCCCAGGAAGCTTCTGCAGCAGAGAGTGCAGGACAGCGGTCAGGCCTGGGCGATGACTTACCTCCTGTTATGGTGAGGGGCTGGGCCTGATCACGGCGGAGGCTCACTCCAGAACCCTCCTCTTGCACCCTGCTCTTTGACCCAGCTGTGGGGACTGCAGTCATTGTCTCTGTCAGCCAAGGAGGGTCCCAAGAGGCAGCACCTCAGGACAGGGCCTCTGAGACCTGGTGGTGTTGGGGGCGAACCAGGCAGGACTCTGGTTCAACTCAAACTGGCCCGCCAGGAAGGTGGGGGGGACGGCTCATGCCTCTGGGGAGCGCGGTGACTTGGTGGCGACACCCGGGACCCAGCCCTTCTTCGTCTCAGCTCTTCCTTACATTGGCTGCCCCCTGCACACCCCCCCGCCCCCTGCCCCGGGTTCAGTTCCTCCTCTAACAGTCTGAACCGGTTGGTGCCCGTGACCAGACCAGCGGCTGCGCCAGGCCAGGGGGCTGCAGCGCTGTGAATGGCCTCGCCTGGGCCCATGCAGCCGCAGAGGGGCCAGCTGCCCCCGGAGTCCGTGGGTCCAGAGTGGGGGAGGGACAGTTCACCAGGGGCCACGCAGAGGCCGGAAGAGGCGTGTGGATTCTGGGCGGGGGACCAGCACCCCTGCCACTGACCAGCAATGCTGTGTCACGTGGGAACCTGGTATTAATGTGCAGCGCAGCCCCGCGACAGACTCCACAGCAGCAGCTGCGTTTTAACAAGAGCCTCAGGCAGTCGGTGGGGGCAGGTGCTGCCGAAAGGGAGGAGGACGAACGTGGTGGGCTTGGAGGGTGGGTGGGTGCAGGGACATGACGCTGCCTCCACCCGGGCCCAGGATCCCAGCCATGGTCACCCACCCGCTCTGGGGACCGGAGCGCACGTCAGCCTGGCCTTACGGGATTTACTCTCACTACTGAACACGGTACAGGAGAGAAAGGCCCAGAAAAGGGCCCGTCCTGGGTGGAAATGCAGGCAGCTCACCCTCAATTCCCTCTCCACGCTCCGTTGACCCCCCACGAAGCATCGTGTTCATTCCTCATCGTAATGGTGCCATGTGAGAGGGGGTCTGCTGTGGGGGCTGCTGGTGTCCCTTCTAAGCTGGTTCTCAGCCGCCTAGCCTGAGGGGCTGCCCCAGCCCGCCCCACCCCACACAGCGGGCAGCTCAGAGTTCCCCAGGGATCCGATGACTGCGCCCCTTCTGCGGAGAGCACCTCCCGACATTCTCGGTCCCTTTGAACAGAATCCTCGTCTCAGGTTCTGCTTCTAGGGCCCCCCAGCCCTGGGCGGTATCTCTGAGGACTACACGCTCAGAGCATCTGGCACATACAAGAGATCATGCCTGGAATCTTCTTTGTGGCGGTTCTGTGTGGTGCTGGCTACCCGAAGGCCTTCAGGTAGGTGGACTAACAGGTGGAGGTGGCTGTCTGCTCTGGGAGAGGCCAGGCTGGAGAAGGGGGGGCCGTGCAGCAGCCCCTCACCATCGTCTCTAAGGCCCCTGTCACCTGGAGACAAGCCACGGGATCTAGTTCGGGGGTCAAAGGTGGCAGTGTAGTCTGACTGTGTGGGTTGGGCCAAGGTCCTCACCATTTTGAACCCTGTTTCTCCTGTCATCAAGTGAGTGGCGTAGACGGGCTGCTGTCTGAGGTTCCTTTCAGGTCTGATCGTCTGCAGACCTGACTGCTAATGTGGGCTGTCTTTTGGGGGATGATGGGCAGTGACCGTGTAGGCTGGGGATGCGCTGTGCCCAAGGCCTCGCGAGATGTCAGTCAGCCCTGTGTGCCGCTGGACCCCCCGAGTGGTACCCCCCTCCTCTGCTCCCACACCCATCCTGTGACCAGCCTTGCTCCTTCCGCCAGCTGTGACAGTCCCTGCTCTGCAGCAGGTGCACTGGGAACTGGAGCTGGATCTTTCTCCTTGAGGCTAGAGAACTGCAGTTTCCAGCCGCAGAGACAGCAAGTCACCTTGCAGCCAACCTTCCTTGTTGCTGGAAGGTCATCGCGTCCTTTCTGTTAAACTCACGTGAAACAAATGCCCGCCAATATTCTTATCATTCTCCCAGTAGCCTCGGACTTGGGAGGCATTTCAAAGGCAGATGCTTCAGATTAGCACATTAGCTGTTGTGCTTAACAACAGTCATTTTTAAAGGGCTGATGATATTAGGCCCGAGATGCGGGAAGGACCAGAAATTCTCCCCTCGGGGAGGGGCTGAGCTCTCTTTCCCGTGGCACATGACAGCCTGCCAGGGGACAGGCAGTGTCCCCGAGGCTGGGCTTAAAGCATGAGGGTTCCAGAGGGCCTGCTTATAGGAGCAGTGGGAACTGTGTCCCCCTGTGGGGCAAGAGGGACTCCGGAGTCAGGTGGCATGATGGCACACGTTGGGGCCTGAGGGGCGCTGTCTGAGGGGAGAGGGGACAGGCAGCCTCCACGGCACACCCGCACTCCCAGAAATCACTGGGGGGGAATGGGCTGTACAGAGCAATGGGGACTGGGAGGGCTCTGTCTTTATTTGGGCGTAAGGAGCAGCGTGTTCCCAGCTGGGAAGCAAGACCCGTGGTTTTCCCCGCCTCCTGTCTGTCTGCTCAGCACGCTGCTGCCTCATGCCTACTGCCCGCTCTTCTTTCTGACGCTGCCCTTGGCTTCCTCGCCACCTGCTCTGGCAATCGTATTACAATATATAAAGGTATCAGCCCTGGCTGGGTGGCTCAGATGATCAGAGCATCGGCCCCATACACCAAGGTTGCAAGTTTGATCTCTGGTCAGGACACATAAAGAATCAACCAACGAATGCATGAATACGTGGAACAACAAATCAATGTGTGTGTGTGTGTCTCTTCCCCACTTTCTCTCTCTAAAAAAAATCAATAAATAAAATCGTTAAAAAATTAAATGTACCAAAGTAACATTTGTACATCTTAAATTTATGCAATGCTATATGTCAAATTTATTCAATTAAAAAGAAGAACCGGAAGAGGCTGCAATATTACTTTTGGTAACAAACGCCAACGGGAGAGTGGCGCCCCCTAGCGCACACTTGGGGAACTGATGTTGAGTGAATTCGCTACTAGGGCTGTTCCTCCGGAGCCCTAAGGCCTGCCTGTCACCTTTAAGGGACAATGTACCAGTCAAGGACCTTGAAAATTGTCAGTAAATATTTGTTAAATGAATAAATAGGACCAGGAGACTTTTCGGAGTGCTCTATGGAAGTGAGTCAAAGAAGCAGACTTGTACAAGTAAATTGTCCCCTTAGAGACGGAATGGAGGTTGGTGGCAATTACAGGAGAGAAGAGAAAATCAGAGGCAAAGAAATCAGACTTTTTCTTCTTCTTCTTGGTTTCAAAAGGAAATAAAGGGAAACACAGAGTAACTTTACAAAGAGAATTAGCCCCAAAGCCAGCAATACATGCTTGCTCGTAAAAGCCTGAAACATTCTACAAGGGAATGAAATCCCGGGATGCTGGCTGAGCCGCCTGCAGGGCGAGCGGGGAGGCGTGGAGCCAGAGCGGGAAACCCACCCCCGCCACCTGTGAGTAAGTCTTCAAACTGTAGATGCTGTGGGGAAACGGGAGCCCTTAAGGATATTTGATAATACAGAATTATGTTTTTCCTACTTCTAGTTCATGAAAGAATCTGTACGTTCTCAGAGATGCATACTGAATGAAGTGCTAGCCAGGATTAGCTTGGAAATGGCCTGCAGGGCTGGACTCAGAGGCTGATGCCAGATGGAGCCGCACTGACCACGCGTGGACAGCCCATGGCCACTATATGCTCGTCCTTCAACCCTTGTCACGTGTTAGAAAATTCCCGTGATAACAAGTTATGGTCTCTTTGTACCTGATTCTTCTGGCCTTTGGGACGTTCCCTTTGTGCTACTCTGAAAAGAGCGAAATGTTAGTGAGGGTACGGGAGAGGTTTGAGGCTGATTTACTTATGCATTTATGAAGCAGAGTTTCTTTATTATTATTATTTTTAAAGATGAACTGAGCACTGGCTGGTGTTGCTCGATGGATTGTGCACTGGCCTGCGAACCAAAGGGTCGCTGGTTCAATTCCCAGTTAGAGCACAGGCCTGGGTTGTGGGCCAGGTCCTCAATTGGGGGCATACAAGAGAAAACCATACATTGATGTTTCTCTCCCTTTCTTTCTCCCTCCCTTCCCTTCTCTCTAAAAATAAAGTATTAAAAAAAAAAGATGAATTGAAGTGTAATGTTGTAAGGACCAAGGAAGCTGGTGACTCTCAAACCAGCAGGAAAAGATGAACAGCTAAGACCAACTCTGTAATTGGATCATGAATCAGGGGTCTGTCTCTGAGTCAACAGCAAAACAAAGGGAGCTGGAGACAGACCTGGTACCTATTAATTACCCCACAACTGTTACCTATTACCCCACATCTATTACCTATTACCCCTAGACAATAGCGCTAGATTGAACTCTGGAGTACGTATTCAGTTAATGAAGAAATGGGGAGGGACTACTTGGCATTAGGGATGAAACCAATTGGTTTTTGCTGCTTTGGCATGCATGCCACTGGCTGGCTGTGCGCCCGACTCTGCAGACTCGTGAATAAACGCCTCGCTTCGCTGCTGAAGTCCTGTGTCCCGGTGTTTTATTGTGAGCGTTTCTCACAATGTGTGGGTCAAAGAATATAAGCTTTACTAATTTTTATTTTAAAAGTCTTAAAAAGTTCAATGACTATTGACATACAATATTATATTAGTTTCAGGTGTACAGCATACTGGTTAGACTGACAAAGTGATTTCACTCCCCCACCCCTGCAGGTCTAGTTCCCACCTGACACCATACAAAGTCATTGCAATATTATTGACTGTATTTTCTATGTTGTATGTAACATCCCCATGTGTTTGAGGCTGATTTGAAGTTTTGGTTTTGAGCCATTTCCTTTGGTCCAAGAGGTCATGGCTGAGAAGGGGGAGGGGCTGGGAAGTAGGAGGAGCTGAGAGGGCCCCTTTACTCTGACACTTCCCACTGGACCTTAGTTTCCATTTCTCTCTCTCAAGGAGGCTACAAAGCAAAGGTTCTCATTGTCCAAGATGGTGACATGCTCTTGCTTTGGTCTGGTGCTTCCTATTGTCTTACCGTTCTTGGATGCTTTTTAAAATCTTCATCTGTGGACATAATTTCATTGCTTTTAAAGTAAGAGGGAGAGAGAGAAGCATCGATACAAGAGAGAAGCATCTATTGGTTGCCTCCTGTAGAGGCCCAGACTGGGGATTGAACTCACAACCTAGGTTTTTTTCTCTGAATTCTCTTTATCCGCCATGGGGGAAAGGACAAAAAGTGTATTTCTTTGGTCCCACTGGGGATAGGTGTTCCATGAATCTTGGTGAACTGTTTCTACACATCTACACAATGCATTGTTCTGTTTGCTGTTTTTTGTACACGGTCTGTTTGGAGACTCTAACATACAGCAGGGTTCTTTATGGTCTGTACTTGTTTTAAGTGGAATATCATCGATAGTCCTGGTGCATTCAGTGGTTGAGTCTTGTATGTGCCCTGACCGGGGATTGAACCTGCAACCTTGGCATATGGGGATGACGCTCTAACCAACTGAGCTACCCAGCCAGAGCAAAAGTTTGAAAAGAAGCATTTCATCTCTTAATAATAATTATTGTAACAAACAAAGACTCTGTTTGAACAAGACATTTAATTTCACCAGAAAATTGACCAAATAGACACGTTTCGTTACAGGACACTTTCCTGCCACCTGCCCAAACTGTGGTCAACACATTCCCTGACTTTGAAGTAAAACACGTAATAACACTGTTTTCCTGAAGTGACAACGTCTAGCTGTGACTAGCACGCCCCCCAACATGGCAGTTTGAACCATTGTCATAGCAGCCCTGAATCTGTCTTTAAAAAATTATTGTTTCCACCCCCTAAATATATCATAAGTCAGTTTCTTTCCCACCATCCGCGCTCACTGTTGCTATATTAGTTGACGTCTGTGTGTCTAGCTTGGGCTTCGCAGTAGCCCGTACCTGGTCCTCCTACCTCCAGCGCGACTCCGTCCCCGCCCCCCGCCCCCCAGATAGGGCCAGCTGCTCTCAGCACCCCGATGCTGCGGCACCTGCGTTCCCCCTTGGTTCTCCTCCCGGTCCCGCGCAGAGGAACTTCTGTGCGCCCTCCCAGGCCTCCCGCGGGCGCAGCTCCGCCGAGGGCGTCTTCCTCCTTCTCCTCCCCTGCACGAGGGGCCCTGCCACAGTCGCCCGCGGTGTATGGATTTGTTTTTCTCTCTCCACTCAGTTGTCGCTCCGTCTGGTGGGGCTTGCAGCGCTTCCTCTGTGCCCCCAGGGCCCCCGGGCACATCGGGACCTCGCGCCGCGCTGTTTCAGCCCCGCCGGGTTCATCTCCTTTCTCATCATCGGACCAAGCACCCGATTTGTCTTGTGAATCGCTGCGCCCCTGAGTCAAAACCCCGCCGGGCTCGGCAGCCTCCGCGCTGCTGGCAGAACTTGCGTCTTCTCGGCTCATTCGATTCCAGGGCTGGAAGCCCCGCCCCGCCCCGCCCCCGCTGCCCCAGAGTCTGGGGTGGGGTGGGGTGGGAGGCCAGGGGCTTCACCTGCGAGTGAGCGCGCGGCCCCTGCCCTTGTCATTAGCCACGAAGCCACCAGGGGGCAGGAGGCCCCCGTCCTTCCCCAGCTCAGCGCCCAGCCGGAACCAGAGGCCGCCTTCTGGGGGATCATCGGCTCCCCCAAAGCTGACGTGTGGGAAGCCCATTCAGTAAAACAGTGAACTTGCTAAAGCAGGAGGAGCTCTTGGAAGCTTTCGTTTTATCCAGAGTGCTCCTCAGAGCTTCGCATTTTATTTCAGGAGTGAGAGCCCTGGCTGGGGTGGCCCAGGTGGTTGGAGTGCCGTCCCGTGACCGAAAGGCTGCGGGTTCGATTCCTGGTGGTCATCTGACCCGGTGCTAATTCCGAGCTTCCCCCGTGTCCGCAGCTGCCTCCGGGGGCGGGGAAACCCGTGCCGAGGAGCCCCTTCCCCCCCCCAAACGCCGTTGGTCGGCAGGACCCCGCCGAGCCGGCCCCGCCCCGCGGCCCGCCCCGCGGCCCCGCCCACCACCCTCCTTAGGGTTCCGTTCGCTCCCCGGAGAGGATCGGTGAGCTGCTTCCACCGGCGAGGATGGAGCAGGCCCAGCGGGGAGGTCCTGAGACCGTGACAGACCAGGGGACAGGACCAAGGTACGTGGGCGCACATATGCGCCTGCCCCTGCGACCCAGACTGGGGACAGCAGCGTGGTCTCAGGACGTCCCATACGGTTCCTCCTCATTCAGCTCTGCTGTGCCCAGCCCCACAGAGGCTCCCACCTTCCTGGGAGGGGGCAAGTCTGGGGGGGAAGGCTCCCCCCAAGACTGGGAGGAAGGCCTGGTGGGAGGGGGAGGAACGAGGAAGCGAGCGGGGTCCACTCCTGAGGAATCCCCCGACTCTGGGGCTGTGGCACCAGGAGGCGCCCGTACACCCCTGCCCCATGCCTGCCCCCCCCACCCCCCGCGAAGGTGACAGTTTGGACCTTGATTTCCCACATTCAGTTTTTGAATATTCCTGAACCTTTGCACACTCAGATTCGACCTCTGAACCCTGAAGGTGGCCCAGGTTTGCCAGAAATAATATTTCTGAGCTTACCTACCTCTGAGCTGCCTGGGCGCTCGCCTGTGAACGCTTCCACTTCTTCCCGAGGCCGGACCGAGTCCTCCCCGGGCCGGGCTCCGGAAGCTCCTCTGACCGCCTTTTCCACGCGTGTGAACTGCCCGAGGCGGGAGGAATCCCTGCCGCCCTGCAAGCGGGGAGGCGTGGGCTGCCCACTGCGCAGGTGGAGGCTGTTCATAGAGTCCGAGGAGAGCTGTGAAGGGAAACTTGCTTTTTTCTCTCTCTCTCTCTCTCTCTCTGTTGCTCTGCTGGGATGATCGGAGGGACCGTGGATTGGTAACAGAGCCAGGGAGCAAGGACGGAGTTTTGGTTTCCTTTTTGTCGTTAAAAGGACTTTCTATATGCTCGGGAGGGAATGGTATAGGTTGGGCAGTCGTATGTACGGGGAGAAGGATGAGAGGCGGAGGGGGGAGGGGAGGGAGAGTCAACCTTGACTTCACACGGCATCCTCGGTGGGAAGGCGTTGGGCAGACGTCACGGGGTCACACTGTCATGGGGACCATGCCAGACAATGCAGCTTACCGGGGAAAGACTATTCCTTTCTTCTCCAGACCTGCTGGAAGTCTCTGCTAAAAATTAATGTGCAGAAGCAATACCACTTCCCTAGCTTGGGACACAGCCCAAAGTCACTTCTCCTTTATTGTTCAAAGGGGCTGCGCTCTCCCTCTGCTCTTGTAAAAACTCTCCCTCTTCCCCCCCTCTGGCCGCTTTCAGCGTCCCTCCTTGAACGCCCCTTACGGAGCGCAGACAGGGCGGGCAAGAGTAGGCTGACAGTCATGGGTGCATGAAACAGTTTATTCTCGTATCATGATTACCTGTGTGTCATTTTCCACCCACACAACTGCGAACCAACGTGTGCCCCGCGCTGATTATGTGACAGGCGCCGAGTCAGGGCCCAGGGCCACAGAGCGAGACAGGCGTGGGCTCTGCTCTCCCAGAGCTTCATCCCGAGGGCAGCAGAGGGAACATTAAAAAAGCAGACAGCAAGTGAGAGCAGGTGGGAACAGTGTTGGGGCGAAAACGAAGGCGGTTAGGGAGTCGGGGGCCGGATGTCCCTGCGTAGCCGTGTGTCAGGGCAAGAGGACGGTCTGAGAAGAGTCCCAGCCGTGCCCGGACTTGGGCTGCGAGGGAGGCTGCTTCCTCTGGAGTCACGGTTCTGCCTGCGGTGGGATTTTCCGGCTGAGGCGGGCGGTGCCTCTTGAGTCACGTAAGGGGGGCCCAGGAGGTTCTAAGGAAGAGCCCAGGCCCTGGCCTGGGGGGCCAGTTGGTTGGAGCATCATCCCGTGACCAAAAGGCTGTGGGTGCAGTCCCCGGTCAGGGCACGTGTCTAGGCTGTGGGTTTGATGCCGGTCAGGGCACATGCACAGGGCAAGCTGATCAATGTTTCTCTCTCCCTTCCTCTCTCTCTAAAATCATTAATAATAAAAAACATATCCTCGGGTGAGGGTTAAAAAGAACAAAACAATTCAGAGAAGAGTCCGTGGCCCCAGCGAGCGGCTCCTTATTTCTGCCTCGTGCGTGTCCTTCGTGGCGGGGCCTCTGGACGGAGGGCGACACCCGGCTTCCCAGCCTTGTCTGACTCCTTTGTTTCGGTGACGTTTCTCCCTTCCGCAGGCCACTGCCCGTATTTTGGTGTCTTCTGGTTGGGGGCCATGAAGCTGTCACATCCCCAGGAGTGTATCTTAAAATCTAGGAGGGATGAAAGGTTACGGGGCACTCAGGCTGTCTGACAATGACGAGGGTTCCTCTTGGAAGTGTCCCTCCTCTGCTGGACAGAAGCATTGGCAGCAATAATAACAAATGCGTACATTTTATGTTTGCCCTTACTAAACAAAAAGACTCCACCTGGGAATTTGCCCTCCTTTTCCCAGTTTAGACTATTTTTTTAGTCTTTCTTGATATAACAGCCCTTTTCTTCCATGACAGTTTCCATGCAATGTTATTTTTCTATCAGTTTCAGGTGGGCAGCATAGTGGTTAGACAACCATACACTTTATGAGACACTGTTCCTAAGAGGTATGAATGATCAAGAAATGCAAAGAAGGGCTTCCCTCTTCCTCACTTTCTTCAGCTGCATTTCTTTGTTCCTCAAGCCCCAAACCATGTCCTCAGCCATAAGCAGGCACTTGTTGAATGAATGCCTTCTTTATGCTGTGGATACCCGCCGACAAAACAGGACAAGCCTCCACCTTCCTGGAACATACCCTGCAGCAGGGGGGAGACAGAAAAGGAACTGAGAAGGAAGTAATCGCCCAGTGTGAAGGGTGGTAGCCGCCGGCGCTGGGCTTGGGGAGCGCCTATGGGTGCTGGGCGTCAGGGTGCTCTTACATGCAGGGGGAGAAAAGGCCTCCCCCGCCACAGGGAAGATCCGGTAGAGGCCTATCGCAAGAGAACCCGCCTTCTGCGAGGCCCGGGGAAGAATGTTCTGGCCCAGGTGAGCAAGCAGCACAGAGCCCCAGGGTTGCATGTTTGGGGCCCCGCAGGGCGGCTGGTGTGACTAGGTGAGGTGGGGAGGGGTGCGGGGTGAGGGCAGGGGGACATCCAAGGCCTGGTTGGGTGGGGTCTTGGACCACCAGAGAGCCTTTGCCTATTGCTTGACGGGGTGGGCCGCCCTTGCGGACGCTGGACTGGTGAGTAGTATCTTCCGTCTCTTATGTGACTTAATTAGGAACACGCTAATTTTTAGACTCTGAGAGAAGGTTGGAAGCAGGGAGACTGAAGTCCAGGAAAGAGCTGACGATCAATTCAATCTGGAAAAATCAGGGAAAGCGTGGCGTGGAGGTGACTTTTAAGTGGCGTGGTGAAGAGTGGGAAGGAACCTTCCAGGCGGGCAGGGGGTGGGTGCGGGGAAAGGCAGGCTGCATTCTGAGATCTGGAGCCAAGGCGGCAGACATGAGGTTGGGGTCCCCGACTGGGAAAAGCACCCACAGTTACCAGCTCTGCGTTCTTTTCAAGCCCATGTGAAACATTTACAAACATTTTATTGAGCCAAGAAGTAAATCTCAACCAATGACAAGTACATATTTCATACAGACGTCCTCTGACCACAGCACAATGACATTAGAAATAAATAAAAAGGTAGCCAGTCCCCCAATACATTTTTAAATTTAATAATTGCTTCTCTTAATTTACGGGCCAAGAGGAAATGATAGCTGAGATTAGGACATCTTTAAAACGGATCAACAAGGAGAAAAAGAGAATAACAATAGTACGGAGATGTCAGTTCTTCTCAGACTAAGTACAAATTCAATCAACGGCATTCGGAATTTCAACAGGATTTCCTAAAGAAAAAGACAACTGGTTTTAAAAGCCCCCTGGAAGATTAAAAAGCCAAGAATAGTGAGACAATTTTGGACAATCACAAGGTGTCGGGCCCTGCTCGATCAGGCCACTAAGACCTCCTTTAAAGTTATACTGGTTACGTTGTCTCGGTTTTAGTCATGAAAACATCATGGTTCAGGAACAGACACGCAGAGAAGCTGGGGACAGACTCAGGGCCGTATGGGTTCTTGGTCTCTGACGGAGGGACTCTTCAGCAGAACGGTGCTGGGACCCTTGAATCCTAGTAGATTCTGACTTAATTAGGAATGTTGATTTTTAACTAAAGGCACTTCTCAAATTTGTGTGTCATGGGAAGCACCTGGAAGCTGTTAAATTACAGAGTCTGACTCAGCAGGTCTGGGGAGGGGCCTGAGATCCTGCCGTTCTCGTAGGAACCCGGCTGTTGGCAATACTGCTAATCTGTGAGTCGCACTGGAAGTCCCAGCAGCTTAAGTTGTAAGAAGAGTAAGGGTTTATTTAACGAAGAGGCAGGTCGAGGGTCCGGCAGCTCAGTGATGTCATCAGGAGCCCTTTTATCGTTCTCTTCTGCCCTCCTTTGGCTGGAAGGGTGCACCCTGACTTTTTGTTTTCTTACTTGTTACCTCACTGCCCCGTGACGGCAGCCGCAATTCCAGACGTCACGTTTAAATTCCAGGCAAAAAGAAGAGGGGGGGAGGGGTGACAACAGGAGGTCTCCCCTGAAGTCTGCCCCTGTCAGCAAGAACACGATAGCCTTTCGGAAGGCCTACGCAAATGATCCCCCGACTGTCACCAGCCACATCTGGGTCACATGGACACCCCTATTTGGAAGGTCAGCTGGGAGAGCGTATCAGTTTCCTGTTGCTGTGGTAACACATCGCTACAACTCAGTCACTAACCGCCCCCCCAAACGTATTATTTTATAGTTCCGGGGGTCGGAACTCCTAAAACCAAGGTGTGGAGCAGGACTGTGGTCCTTCTGGGGGCTCTGTGGGAGGGTCCGTGTTCTCGCCTCTTCCAGCTCGGAAAATCTGCCTCCGTCCTCAAAGCCCGCAGGGCAGCGTTCCCAACTCTCTCCCCCTAGGGCCCCTCATCGCCCCGCTCTCACACCTCCTTTTCTCTTCCCCACTTCCCGCCTCCCCCTTGTAAGGACCTCTTCCAATGTGCTTCCACTGGGCCCACCGGGTGACCCAAGGTTCTCTGTCCACCTGAAGAGCCCAAGCACATTGGCACAGTCCCCTTTACTGCTTAAACTAATATGGTCCCAGATTCTGGGGTTCATATGTGGACACACCTGGAGGGGGGCATTATTCTGTCAGAGAGAGGGTCTGGATTTCCCCCAGCATGTACGTGAGGGTAAGGTGTGTGGAGAAAGGGGTTGTCGGTTTAGCAAATCCACAGTGACATTTTGTCACTGTGGGTTTCTTTTGCAAATGAGCACAATTCTGGCAAACACAGTTTCTTGTTCCAGGCTCATCTGGGTCTAGGACTTCGGGGTCTAAGTCCTCGGGAGAAGAACTTGAGTCAAAAAGAGAATGCACTTGCCCTGGCTGGCGTGGCTCATGCAGTTGGAGGGGCGTCCTGTAACGGAAAGGTTGTGAGTTTGATTCCAGGTCAGGGCACAGGCCTGGGTTGTGGCTTCAGTCCCTGGTCAGGGCGCTTATGGGACGCAACCAGTCAAGGTTTCCCTCTTGTTGATGTTTCTGCCTCTCCCTTTCTCTCTCTCTAAAACAACAAAAAAGCAATGAAAAAAAAAAAAAAAAAAACAGTGTCCTCGCGTGAGGATTAAACAACAAGAGAGAGACTCTCTTTTGCCCTGGCCTATGGCTCAGTTGGTTGGAGTGTTGGTTGGAGCATCCTCTCGTACACCATAAGGTCGTGGGTTTGATCCCCGGTTGGGGAGACTACGAGAAGCAACCAGTCGATGTTTTTCTCTCCTTCTCTGTCTCTGTCTCTCTCCCGCCCCTTCCTCTCTTTCCTAAAAAACAATGAAAAAATGTCCTCGGGTGAGGATTAAAGAGAGAGAGGGAGAGAGAGAGAACTCCCTTTCTTGCTGCTCCTCTGTCCACTCTGCTTGTCAGTTGAGCCGTGACGGGCTGTTCTCTGTCCCAGCAGGTGCGGCGGGAGCCTGTGTCTGAAGGGCACCCCCGAGCAGAGCTGCCGCCCCGGGGAACTGCGGCTTCTCCTCCTAGGGAAGCGTGGCGCGGGGAAAAGTGCCACAGGAAACACGATTCTGGGGAAACGCGTGTTCAGGTCCTCATTCAGTGAGCAGATGGTGACTAAAAGGTGCCAGAGAGAGAGGGGGACCGTGATGGGCAAGGAGGTGGTGGTCATCGACACCCCTGACCTTTTCTCCTCAATGGCTTGTGCTGAAGACAAGCGACCCAACATTAAACACTGCTTGGAGCTCTGCGCCCCCCAGCCTCTATGGCCTGCTTCTGGTGGTCCCCATCGGCCACTGTAAGGCGGCAGACAGAGAGACCATCGAGGGCATCAAGAAGGTGTTTGGCGAGGAAGCCTGGAGGCACACCATTATCCTCTTCACTCGGAAGGACGAATTAGGGGACGATGATTCCTTACAGGATTACCTCCTCCAGGACAGTGTGATCAGAGAGTTGGCGAAGACCAATGGAATGCAATTCTGCGCTTTCAACAACAAGGCCGGGGAGACGGAGCAGGCCGGCCAGGTGGGGGAGCTCCTCTGCATGATCGAGAGTTTGGTGGACGAGAATGGAGGACCCTACCGTGTGAACGGCAGAACCGCAGGTAGCGGATTCCAGGTGAGATTTCCCATGAAGGCCTCCGAGGGTCTCTGTGTCATTAGAGTGAGGGGAAGGAGACGGGCCCAGACAAGTGAAAAGTTTCATAGGGTTTGTTTAAGGGGCGATTTGTCCATCATCGGGAAAGATGAGGCACCAGACAGCAGGTCCCTTGGAATAGTATCCTTCGGACAGTTAATTATTGGTAAAGTAATGGATACGGTGAAGTCCTTGTCTGACTTTACTCCTCACACTTCGGGATGCAAATGACTCACTAGATCCCCTTGGCTTCAAAGAGACTGTAATCTCCACCCCCCTGCTCTCTGGCCACTCTGGAGGTAGTTGAGATCCCCTGTAATGAGCTCTAAAAGTTGACATCTACACAGTTTGGTTCTAGCCTGTCCTCAGCTCTCTGCCGTCTCCCTCAGGCGAGGCTACGTTGTGCAGCTTTAAGCACCAGCGATTGCTAACGGTTCCCACATGAGGAGCTCTAGTCCAGGTCTCTCCCCCGAGTTCTGACTCCTTGATCCAATTCTACTTGACATCTCCACCCGACTCTCTGAAAGGACCTCAGATTTAACATGTCCGGACTTCCAGTTCTCCCTCTTGAATCTGTGAGACATTTGTTTTCCTCTCAACTCGGTACATGGTTGTGCTGCCCACCAGGCTCTTCAAGCCCAGACCCCGAAGCCAGCTGTGCTGCCTCAGCTGCCACCTGCTGTCTGTGTGGTCAGGCACCTGGGACCCACCTGCTTTGCTCCACCTGCACGGCCTCCGTCTGGGCCCAGCCAGCCTCTGTCTCTTGCCTGTACTAGTTTACAAATAGTCTCCTAACGACTCCCCCTCATTCATTTTTACACCCCCATCCATTTCACACACCACAGCCAGAGGGATATTTTATGCAATTTCAAAATTTGAATGGAAAATGTATTCATAACTAATGACTGGAGTGACGTATGCATAAGAAAAGAGCGATTATTGGTTCAGTATAAAGAAGTGGGCACTGGTATGGAGAATTCTGTAAATACAAGTCCCGGAGAACGCAAGGCAAGCAAACATTTAGCACTGGCCGGTTTGGGGCAGAGAGGACCCTCTTAGACCTGGTGGGTCTTAAGCCCACACTGGATGGCCATGAGGGGGAAGTCAGTACTCACTGAGCACCCACTAAATTTCTGGCCCATACACGAACTGGCTTAGTCTTCACAGCGCTCTATGCACAGATGTTCTGCAGATAAACACCCTGAAGCTCGAGAGTCTGAAGCCACTTGCTGTCTTAGCTCTATGTCTGGGCGCTCTTCCTCTGCCTTCCCTCCCTCCCTCCCGCCTGGACAGAGATGTCAGCGGAGAGGGGAAGGGGCACGGAATGAGTTTATACGACGTAACCTGGACATTGCTCCCTTTTTTTAAAATGCTTCAGTGGCTTCCTGCTGATCTTCAGGTCAAGTTCAGAATCCATGACCTGACCTGGTTCCTCACCCTCCACCTTGCTCTCTAGGTGCCGGTCTCACCAGCCTCCCCTTGGGTCCTTGAGTTATACTCACGTCCGTTCCAGAGCCTCAAACTGATGGTGTTCTCTGTCCTGTCACGTCCCCTCTCCCGTCTCACCTCGTGCCAGGTCTGCTTTTATTGATCTGTCGGCCGCAGCTTACACCCACCTTCTCAGGGAGTCCTCCCAGGTTGTCCCCTGGAACGAGCTCCCACAGCCCCTCCTCCCGTTGGCCTTCCTCACGCGGTCACCCTCATATCCGGTGATGCCTACGTGTCTGTTGGGTTGGCCAAAAAAATCCATTCAGTCTTTTTCTGTAAAATAAAAGACACATTTTTCATTTTCACCAATAGCTTTATTGATTTGGATATTTTTAGTATGTTGGCCATCTCCCACATGGTATAAGGTTGATTACTCTCAGTTAATGTCTTGATTTGATTGCTACCCACTTTAACTGGTCTACCTGACCGTGGAGCATCATCCAGTGAGAAATCTCCAGCACGAAACCACTTTGACACATTTTATCAGTCACAGCACCTTCTCTATACACGGCAGAAATCTTTTTTTGCATTTCAGTTGCATTTTTACCTTTCTTGAAATAATAAAGCATAATATGCCAAAAAGGCTGTGTATTTTCTCCCATCTTCAATATTAAGATGGCGGCACAAAAATTCACCAATTTTGATAAGTTCTTTAAAAAATGCACGCTGATATGACAGCTGTCACAAAACAGTCTAACAAAATTGTTCTGAATGAAGTTAAGGACAACGGAGTGCTGCTAGAGCCCTCTTACAGATTAAACCAAAAGGACGCTTTGGCCGACCCAGTATCTACGATGGTTGCCTCCCTGCCGACTCCATGAGGACGGAACTCAGATCTGTTTTGCCGACCGCAGTATCTGAGTTTCATCTTCTGTAAAGTGACGATAATAGTATGTCTCTCACGGCCTGTTGTGCAGATGAAGTGAAATGCTTACAAAGTTCTCTGTACATACAGGGAACTGGGCAAATGTTCAGTAATTATTAGCCGCTATTTCTATGATTGTTCTTATAGAAGTGTATGAGGTCCACATAAATTATGGAGACTTTGGGACTTTAACAATCCAGAGACGAAGCAAGATCCTCACTTTTAGGATTCTAACACACAGGCGTAATAAATATTAGTATATACACAGGTATCTGGACAAGGGTGTTTATCTGCATATTTTGAAATAGCCAAACCAAAAATAACCTGCAGGTCTGTCAGGAAAGGAATGTTGCATTAATTTAAACGGTTGCACGTGGAATAAATTGCGTCTACGTGTGTGGGTGTGCAGATATGTTGGTAGCTGACCGCAGACAGAAAGGCCCACGAGTCTCGCTAGGTGTTCCCATATGCTTGTATGTGTTTGTATAAACCCAGAGAAACAGAAGGAGAGGTGAATTAGCGACTTGCTTTGCTGGGGGATTGCAGATGGAAAAATGATTAAATGTTACACATTTTCATGGCAACGATCCTTTGGATTTTCAACAACGTGAAAGAATGTGAGCTGGGCTGTGTGAGGGGTAAAAAGCCTGGTAAACAGAGCAGCATGAGAGCCCCCAGGAAGAGAGAGGGCAGACGGTGTCCATGGTTGGGGCGGGGGGCGCAGGTGAGACAGCAGACGGGAGCATTCCTTGGCTGCCATGCAGACTTAGCCAAGACCAGGCTAAAATAAAGTAGAGGGGGCTTCTAAGAATAGCACGTTCATCAAGATTACATATCACTGTTTCCACCTTCGTTTGTGATCCCAAGGCAATTTAAATTTCCGGAGTGAGTAGAAGGCTTCACCAGGCCGGTGAGGGGGACAGCGGGTATGTGGCTCTCCATCCTCTGTCGCCATCTCCATTTGTCCACCTGGGTGGGGAAAGTTCCAGCTTTTACTGGATTCATGTTAGAAGAAGCTTCATCTCTGCACGGGGGGTGCCAGTGAGGAAAGGGGACACTAGAGTGACGGGGTGGGAGGCCTGCATCCCCACCTCCACGCTTCCCCTCGTCTCTCCGGGGCTCAGCGCTGGGCTAGTGTTCCTTCTGTGGGCCCGGAATCTCACAGGAACAGCGGAACCTCCAGAGGACTCTGGAAGGAGTTGCTCTTAGGACCTGTGCAGAAGTGACGCTAGAGCTTCAGGAATAAACCGCGCCTTGCAGGTGGCATGTGCGGGGCCATTCTAAGTGACAGCAGGGCCCAGCTCAGGCCCAGGAGACCTGTTGAAGCAGCAGTTGGGTCTCAAGACTGACTGTCATTGGGGTCAAGTCTGCAACAGCCAGCAAAGGCCATGACCCTGGCCTTGATTCGACCACATCCTAATCATCAAATGACTCTGAATTATATATTGTGTCTCCATTTCTTTACTTAGGGAAAAGATGCGATTTTAGACCTGCGTACGTCACTTCCTCCCTTTATTTTCTAGGACTGCGTGGAAGAGGGTACACCGCAGAAGTGGGACAGTCCACACGGTAAGATGATCCTTAAAAAAATGTTAAGCTCCTATCTGCATTTTTTTTTAATGCGTTGTGCACCAAAGTGAAGTGGACAAAGTATCTGGAGAAGTCAGAGCGGAAGTGCACCCTGGAGATCCAGCTCAGGTGGCTGCCTGCACCCTGCCTCCCAGGGAACTTGTTTGAGCAGGCGTGGCACCAGCAAAGGTCCTGGACCCTCTGCGGGCGTCGCTGACGTTCTCTGAAATGTTACAAAGCTGGGCTTGCCTCCCATGCTGACTTAGCCGCTCCTTCCCGGCCCTGCATCCAGCCTCACCCAGTTTTTGACTCCTACTTGGAAAAGAAGCAGAGATCACTCCCTCACGGATGGCACTAACCTACAGAGTCTGGTGGTGGAGCTCGGTACCCGTGTCCCGACTGCCACAAATGATGCACCCTTCCCTCTGTACACGCCAGTACGTCCAGGTCTGCCTCGTTCTGTGTAGCGGATGCGGCTTGGTCTTTAGCATGAGCTATACAAGGAGTTCACCTGTCCGTTTACTGATGGACTTCCTGATTATTTCTGGGCTAGCTCTGGGCAAGAACTGAGTACTCAGCACTGAATACGATAGATGAGTTCTCTGCCCTCAAGGAATTCCATAAAATAGTAATGACAATTAAATTTTTAATAGTGCTAATAATTGCAGTTGACATTATGTGCTGGGAAAGTATATGTAATGTATATTAATCATTCAAGCCTCATACCAACCTTCTAAAGAACGTGTGATTCTCATTATTCTCATTTTTAAGATGCATAAACTTAGCCACAAATATGTAAAATCAGGCCACCGTAGGGATTTTAAAAATTCTGTTAATCCCCTTCAGCCAAGACCCCCAAGGACCGACCTGTTACTCGACAAGATCAGGCTTATTGGCCGTGGCGGTGAGGAAATAGCATGTCACAGGGCCCCAAGGGGCATCTCAGAATGAGGTATGGAAAGGGCATTTTATAGGATGTGTGCCTGTGAGAGGTGATTTGAGGGGACGTAGTAACTTTCTGAAGGCAACGTAACATTTCAGCTGCTTTCTCTAAATGCCACGGTCATCGCCCCTCCCAGACTTGCTGTGTGGACGTGGAGTACCAGTCCCCGTGGATGGTGCCCTGGGTGACGCAGGCCCTGGAATGGCTGTCCCTGGAGTTGCCGGCGCTGCCATTTGCTCAGCACGTAGGTCTGGGGTTGACCTTGGGTCACGGGAGAAGTGGTGGGGACAGGGCACGTGTGGAGAGACAGTTTTGGGGCGCAGGTGTTTTACCTCAATTTATATAGAGTAAAATGCACAGATCTTAAGTACACGACTCAGTGCCTCTTTACACATCTACCCGTCTGCAACCACCACCCCAATAGAGATGTGGGACATTTCATCAGCGGACAGTCTTGTCTGTTCTTGAACTTCCTATAATGTACTCAGATAGCATGTGGTTTTGTGTCTGGCTTCGTTCATTTGGCGTGTTTTGGACATCCAGCCGTGTTGCAGAACCGTAGGTCACTTTTTTTTTAATTGCTGAGTTGAGTTCTATTTCATGAATCTACCACTCAGGGCCATTTTAAACTCAGCTTCTCTCAGGTCCTGCTTTAGCCCGTGGCTTTCTGTCCCAGTACTTACCTTTGGTTGTGAAATGAGAGGAACACTAAGGACCGAGACCTGTGGAGGCCAGGTGTCACATTTTCATGTTCCGGGCCATCTCAAGCCCTCAACATAGCCCCGAGTTTGTTCACGGCCCCTTCCGTGGCTTTCACTCTGATGGGTAGCTTCTGACCGGGACTAGAGTTGTGCTGGGTCGGAGCGCTGATGCCGCTCTCTATAAAAACTGACAAGGGAGGGAAACCATCAAACCTGTCCCCATCTCTGTGTCCAACAGCAAGAGGAGACTCAGAATCTGTCTTTCCCTCCCACAGGCCCAGGGGAGCTGTCGCCGCTGGCCGCAGTGTTTGAGCCAAACCCTGGGGCATCGGAACTAAAGGTCCTGCTGGTGGGGAAGCGTGGTGTTGGGAAAAGTGCGGCTGGAAACAGCCTTCTGGGGAAGCGGGTCTTTGAGACCAAGTTCAGCGACTGCTCAGTCACCACGGAGTTTCAGCCGGCGAGCAGAACCTGGGGAGAGAGGAAAATTTTGATCATCAATGGTCCAGACTTAGCATCTTTAAAGGACTGGAAATCACGCCTTCAGAAACACACCCCCGAGGGCCCCCACGCCTTCCTGCTGGTGACCTCACTGGGGTCCTTCACTGAGAATTATGAAAATATGCTGGACAGCATCCAAAATAGTTTTCGAGACGAAGTCACTAAGTACATGGTCATTCTCCTCAACAGGAAAGAAGATTTAGGAGCTCAGGCAGTTGACGAGGCTTTAGGCAGAAATGCAGCCCTCTGCACGCTCATCAGGAAATGTGAGAACCGACGCAGCATCTTCAACTACAGAGCAACGGAAGAAGAGGAGCGACCCCAGGTGGCCGAGCTCCTGCAGACACTTGTGAGCACGGTGCAGCAGAACAGAGGCCAGACTTGCAACTTCCTCAGGGAAGGTAAGCCACGTCCAGGGCACATTCTCTACGTCCTTTCAAAGAGTAGACGTGGGCTCTACAGGCAAAGGCATAAGGAAACCACAAGTGACACGCATTGTATCACTCCTGTAATTCCACCTGCAGCGAAAGTTATTCTCCATCATTTCACGCCACACAGGGCGGTGCTAGGGGTGCTCGTTATTAGAACCAGGAGGTGCCTTTCGATGCCGGTGAAAGGCGTGATTCTGTGGAATGTGGTTGTGAGGAGAAATGGCTTTAGCGTGCTCCACCCGGTCATCTGCAGATGGTACGCCTTTGTCACTTTTCCACGAAAAGTGATGCTAAAGAATAAGTTTTCAAATACATCCTGGAGCGTTTGCTCCATTAGCATCAGTCGGCAGTGGGGACACATAGTGACAGCAGGAACAGATGACAGAGATGACGTGAGCAGACGGGACCCACGTGAGTAGGTGAAGACTAACGAAGCCCTCGCAGGGTGCCAGGGAGTCAGAGGAGGTACCAGGGAATGAGCAAAGGGAGAGACAGGAGCAGGAGCACGTCAGGGGGTGAGCACTGGGCAGGGCCTGCGTGCGGCCCAGGTCCTGCTCCGGAGTTCACCGTGTGCCTGGGAGAAGCCATGCCCACGCTGGGGGCTGGAACTATCAAGTGGGAGGGCAGCCCCGATGCCCCCGTGCGTCCTCAGTGGCCGTGTGTGGCATGGCTTTGAAAGGCCTACCCAGATGAATCCCTGGTCACGGCTCTCTCCTGCTTTCCTCTGACAGGGGCTCTGACCATTGTCCTCGTGGGGAGGACCGGGACTGGGAAGAGTGCCACTGGGAACACCATCCTCGGGAGGCCCGAATTCCGCTCTCAGCTCCAAGCCCAGCAGGTCACCCAGATGTGCCAGCGAGGCGGTGGGACGGTGTCCGGGCAGGACATCGTGGTGGTGGACACGCCTGCGCTCTGCCTCCTGGGCCGTGATCGAGCCCAGCAGGAAAGGGTCCGCAACTACGTGTCCAGGCATGAAGAGAACACGGTTCTGGTCCTGGTGCTCCAGCTGGGACGGGTCATTCACGAGGACGAGCGGGAGATGAAGATCCTGGAGGCCATCTTCAGCAAGGATGTCGGGAAACGCACGATTGTGCTTTTCACCAGGAAGGAAGACCTGAAGGGCGGGGACATTAACGAGTACTGCGCTAACACAGATAACGGGGTTCTTAAGGGGATAATTAAGAAGTTGGGGGGGAAGCGGCCAGTTTGTGCTTTTAATAACAAAGAAATCGGCCAGGCCAGGGAAGACCAGGTAACAGGCCTTTTGACAATGGTCAATGAGCTGGTACAGAACTGTAAAAAGGGCACAGAGGTTTCTGTGTGGGGAGAACATCAGCCAAAAAAAATTAAAAAGGGCTGGCAGTTAAAAACTCCTTTCCATTTGTAAAGTATTCAAAAATCAGGTTTTTTTTTTTTGTTTGTTTCTCTTTTCTATCCTAAAGGCTTGGACAGAAAGGGCCCAGAGGTCTGAGAGGGGGGAAACCAAAATATTTCCCTCAGCCCAAACTAAGTATAATGGGCAAAAGGGCTTTGGACAGGTGAGATGTACCTGGCACACCTTCCCCCAAAGAAGCCCTTCTTTTCCTAATGTGGGGCATTGAAAAATTAATACCTGCCTTTTGTCATCTAGTGGTTATGGATTGAATGATGCCTTTTAACCCTGTTGCCAAATCTGTTGCCTCCAGAATACACCAAGGATGCCAGCCTGTTAAACCAAGCACGCCGTTGTCTGGGGACAGTCAGCTGACCTAGAGTCTGCACGATCCTTCCCCATGTGGGAAGGCCACCCTCCCCTCCACACCCCCACTCTTATTAGGGTTTTCTGGACCCAAGGGTAGGTAGGACGACAACCATGCCCAGCTTGAAGCAGCTAGAGGAGCTCGAGACCTTCGCCCATTGTCATTTATAAGATTATAAAGCATCTTAAGTCTGAGAGAAAGAGATTGTTATTTCTTATTGTTAAAATAATTAATTATTTTTTAAAAAAAGAAGAAGAATATATGAAAGGGTGAGGCAGGAGAGCTTGTATGTACAACCCATGGGCATGGAGTTGGGGGAGGATTGTTGGGGAAGGGGGGTGCTGGGCAGAGGGGAGCAAAGGGGAAAAAATTGGAACTATTCTAACAATATAATCAATAAAATATACTTAAAAAAAACTGTATGGAAGTCTGACAACCAAGAATTTAAAGAAGAAATATTCACGCAGATGGGTAGGAGGGGTGGAGCTGGGGTGGAGAGGATGCGGTGTGGTGGCCAGAGGATCCAACTGTCCCACATTCATGTGTGGCAGATAAAAGCCAGGAGAGACACCTGGGGGGCGATCCCAGCCCCAGACCAGAGCCCTGCAGCCCAGGGTTTCAGTGCCAGGAAAATAAAGCCTCGTAGCTTCTGGCTGTGAAAACCAGTGAGGGTTGGGGTGGTGGAAGAAACTGCCCATCTCTCAGGGGAGTCCTTTTAGAGGCGCCCCCTCCTAGAACATCCACAGACCCACCCACTCTGGGAACCACTCCCAGGGCCACAGCGGGAGGGGCGCCAGTCACATACAGGAAGTGGGTGAAGTGACCAGAAAAAGGGAGGGTGCCTGGAAAAGGGGAAAGTCAGCTCCTGGTCCAGGTAAAATGAACCAGGTTAGCCAGGCCCATCTCTGCACCCACACTTTGTCCTTGGAGTCTCCCCGCTCACACACAAACTCAAGCTCACCTCCAATCCTGCTGGGTCCCTATATTATCCTCTGCCCGGTGCCTTCACAGACAGAGAGTCCCAGGTCGCGGATGCCCGCAGATCCCTGGAGAGGTCACTGGGGGAACTAAGCTGCCACAGCTGAGCACGTAGTGGAGCGAGAGGCCCCCAAGCCCTGCCTGGGAGCCACTGTGAACGCGAATGGGAATGCCAATGCCAAGGCTGAGACTGGGCGTTTCCTCTGCCGCCAAGGCCATTCTGCTCCCAGGGTTGGGCGCAGATCCCAGCGGGGGCACTGATAGGCTCTCTTGATTTTGGTCTTGTCCACTTTTCCATATCCTTTTGCAGGGAATGAACAGGAAAACTCTACCTTTGTCACTTTGCTGAGATAGGAGATGGTCGGTGGTAAAAATAAATGGGAAAGGAAGAATAGCTACGTGTCCAGTGTGAGCAATGAAGCATTTGATCCTTGCTCTTTGATCAGGGAGGAACGGAGCCCACAGAGTCCCCAGGGGACAGCAATTGCAGAAAGGAGCCCCCGGGGGTCCCAGGCAGCAGACCCCACCTAAGGCTGCAATCCAGGACACGTTAGGGAAGAGTGTGTTCGCTGTCTGCACACCAATGGACAGACAGAGATTGGCAGAGCAGATTAACACACATGACCTAACCCACCATATGCTGCTTAGAGAAAAGCCCTTTCAAATTTTATGGCAGAAAGAGGCTGAACATCACAGGGAGGGAAAGGTAAATGGTACAGATATTAATCACACAAAACGAAGAAGGAATGGCTATATTGATAGCAAATAAATTAGACTTCAGAACAGAACATTACCAGGTACAGAAAGGAACATGGTAGAACAATAAAGAGGTCCCTCCATCAGGAAGGCAACGTGATCCTGAATATTTCCTCAAACGGCAGAGAAGCAAAATATGTGAGCAGAAACTGACAGTTGAAAGAAGAATTAGACAAATCCACAGTCATGGTCAGAGACTTCATCCCACCCTCCACCACCACCCAAACAACCGACAGAATGGCCACGTAGAAAATGAGCCAGGGTCTGGAAGAATTCCCTAACACCCTCAGTCAGTGGGGCTAACTGATGTTTGTAGAAGTTGAAATTTACAGAAGACACATTTTTTCAGGCTCACATGCAACCTATGCTAAGATGGGCCTTTGCGGGGGTCTTAACACAAATCTCACCAAATTTAAAAGGACTGAAATGATGTGGAACGTGTCCTCGGGCCACGGTGGCATCTAGCAAGAGCTCAGTAATGAAAAGACAGCAGGGACAGCTCCTTCACTGCCCGGTCAGCAGTGCCGTGACCCCCTGCACGGTCCTCAGAACCTGCACAAAGGCCTGTTGATCGTCCTCCAAGGTCAAGTTCTAAGTCTGAAAAGGGACTTTTTCTGGGCCTGGAAGACACTCACAACACTGCCACCGGGGGATGGAAAAGGAAGCGTAAAGGGACAGTCTCCCTTTCTTTCTACCCATCGCGGAAGCGAGTCTCCCCATTGAGGAGGAGAGGTGATAATGTCCCCTGGTTCCAACACTCTCTAATTCCTTTTCCACTGAGAGGACAGGTGTCCCTGCTCCAGCAGGGCCAGCTTCAGTCTCTGCTCACCCCTGGCCTGCCCTGCCCACCAGTGTCCGCAAGCTAACCCCGGGGGCATCATCAGTTACCCCTGGGGTAATTTAGCCTCTTTGTGAAAATTCGAAATTCAGAGAGCAGCGTCCTGGTCAGGGGCAGGCAGCTCCCAGGCTGTGCTGGGAGTCAGCCTCCCAGAACACTGGCCACCTCGCCGCTCAGGTCCCTGCAATGCTGGCCACAGCCTCCTCCTTGGGCCACTCACCATGGTTCCAGGGCCTTGGGCTCTCTTTGTTTCTGACAAAGGTGAATTTTAAAATTTCATTTTACTTCAACTATTGCTTTATTGCCTGTACCTCATTTTATTTTCTAATCGGTTGCTCCACGATGGACAATATGCACCTTTAACTTCTATTCTACCTTCAGTGAATATTATATCACAGCACGAACGCTGCAGCGGCTGTACGACATTCCACCGTTCTGTCCTCCCTCCCAATCTATGCATTATTGTTCTCCTACATTTTACACTGATATAAGATATGAACTCAACCACATGTTGTTTTTATTTTGCTTTCAAGAGTCAGTTACCTTTGCAGAAATTTCTAAGTGATAAAAAGAATCTTTTCCGTGTACGCACCTACTCACTCTCATTGGCCTGGTCCTGTACAGAGGTGCCGTGGTCCCCGTTTTTATTTCCTGCTCACCTGACCATCTTTGCGGTCAGCCCTGAGCAGCCTGTTGTTCAGTGTCAGGAAACGGTATGAATAGAAAACAACTCTTAGCAAATTTAAGAACATTGGAAAAACACCAAGTTCCTTTTCTGATCACAATAGCATGAAATTAAGTCACTAACAGGAGGAAAACTGAAAACAAAAACATGGAAATTAAACAACACAGTCCTGAACAACCAACGGGCCAAGGAAGAAGTCAAAGGGAAAGTTTTTTAAAGTTTGAAACAAAAATGGTAACGCAACATACAACTACATATGGAATGCAGCAGAGGCAGTTCTAAGAGGGAAGGTTATGACAATAAAGGCCCACACTAAGAAAGAAGAAAGATCTCAAAGAACAACTTAACTTTACATCAAGGAACCAGAAGGAAAAAAAAACTAAGCCCAAAGTTAGCAGATGAAGGAGACAGAGAGCAAAACAATAGGAAAGATGGACAAAGGAAGAGCTCTTTGTTTGAAAAGATAAACAAAAGGTACAAAACTTTAGCTCAACTGATTTTTGTAAAAAAGAGAAAAGACTCAAATAAATAAAATCATAAATGAAAGAGGAGACATTACAATGGATATCACAAAAACACACAAGATCATAGGAAATTACCATGAACAGTCATGGGCCAATGAAAGGATAAATGAAAAGAAATGGATAAAATTCTTAGAAACAGAAAACCTACCAAGACTGAATCATAAAGAAACAAAAAGTCTGAACCGACCGATAATGAAGGAGGAGATTGGAACAGAAATCAGAACTCTCCCAGCCAAGCCAAACCCACACCCCGTGGTCTCACAAGTGAGTTCTACCAAACGCGTGAAGAATAATTAGTAAGGAACACTTCCGAACTCATTTTGTGAGGCCTGACTAACCCTGCTATCAAAACCAGGTAAGGGTGCTGCAAGAAGAGGAAACTACAGGCTGATCTCCCCTGATCTCAACAAATATCAGCCAACTCAACTCAACAGCACCTTCAAAGCATCATATGCCACAGTTAAGTGGATTTAAATAGGGCGTGCTGCCTTTTATTGGAGTAAATCGTACCTTCCTGTGGTGGACATCATAGCCAGATAGGACCAGGGTCTCATGGTCTGGGAGGCTCTTACTCAATATATTGGAGGGTTTTTTGTTTTTTTTTTGTTATTATTGATTTTTGGAGAGTGATTTGTTGTTTCACTTATTTATATATTCATTGGTTAATCCTTGTATGTGTCCTGACCAGGGATCGAACTCACAACCTTGGTGTATCAGGACAATGCTCTAACCAACTGAGCTACCCAGCCAGAGCTAAGTGCTTTCTTCTAAATGGTAAACAGTAGCACAGTATTTTGCAGGTGCAGCTGTCAGCAGGACGGCCTTGACAGGAACCCAACCCAACCCCACAAGTATAGCCAACTGCAAAGAAGAAACCAATGTATAACTGACGAAATAGTATATAAGTGAAGGCCGAGCCTCCCTGTGGGGAGACAGAGCTTTGGATGTGAATCCCCCATCTCCTTTACTTGGTACAAGTAAGTAAAACAACCTCATGACAACCATGTCTTGTCCTTGAAGAGAACACCCCAAGCAGTGAACCCCCTGAGTTCAGACATCGTGAAACTTTAGCCACAAAAATGTCTAAGGCCAAGAGACATTCAGAGATATAGTATCTAAGAGGTACTGGTGAGTTCATACCAGCTAGGACAGGTGTCAACAAAACAATAGTCTCCTGCTGTGAATAACAAACAACCTTCTACTTGCAACAAAGGAGGGAAATGCTAGAAGGCAATTACCCAAAATGACCCAGTTGATGATGAGTTTGGCCTGGTAGCCCAACTCTTTGTCAAGGCAACAATTTGCTTGTTGCTACTTGCTATGTGATCCTAAATTTGAGACAAAGGGAGGTGTGGAGTGTGAAGAACACTAACATAGTTCCATGGCAGCAGGTGAAATTGACTGTACTGACTTTGCTTGGTTCCCAGATGAGGAAGGAGCTCAACGCATCAGCTGCACGAGCTGCCACGCTACAGGCTCATCACAAGCTCAGGGTCTGCACCGGGCTGGCGTTTTCCTGCAGAAACTTTCCGACGCAGTATTTCCAATGACCTTGGTCACTTATCAAGCAGCTTGAGTGCAGGGCCCAGCGAGGAGCCCACACTGCAATGACCTTTGGAACTCCAGCTCGGAGCAACAAGCAAGTCGCTGACCTCAAGCCGCAAAGCTGCCGCCCCCACTACAGAACCACAGGGCGAAACTGTAAGCCCATCTCAAACCCAGCCCCCCGAAAAACAAAGGGAGCGCCAGGCCATAAGCTACAAACCACAAAACACCTTTTCTTGGCCAACCTCCTGAGACTGAGGTAGAGGAAAAAAAGTCAAGAACCTACAAGAGGAACGGAAGGCACACGAACCACTGAGGTAGCAGCGGCAGCCAGGAAGCAGCTAGAAAGAGCAGGTGAGAAAATTTAAAAAGAAACAGCTTTTTTTCCCCCCTGCAGCTAGAAGATATTTAATTGAGTCTTTTAAATAGTGAAAGGAAACAAATTGGGTCCTAGAACTAAGTACGAGTGTATCTTTCCTTAAACCTGATGGAGCACCCCGAACATGCTTTGGTCCGCACTTGATGTTCGTCTCTAATTCATTCAGGATTCCGAATATGTGGGAAGTTTTTAAATGTTTCTTAAATGGGCTTTTCCTACCTTTCAACGTAAAGTAGGGAGGAGGGGGATTAAGTTGTTTTCGTTTTCTTCACCAAAGCTGGACAGTCTTTTAAAAGGGGTCATTTTCACGGACAGGATCTCAAATACACAAATAAGAGCACCTAAAATTTAGAGGGAAAAAGAAAAGGGCAGAGCAAAGAGAAGAGAGGGACCAAAACGAGGAAGGAAGTTGGTGCGCTGACTCTCGTAATGGGCGGCATCGCCAGTCAAGTTTCTAAGACTAAACAAGGAAAGAAGATGCTGAGTGCGCGTAACTGTGCATAAATATTGTACTAGTTTAGAAAAACAGGGCAGACGCTGCCTGTCGGGCTTTCGGAGTCAACTAGAAGTTCCAGAAAATCGAACTGCATGGAAGTCCAGCAAACAAAGATATAAAGAAGAAATACTCACCCAGACAGGTAGGAGGGGCGGAGCTGGGGCGGAGAGGATGCAGTGTGGTGATGGCAGCAGCAGCAGCAGCAACAGGTCGGCAGAAAGTGTAGTCACATGTTTTAAAATCAGGAGGAACACCTGGGAAGCGTTCCCAGCTCCTGAACCACAGCTCACGGTCCCAGCACTGGAGAAAATTAAGCCTCATTGCTTCTGACTGTGCAGACCAGTGGGGGTTGGGGTGGAGGAAGAAACTGCCGGTCTCTCAGCAGAGTCTGCTTGTTTATTTTATTTTTAGAGAGAGGGGAAAGGAGAAAGAGAGGGAGGGAAACATTACTGTGTGGTGGCCTCTCACTCGCGCCTCCAACTGGGAACCTGACGTGCAACCTAGTAATGTGCCCTGACTGAGAATCGAACCAGCGACACTTGGCTAGCAGGCCGACGCTCAATCCACACAGCAGCCAGGCAGAGTTCACTTGTTTAAAGGGCCCCCATAGTCCTAGAATGTCCGCAGACCCACCCACTCTGGGAACAATGGCCAGGGCAGCAGCTAGAGGGGCACCAGGCCCATACAGAAGTGGGAGAGGTGCCTGGAACAGGGGCGAGTGCTGAGCAGGCGGCATTGTTCCCTCTCAGAAACCTCCCCCACATACAGCGCCACAACCTAGCGAAACAGGTCACCCCATACTGACAATTACCTAAGGTCTGCCCCTTACAACGTAACAGGTGCCACAGCTCTACCTAAGACATAGAGGCAAACACATACAGGAGCATGTCAGAATGAGGAGACAGAGAGGTATGGCCCAAAAGGGCAAATGGATCAAGGTTCCAGTGGGAGAACTAAGCCACTATGAGTAAGGCAACCTCTCAGACAGAGAATTCAAAACACTGGTGATAAAGATGCTCACAGGCTTGACAGATATGCTTGAGTACGGCAAACACATAAGGGAAGAAGTGAAGGCTATGCTAAGTGAAACGAAGGAAAATCCACACAAAACCAATGGTGAAGGGAAGGAAACCGGGGTTCAAATCAATGATTTGGAACATAAAGAAGAAAAAAACAGTCAACCAGTGCAGAATTAGGAAGCAAGAATTGAAAAAAATGAGGAAAACTTCCCAAATTTTACGAAGGAGATGGGCATACAGGTCCAGGAAGCATGGAGGGTCCCAGGCGAGCTGGACCCAGAGGGGACCACAGCAGGACCCATCATGACTGAGATGCCAAAGGTGAAAGATAAAGAGAAAGTCCTGGGGGCAGCAAGAGAGAGGTGGAGAGTTGCCTACAGGGGGGTGCCAATAGGACTATCAGCTGATTTCTCATAGGACACTTTGCAGGCAGGAAGGTACTGGCAAGCAGCATTCAATGTGATGAAAGGCAACCTGCAACCAGGATTACTCTACCCAGCAAAGCTATCATTTGGAATGGAAGGGCAGATGAAGTGCTTCCCAGACACAGCGCCCTCACCGGTCGCCGGGTCCTCTTTGGAGCTGTTTCGCCGTCCCCCCTAGGACCTGTTCCTGTCTGTAGGGGACAAGGGGCGGGGTCGGCACAGCCCTTTCTTCTTAGTTCCTTGCAGCCTCGTCCTGGAACGCCTCCCCGCAGCTCCTCTTCAACTGCTCCCGCCCGGCTTCCAGCGCGCCCACCGCACACGCACCTTCCCGGGGTCCCCGAGCACCGTGCCCGCCGCCCTCGCCAGCCAGGTAAGGGAGCCCCGGGGACGGCCCCAGCGCCGTGCGCGTCTGGGAGCCCGCAAACTGGTGACAGCCACTGATCTCCCCCAGGTCACCCCACTTCTGGGCTCACGCACTGGTGAAAGGGGACGACGACAGCGGCGTCATGGGCCACAGTGGGTTAACAGGGGTGGGAACCACTCGCCGTGCGCTCACCCCCCATCCCACTCCACAGCGCTCTGGGCTCCCTGGCTACTGCTGAGCTCCCTGGGTCTTCCTGGGGACTGTCGGGGTTCCTGAAGCAGGACGAATATTCTCATCCCATTTCAACAGATAAGAAAGCGGACCCTCTCCAGGTTCCCAGGCTGGGTGGGGGCATGCTTCTCGGTTTACCCTCTAAACTTCTTAACCCCGCCCCCAGTAAGTTACGTTTTCCACAGGAGACCCCTGAGTGCAATTGCCTGGTGACCTTGACCTTCTGGAAACCTCCATATTTGCCCCCAAACACCCCACACCTTGCCTCTGACACTAGGTAGGATGCTGTATGGTGAGCCGACTTATGTCCAAGGCAGGCAGAACAATGCTGAGCCTCTTGTGAGAGACGGATCCAGAAACCACAAGAACTAGACTACAGAACAAGGAACTCTAATACCAGGACATATGGGGACTGTGGCAGATGAGTGAAGGAGACCCTTAGGAACAAGGCAGACAAGAAGTAGTCTGATGCTCCTAAAACACAGAGGCAAAGAGAGCTTGTGTTCTCTGGCTGTGATGAAATAAGGCATCATCAGGATGAAGTCAGGCTCATAGAATTTTAAAATCAGAAGGCATATTATGTTCATTTCCTTCAATCCCCTGCCTGAACTAGACCCTCCTGCTCTTCCCGTCAGTGTGGTTATAATCTCTGCTTGCACACTGCCTGCTGCTCTCTCGTGATACCTGGCCCCGTTTGGGTAGAGATTAGTAGAATTTTCCTTTTGAGCAGGAATCTACCTTCTGTTCTCTGTCTTCCCACATTGGCTCGCTCCGAGATGGACATGTCCCACGTTCCTTCAGGTCTGTGATGCGTCCCAGTCTTTCCTAGGCTTTATTCAGTCCTGTGACCCACTTTAGCATCTGCAGGATCCTTTCGGATTCTCCCTGGACACTCGGTTATTTGTCAGTATCTGCCTAAAAGCCCATTCCTCTGTCTCCCCCTGCCACCTGACACATTTAGACAGTGGCCCAGGGGAACTGCTACCCTGTGTCTTGGCAAGTGGAACCTGAGTTGGACAGGCTTTCTGTGACAGGCACTTTGCTCCACTTAGGTCACACTGATAATCAAGGCAGTAAAACACAGGCTGTTTGCCGCTGAAATGCTTCAGTTCCGAGCAACTACTGCCCCCTGCGGTTTTCTCTTTGAATAACCTTTTCTTGAGAACACAGGCACTCAAGATTTTCCAGTACAATTGTTGGGTTCAGAGCAGGCTTCCGGGCTGTCAGGGTCACTTCTGTCCTGACCATGATGGCCACATTGTATGCGGGGGTCTAAAAGGCTGTGGGCTTATTTGGTATCATCCTTTTTCCACCCATGGAGGCTATGTGGGCAACACTTATCAGTCTTAGCTCCATGGCAATCGTGTTCAATTTCCTAATATTTTAATCAAAAATTTAAAACCTATTTACTTTAAGAGAACAATTCCCATAATGGACATGAAATTACTTAGAAAGCTCTAAAGGGCCAACTGGAGGATTAATACGACCAAGTTCACTGTCAGCATCGTGACCACTGTCATCACCATCTTTACCACATCATTAGATTGATTCCAACATATTTCTGAGGTTTCCGAACCTCACAAAAGGCCGTGTGAGGCAGAAAAGGTGTCAGGGAATTTGAGTGGGTTTAGCAAGAGCCAGGGTACAACTTCCCAGAGACAAGAACAGTGTAAGGGGGTGTGGGTGGGTGGAAGACGCTCTTCTCTGGGCTTCAGCAAAGGAAGGGAGGGCGGGGGGAAGAGGAGGAAAGGCAAAAGAAAAGGAGGAAAAGAAGGAAGGAAGGAAGGAAGCTGCCTTAGTATATTCTGATCACGAGAAAATGGGTGGTTTTCCTAAGGCGGACCCAAAGCCCCACGAAATCAATAGAAAAACGCGCAAAAGTTATTTCTACAATGGAAGCAACTTGAACAGCCCACTGTGAGAACCATTTTTGAATTCAATGGTAATTAGTGAAATGCAAGTGTGAACCAAGGAGGACACCCTTGTGTGTGCCCGTGAGGGTGATTTAAAGCATTCAAAGTTGAATACGAACCAGGGCAGGTGAAGATTGGGGGAACTGCCCCACGTGGCTGGTGTCAGTGAGAATTAGCGCAGCTCTGCGGGAGTCACAGCGGGGCCACCCAGTCAGACAGGAGCTGGCCGGCCCAGATGAATTGTTGCACATGCGCACATAGACAGTGCATGGGGATTACTTTGCAGCAAGCATATATTTTGACACAGCTGAAAGGTTTGTTAATAAATAATCAGAGAAAATGTTAAACAAATACTGGAAAAGTTTAAAATGCAGAACAGTACTAGATTTTACCTATAGATACATGTGTATGTAGAAATAATATACACACAGGAGAATGATAAGTAGAAACCTCAGAGTATTGGTTGCATCTGAAGGGAAGAGGGAGGGAGAAAGAGCCTGGGGTTTTAACTTTTCCAACAGAAGACTTCAGTAAAAATGCCAAAATACTTACATTTGTTCATTGCAAATAGTAGGCTTTTGTTTTATAACTCTGTGTATTTCTTTGCTTAAAAACTTTGTTTCATAACTGCATAACAGTAAAACAATAAATAAATGCAGTCTCATCTTAGGTATAGTTGTACATCGTATTCTTGCCCTTCTCACCCCGAGATGAGTAACACAATACTGGACCTCATTTGAATGAAACATTTGTGCCCATTGATGCCAATAGTTGTGCAATTTCTGTTTAAGTCTCCTGGGACACCAAATGGTGACACAGGCCTCAGAACTGACCAGGAAAAACACTTGGTGAAACACGGAGCAAGAAGTGAGTCTCTCTTGAATTTTTTTAAAGATCTTTTTTTAATTTTTATTTTTAGAGGGAAGGGAAGGCAGGGAGAAAGAGAGGGAGAGAAGTATTGATCAGTTGCCTCCCGCATGTAGGGGGGACTGAACCCACAACCCAGGCATGTGCCCTCACTGGGGATAGAACTGAAGACCTTTTGATTGGTGGAAGGATGCCCAACCAACTGAGTCACACCAGTTGGGGCGAGTATGTCTTGAATTTGTCCTGAATGTTGAATCTTTCTCTTTGGTCACAGCACCCCCTCCTCTCCACTGACTGCTCAGGGGCTAACAACAAACTTGCTAGAATAGAAGGAAACATGGCCTTGCTGTCAAGGACATTGGCCTATTAGAAGTAGTGGGAATTTCCAGTCCCTGAAACTCTTTGAGTCATGTGAGCATCCCAGTGGCCAGGAGGAAAAGTGTGGGGTACCTTCCAATGTGGGGCTGGGATCCGCGACCTGACTTTGTCAAGGACTGACATGAGAGGAAGTACTTTTTCTGGGAAGTTTGACTAGTTTGAGTCCAAAAATAAAATAAAAATAAAAATAAAGTAAATGAAATAAAATAAAAATAAACTTCCACTCCTCATTCCATGAAAAATACTTTCTTCATTTCCTGCCTTTTCCAGTTAGATGGACATAAGCAAGTGATATGTTTTAGCAGCTTCCCTGCTTTCCTGTCAGCTAAGAAAACAAAGCAGCGGTGCGCGGTGCCACCTTGTATGGGCATCCCCTGGTTTGCTGAAAGCTACTTAGAGACGTTTGCAAGAATCACGTGAGTTAGGACCTTGGCCATGGAAATGGCTCCTCCGTGAAGAATAGTCTAGGAGTCTGAACTGGAGGTGCCCCCAGGCCTTACCACCTCCCACGTGGACACTCGCTTTTTACTCTCCTCTGTTTTTATTCCAGAAGAGAATGGAAGGATGTCCGAAGAGGCAATATGGAACTATCGCTGAAGGTAAGACAGCCTCCACGTTCTCCAGGGGCACCGGCCCCTCACCTCAAACGCAGCGCCAGAAAGCCGGTTATTTTAAACTGCAGAAGAGAGGGGCAAGGTTCATCTGTCCTTTACCTTCCCCATCATCATCAGGCCCCCACCCGACCCCCACAGTAGGACACCGTCTGTGCACGTGATGTGTGAGAAATGTGGAAATGAAACTCCAAGCCAGAAGTGGGCGGATGTTGAACTGACTTGTGAATAAATAGTTTCTCTTCCCTTGTCCACTCTCAGCTGAAAAATGGGAGTTCCCCAGAGAGACTTAGTAATTGTGTTTGCTACGAAACATCCCAGAACACTTCCGGAAAGGAAGAACCGAAACCGGGTAGAAGAAATAAAAGAATAGAGTTTAGGAGCCTACAATGAACTTGGAATTCATCTGGGCTCCCAAGACTGGAGAACTCCTGGGGTCCTCACCCTCCTTTGTCCCTCGAAGGTGTTAGCTCTGGCTCATGCTCTCCAACACCACCTTGGTTAGCTTCCTGTAGTTCCATCAGCCAAGTAGATGTTTTCTCCAGCACAGGCACTGCTAACAGTCGTACGTCCCAGTCCTCTTCAGCCACCCATCCGGGGTCATCTCTCATTAACTACGACCTTTCTGTTGTCTCAATTCCAAGCTTCCAGCTCCCCAGCCAAAGAGCAGAGACCCAGGGGCCCTCAGCTGGCTCTTGTCAGAAGGTCACATCTGACACTTCCTTTCCTCCTGAGGTTTACGTTCAGCACTTCTACACAGATGTGACTAGGAATTTGTGGGTGAAGAATAGGTGGCAATATTTTCCCCTTTGTGACTTCTCATCCTCTGCCTCCCTCTAATCTTGTATTTATTTAGCATGAGGCACCATCACTGGGAAAACACAGGGAACACTTTTCTTTCAGAAAAACTGTATTTTCCCTGGTCTCAATGAAGGGTGCCGGAGCATTGTCCCCAGTGTAGCAGTTCTTACTCTTGGGCCTGGCTCCAAAGTGGGCTTCCCATGTGGGCTTCCTATGACCAAGAACCTCCTAATATCACCGACATACTTTTGTGTGTATTTAGTTATGACTGGCCTCCTGGGACGAAGATCCCTGGTTTTTATGATACCATGAGGGCCCATGACTGAAACATCTTAAGCATCACTAGCTCAGTAAGAAACCTTCTTTTTCAGGCCGAGTAGAAGATAACTGGTCGGAATCACCCCGGCCACTGAGGCTCCTCCTGGTGGGCAGAACGGGCTGCGGGAAAAGTGCCACCGGGAACAGCATTCTCTGCAAGCCCGTGTTTGAGTCCAGGGTTTCGGGCCAGACTGTGACCAGGACGTGCCAGAAAGCCACAGGCATGTGGAATGGGAGGAGCCTCGTGGTGGTTGACACGCCCCCCATCTTTGAAGGAAAGGCCCGGGACCACCAGATGTATGAAGACATCGGGCACTGCTACCAGCTCTCGGCCCCGGGACCCCACGTGCTGCTGCTGGTGGTGCACCTGGGCCGCTTCACTGCCCAGGACGGGGTGGCCCTGAGGGGGGTGAAGGAGGTCTTTGGGGCGGCGGTCATGAGACACGTGGTGGTCCTCTTCACCCACAAGGAGGACTTAGAGGGCGACCCCCTGGAGGAGTACGTGGCCCACACGGACAACCTCGGCCTGCGCAGCCTGATCGTGGAGTGCGGGGCAGGTACTGCGGCTTCAACAACCGGGCCCGGGGGGAGGAGCAGAGGGCGCAGCTGGAGGAGCTGATGGCCGTGGTCTAGGGGCTGGAGGCCGAGCGCAAGGGCGCCTTCTACAGAAACCCCCTTTTCTTAGAGGCGTGGATGCTCCTGCAAGGCGGGGACCACGCCCACGGAGAAGGGGGCCGGCGCTACCTGGCCCAGGTGCAGGAGCAGGTTGAGATGCACGAGCGAGAACTCGAGGCGACCGAGAGTCACGGGGTGTCCAATGTGCTCCTCGGAGTGAAAAAATGGGTCCTTTCTCACGTGGGGCTTTGCGCCTTTATTGTGATAGGCACTTGTATTTTTCTTGCCGTTTTGATTAACTTGGGTATTACCCGTGGCCACTGAGCCTCTCCAGCCACGTCAACGGCCGGCTTTCCACTTCCACACTCAGGGTCTCTGTGTGCGTAAGATGCTCTCCATGCCCTCACCGCGCTTCGGGTTGTTTCTGCTCCTTGTATCAGGCGTGCCGTCCACGTCCTCCACGTGCCTGTAGATGAATAAAACCGCGAGGAAAAAGCGTTTCTTGTTTGTTTGTTTGTTTCTGTAAGAATTGCGGAGGTAAGTGAGTAATTGGGTTCCTTTCTGAACTCTGGGAGGGTTTGCAGGAAGGAAGGTGAGAGGACCGGGACGTTCCTTGTTGAGAGGAACGTTAGGGCTGGTAGCAGGTTTCCTGATTTTATGCAGGAACATACCCTGGTTTCACCCTAGGCTGTAAGGAACGGGGACACCCTTCGCCACCCCCACGTGAGGCAGGACGTTGAGGGTGTTCTGCGGGGAGTTCTGGAGGCATGAATGGGGTGGGGAGAAAGGAAGGAGGGGATCTGGACATGCGGAGAGGAGAGTAAGGGGTCACAGAGGAGGGGCGGGGTGCCCCCGTGGGCAGAGCAGAGTCAGGGGCTGGGAAAAGAAGCCGCTGGGGTTGCCTAGCGCAGGCCGGACGGCGGCTGCCTTGCGCCCCGCAGACGGGAGGACCTCAGTCACTTGTAGAAGAAAACGGGCATGGACAGGATGTCAGTGACCTGTGAGGCTGCGCCCCGTAAGACACGCCAAACGCTGGCATTCGAATTTCACGTAACTTTCAGGGGTGGCCTTTGAAAAACGTAAAAGCCCTTGCTTCTTAGCTCACTGGCTGCACACACTGGAGGCAGTCTGGCTGTGGTCCCCCCGAGCGCCCCTCAGTGACTTCGCCGTGGTCACTAGAGCTGAGCTGTGAGGCAAACCTTTTAGCCCCAAATCAGCACAATCATGTGTGATATCCGGGAACCTGGGGAAGGAGTGGGGGTCCCCATTTCCATGGTAGTGAAGAGAAGAGGGCAGGCGCCGGGGTGACATCTGAGCACAAGTCCCAAAGTCACTGAAAGCGAAAAGGCAGATGAAGTGGGGGGGGGGGGCCTTTCCCTGACCCTCTCCTTCTTTTGATACCTGCCCCCCCTTCTCTGCTCATTCGTACCCTTTACAGGAGACCTGCAGCTGTCCCAGGCAGCCTGTGACCAGATGGGTAAGTGAGGAAATCTGGGGTGAGTCTCAGGACCTTACTTGGGCCACCCTGAGCCATTCTCCAAATCTCAATTGGTGACAGAAGTTTCGCCCGGGTCCCAGAAGCTGGAGCGCATAATGACTCCAAACACCCGCAAGGAGGGTGACCCTGGCCCCCCTGAGGTCTCCGAGGTCTCTGACCAAGGACCACCTCCTCAGTGTGGTGCTCCCCAGTCGTCCCCCCTGACGAGGTCGCTCCTTTCCTGGACTTCATTCAGTCCCGCTGAACAGAAATTTATCACACAAATACTACTGAGTGCTGGCTTCTGTGCTCGGCACCCCATACGGAAGAGAAATAACGCAAGGTCCCGGCCCCCAGAGCGATCGTGTGACAGACGGGTGAAAGCGTAGGAAACCAGGGTGGGAGAGTAACTCGGGGATGTCAGGCGACAGCCACCAGGCGAGCATGTGGGCTCAGCAGAGTCTCCCTCGATGGTGGGGCTGGAACTGCTCAGAACCTGCTGGTCTCTCTGGGGGTCACTTCAGGCTGCGGGAGGCCACGGGCAAGGGAAGGAATGAGAAGCACACACGGGGTGGGGTGCATCGGCAGATGGGGGGGCCAGAGCCTGGGCAGCACCTTCAGGACTCAAGGGCAGGAAGTCCCTGGAGGCTTTCAGCAAGTTAGTTTCAAAGGGTCACACTGCAGCAACATGGTGGCTGACCTGTGTGCATGTGCACCTAGGGGACGGGAGGACATTTAGAAGGAAAGAATTCCATCTAAGGCAGTGGCTCTCAGTCTTCCTAAGGCCGCGACCCTGTAATACAGCTCCTCATGCTGTGGGGACCCCCAATCATAAAATTATTTTCGTTGCTACTTCATAACTGTAATTTTGCTACTGTTATGAATCGTAATGTAAATATCTGATATGCAGGATGTATTTTCATTGTTACAAATTGAATATAATGAAAGCATAGTGATTAATCACAAAAACAATATGTAATTATAGATGTGTTTTCTGATGATCTTAGGTGACCCTGTGAAAGGGTCGTTCGACCCCCAAAGGGGTTGCGACCCCCAGGTTGAGAAGCGCTGGTCTAAGGGGTCAGGGTCTGTGCTGTAACAAAATGACTGGGGACGCAAATGAGAGACACGGTGAGGGGGATGGAATGAACAAAACACGGTCACTGATGGCAACCCTGGGGAGGGAACCAGGTTTCCATGTTGGCGCACCCTGTGGCTTAGGGCACCCGTCACTGCCCCGAGTCCTCGGAGGGAGAGCGGGCCGAGCAGAGGAGGGTGAGGACTGTGGATCGGGTGTGCCGGCCCTGACGCCCTCCGGGACACCGTCCGGTCTTCCAGTAGACAATGGGTGACTCTATCCTCCGTCCAGGGAAGGGGAGCAGGCATGCACTGGGCCCAAGAAAGTCCTGGGGAGCAGGGCTGCAGGGGGATGGCGGGGGCTCAGGGGGGCTGGGCCCAGCGCTGGCACTTCCTGCAAGCTCCCCTCCATCTGTGAAAGGCCTGGCAGCAAAGATTTCAGGCCTTGTGGGCTAGTCGGGCTCTCTTAAGACTCCTCAGCTCTGCCCTGTGCGCAGTAAGATTTTCGTTACAAAAACAGGTGGCCGACGGAGTTGACCCTCGTGCTGTAATGGCCAACCCCTGTCCAACACCCCCGCTGGCTGCCCAGCACTCTGACGTGTGTCTGCTTCACTTCTGTGACCTCTCGTTACACAAGCTCCTGGACAAATCTCTGAGGACGAGGCCGGTGGGGAGACCTGGGGAGAGACCCCGTGCCCTCCGCTCTCAAACTCCCCTCGCCCCCAGGGGGGCCACAGCCAGGGCGCAGCCGCAGTACCGCACGGCCCCGGTGCCGGCGACGGCGGGGCTCTGGGCCGCTGGCTTCAGACCAGCTCTTCCCCTGTGGGTCTGCTGCGTCATGAAACCCACCTCAGAGAGACTGCAAAGTCACACCGGAGACGCAAGGCTGCTTGCTATGTCGGACTCCGGAAAAACACCAGAATCGTTGTCACATCTTAGTTCTACACAGCGTAACCTGCTCTCCTGCCCTTCAGAAAGGCGTCCGTCACTGTATTTATTACACACGTATCGATGTGTAAAGAGGATGAACAAAGTAGAAAACAAATTGATCATAACATTTACAATGAAAGTGGAGAATAATAATAGGTGTGTGTGTGCAGAGAACCAGCACTAATTATTGCAAGGGAGGGAGGGAAAGGAAGGAGGGAAGGAAGGGGTGAGGGAGGGAGGGGGGAGGGAAGGGGGAGGGAGGAATGGGGGAGGGAGGAAGGGAGGGAGGAAGGGGTGAGGGAGGAAGGGGGGAGGGAAGGGGGAGGGAGGAATGGGGGAGGGAGGAAGGGAGAGGGAGGGAGGGAAGGGGGGAGGGAAAGCCATGTTGCATGCTTCACATAGTTCTGTCAATCCCACAGGTCAAGGTTATAGATGCTTAAAGACCTCTCTGCAGGCAAGAAGACCCTTAAGTAGAGGAGAGTTACTTTTGCTTCACGTTAAATGCCATAAAAAGCAGTTTTGCCTTGGGACACAGAGCAGAACGCAATTCAGTGACCTGGTTTCCGTATCACAGGCTGGCTCTTGTGTACTCGCACACGTATCAACGCAGAGAAAGGCCTTTCCCGGCTCGCCGTGGGTTTACACAGAGAGACCACATCCTTTTCAGTCCACAGTGCGTGCTGAGGTTGTTTGGTTTAATAGGCGCTCACTGATTTGGGGGCACTGGGGTGAGGGTGGCGGGGACAGGGAGGGGCTTGACAGTGGCCAATGGGAGGCAAGTGGGGGGGGGGCAGGGCCGTGAGGGGCCCTGGGCTGTGCTGGAGGGGCACGCGGGGGTCCAAGCGGGGCCTCTGGCCGCTCACAGGATCATGGCGGGCATGGTCTTCTCCATGGAGGGGGAGGGTGGCGTCGAATTCTCCCCCAGCAGCTTCTCCTCTGAGGCGTCCTCATCCTAAAACAGACAGGGGGTAAAAGTCAGCTCTTGGGGGAAAAGCATGCGGCAGAGCCAGCTTCGCAGGACGTGAAATCAGGAAGAGGAGAGAGAGGAAGGAAGAGGTGACGGAGGAAGGGGTGCGGGACAAAGATGTGGGACACCAAGGAAGGGAAGGTGGGAAAGGGGGCGTGACGGAGGGCGTGGAGAGGCGGAGGGCCGCAGGTATCCCGGCCACAGCGACGGTCCCCTGCCCCAGACAGCCAAGGGCAGGGCTCAGGGAAGACGCCGAGGCAGGTCGGGCGGGAGCTCCGAGCAGCAGCGTCCCTGGCTCTTCTTCCTGCTTGTCCCCGGGCCTCACCGCCCGGCCCCCCTCTGCCCCCGTCCTCCCTGACAGCTCACCGTGGGCTGGGAGCACTGGCCACAGGAGGCTCGAAGCCCCAGGCCCAGGGAAGCCAAGGACACAATGGCCTGCAGGGCACAGACAACCAGGAGCAGAACACGGATGCCCAGGAACAGGTCCTGGAGACGAAGGAAGAGAAATGGCCACAGTCAGGAGTCCGCCCGCTGCTTCGGCTCTGACTACCGCCTTAAGCCCCGCACCGAGAGTCAGACTCTGCCCGACCGACCGCTTCCCACCAAAGCGGACGCCACGTTTGCTTGTCTGCAGGTGACCGTAGCACCCGCTCCCAAGGGGCGGGGTCTGTTTCTCCACCCTTAGAATCTGGAGAGACCTGTGAGTGCTCTGACCAATGAAATACCGTGGACATGACACCAGGCCAATCACAGGGAGCCCTAAACTGGCCTGGCAGCTTCCGTCCCGCCCTCCTGGAGTGCTCACAGTGGGGCGCTCCGAGCCATATGGAGAAGCCACTGTAGGCTCTCTGCTTGACCGTCTCTGCTGAGTATCCAGCCAAGAGCCATCAATTGCCACCAACTTGGATGTCCAGCCTAGTCCAGCCATTGGATGACTTCACCCCCTATCATCTGACTGAAATGTCACGAGCCTGCCCCAGTGAGGACGGCCCACCTGAGCCCACGCAACCCCACGGACTGTGAGAAGGGCAAAGAGCCCGCGGCTGTGGATCACCACATCGGAGAGAGGTGTGTGACGCAGCAACAGGTGACCAGAACGCCCACCCGCCAGAAAAGACAGACGGAGGAACCACAACATCCTCTCTTAAGTGTCTCCCCTTTGCCCCTCATCTCCTTTGATTCGGGGAATCTTCCTGCCGTGAAGGTCTGAGAAATGTCTTCGGCTTCAGTTAAAACCTCCTGACGCGAAGACGGAGGATGAGGTCCAAGCTCAAAGAGCCAACATCTCTGCCCTCCCCTGCTCAGTTCCTTAGGAACAAAGGGTTGTGACGGGCCCTTGGAAGATGGGGATGCCCCCCCCCCCCCCGTTCTCACCGCCAGTATTCGCGCGAAGGTTTTACACTCATTCAGCTGCCACGCTGAGTCTCCTCCGTAACCGTAACCATTTCGCGACTCCCATCCGTAGGCGTTGGGCATGGGGGACGGGGCTAGGGAATCACACACGGAGATGAAGTAGTAAGTGTTCTCCCAGGATATGCTCTGCTTGCAGAGGACAACAGCAGCCACGGCCGTGGAGATGCCCGCCAGGGTGAGCAGGCTGGACACGCAGCCCTGGAAGACACGGGTTCAGGACGCCGCATCTCAGATTCTCAGAATGTCTCTGCGGAGGGCAGAGCCCTGGGGGCCCAGCCTCCAACCCGCCTCCTCTTCCCCGGCTCTCTGGCCCCGGGAAACCCTCCTCACCCCTGGAGGAGAGATCTCGGATATGGGCACCCAATGGGGAGGAGACAAAAAATGGAGCAGAACGCCTGAGACCTAGGCAGGGGCAGAGAACCAGGTGGGGACAATGGGCACCCGACTCACGGAAAAGGTGCTCCGGCGCTTCCCGTGGACGAGGGCCCCCGCTCCTGCTGCAATCGCCTGGGAGGAGAAGACACTGGCAGTGACCTCTCAGCTCCTCTCCTGAAATGGTCCCCAACATCACCCTTCCCCCAACAGTTCCCACAACAGCCAGGTGGCAGCAGGATCCAAAGCGCAGGCAAAGAACCCTAGTGCAGGGGCCCGACTCCGCACCTTCCATCCCAACCTTGCCTTAAAGAGAGAAATGGAGCCCTGGCTGGGGTGGCTCAGTAGACTGAGCACTGGCCTGCAGACCAAAGGGTCGCTGGTTCGATCCCCAATCAGGGCACAGGCCTGAGTTCCAGGCCAGGTCCCCAGTTGCAGGCCCATGAGAGGAAACCACACATGGATGTCTCTCTCCCTTTCTTTCTCCCTCCCTCCCCCTCTTTCTAAAAATAAATAAATCAAATATTTATTTAAAAAAAGAGGGAAGTGGGGAGTGGAAGGGTTTTGCTCACCCCTTGGTCAGCTTCCTCTTGGCAAAGGGCATCTGGACTCTGGGTCATTGGTCTCGTCCCCACGTCCCTGATCCAGACCAAAACAACCCTCTCTCCTGGCCCATACCCACCTGCCTCCTGCCTCCTTACTCACCACCGACCCTGCCCAGAGGGCACATCCTGAGCTGCACAGCATGTTCCGGGGGCTGAAGTACAGAAGCACCCCGAAGGCACAGGCCACTGCCCCCAACAATATCTGAGTCACCTGCAAGACACGGCAAATGGTCAGACCCCTTCCTACCAGCCCACACACCCAGGGGCAGCTGCCCAGCTCCTGTCTGGTGCCTTTCCTCTCCTTTTTCTCTGTCTTGACCTCTCCACAGCTAGGATTCTGGAATGTTCTGTTCCCCAAACATCCATGACACAGCATGTCCTGGTCCTCCCAGTCCTTCTGACATGCCAGGCTTTTGACCTTCATTCCTTTTCCTTAAACATCACATTGGCTCATCCCACCTGATGGGCCGGCCAGTCACCCTTGGTGTCCCCATCATCCCAGGGGACCTCCATCATCCTGTCAGGATGGGCTGCAAAGAGCCCCTTCAAGAAAGGAGGGTGGTTGGCTCAGAACCGACAGGGGCCAGCTCCTCCGGGTCCCCAAAGGCACAGAGTTCAGGGATGGCTGAGCCAGGAGGGGGTACAGGGCCCCAGGCCCCGCACAGAGCACGTGTAGTGGGCAGCCTCTGCTCCCCAGCTCCCCACGGGGCTGGCAGAGAGCTTGTCAGGCCTGCATCGCATTCCGGTGTCTCCCCTGCCCAATCCTGTCCCCTCTGCTTCATTTCGTAGGTGGTTAGAACCCAGTAATCTTCTTTGCATGCCTGACGGAGACTCTCATTTGTTTCTGGGAGAGCCCAGAGGTCTCAGCACCTGGGACAGCAGCACCGGCCCGCCCTGCCGGCCTCTCAGAGTCGCACGGACCCCTCCCACCCACCCTCTCCCACACCCCCAGCGCGGGCCTCTCCTCACTCCTGGGGCTCCAGTCTCCTGGTCACCCGCACTCTGAGCCTCAGCGTGTTCTTCAACTTCTACCCTGTACCCCAAGCCTATTGACTCCCAAGTTGTGAGGGCCCTATCCGCAAAGGATTGGGACGCCCCTCTCTTCTTGTCATTTCTGCCGTGACCGTGCAGGCAGGTGCAGGCCTTCCATGCTTCTTACCTGGACGGCTCCTGGCTGGGAGGCAGCCTGAAGCCCAGGGTCCCGCTCAGAGCCCGCCCGCAGCTCCCCCACTCCGGCACCTGGTTCACGGTGGTCCCCTCACTTCGCCCCTCAGCCCCGTGGCCCTGGCCTGCTTTCTCAGGCGAGCCAGCCACCAGCCCCCTTCTCTCTACTCTGCGGGAACTCACCCTGTGAGCTCCGGCTTCTTTGCTCCCGCCATTGTCTTCACCTGCAATTCCTGTTCTCCCTCTGTCTGTCCAAACCCGGTCCTTCTCCATTCAAGGTCTGGGTCAGATGCCAAGCCCTGCAGGGCGCCGCCCTGCCTCCCAGGGACATCACCTGGTCTACCTGAAACTCCGCATTTCTGTGGTTGCCTGATGCCTTCTGGTTCAATAGGCCAGGGATTCTCTCTGGAGTTCTACCAAAGCGCCTATCTGCAGGGCCTCCCTCCACAGGGGTTCAATTAAAATGAATAAACAGCTTCCAGGGATCTTCCACCTAACCCCCACCTCTGGCTGAGACTGCCCCCAAGCCCCCAACCAAAGAAGACTCCCATCATTCCCTTCCATCCAAATCCTGGTGGGGCAACTTCCAAAATCTTATCCCGAACAAGATGGGATGTAAATAGTGAGTTGTCATGGGGACTCAGTCCCCGTTCCTTTTTTGCACCCTGTGGAAGGAGGAGCACTCCCGTCCTCTGTCACCGTGCCTGCCCGCCCCTCCAGCCTGCCTCACCCCTCCTGCCAGCAGACCGGGGCTTATCTTGGCCTTCGCAGGGCCAGGGTCTCTCCGGCCAGCAAAGAAGCCCTTCAGGGAGCACCCGGCTTTCAGCAGCTGCGTCAGAGCCGATTCCTGGTGGATGTGGATGCTGATGTGGGAGGGCTGGGACAGGTTAGAGGCCACTTCGACCCCATTCACGGTCACCATGTTTTGGGTCATCCTGCCTGCCGGGGAGAAGACATACAGAAATCAGGTCTGGGAACTGAGGAGGGTAATGAAGAGTGCATGGCACGAGGGAAAGGAGAGATAATAATCTCTTTGTCAAGACCCCAGGGGTCTTCCCAGAGCAGGTGTCAATGTCACAGTGACCTTGACCTGGCTGCAACCTCTCGAGTTCTTCACCACACATATTCCTGGCCGCCTCCCCCCTAAATGGCCTAAGACAGTTTGTCTGGGTTTTGGGTTAGACAAAGGAAGGAATTTGTATTATTTATTTCAGTGACTTAGTACCTACGGCTGACCCCCGAGCAACCTGGGTTTGAACTGCGCGAGTCTACTCACGTGCAGATTTTTTTTTCAGTAGACGCCGTAAATGTGTTTTCTCTTCCTCATGATTTTCTTAATAACACTTGCACTTCTCTATCTTACTTTGTTGTAAGAATACAGCATGTAATACATATAACATACAAAATATGTGTTAGACAAATGTGTATGTTATTGCTAAGGCTTCCAGTCAACAGTTACGTTTGGGGCAGTCAAAAATTATACGTGGGTTTTCAACTGCACCGCGGGTCGGTGCCCTGACGCCCACATTGGTTAAGACTCAACTGAGTATTCGCATACAACAGTTTCGTGTGGTTAGAATTTTCAAAAGATGTGGAAGGGCAGAGCTTTCAGGCGCTCTCTCCCTTCCTTCTCCTCTAGCCACCTAGTTGCCTTCCAGAGAGAAGCTAATATTGTCATTTTCCTACAGTAACAGTTGTTGCGTGTAAAAGCATGTAAAATATTCTTTTCCCTCCCTTTTCCCACAAATGGCAGGACACTACACACGCTATTCTACACAACAATTTGTTCACACAACCATGTTTTTAAAATAATCCTCCATCAGCCCTTGCCACTGTGGCTCAGTTGGTTGGAGCACCATTCCATAAACCGAAAGGTCACAGGTTCGATTCCCAGTCAGGGCACAGGCCTGGGTTGCAGGTTTGGTCCTCAGTCAGGGCACGTGCAAGAGACAACCAACTGATGTTTCTCTCTCACATCAATGTTTCTCTCCCTCTCTTTCTTCTCCTGTTCCCCTCTTTCTAAAATCATTAAGCATGTCCTCAGGTGTAAATAAAATAATATAATTCTCCGTCAGTTCATAAACTGCTTTTTCACTTGTTTGTATAGCTGCATAGTATTCCATTGTCGGAATGTATCATAATTTTTCAAGCAGTCCCCTATAGGTAGGCGTTTATTTTTTCTTACAAACAACGTGAAATCGGCAGGTTACTGGAAACGTGATTTGTAACAATCCCCATGCAGGAGTACGGTTGACGAGTGTTCACTGCTCCCCGCCATGGCCAGCAGGAATCATTTTCAAATGTATATCAGAGAAATTACATTGCATTGTAGATCTTCAATCAGTTTTATGCAATAAAATACTCCCTTTTCAATGTAAATCTTAAGTTTTGACAGATCTGTGCGTACGTTTATGCACCCACAACTACAACCAAGATACAGAGTATTTCTCTGTTGCCAAAAGTTTGCTGATGTCCCCTTTCCAGGAAACCCCCCAATCCCTGGCCCTGGGCAACCTCCGAGCTGCTTTCTGTGACTCTTCCAGCCCAATTTCAATCTGTGGTTCTCTTACGATAGTTGAGGTTGGCCATCTCTTCATGTGTTTAAGAGCCATATTCTTTTCTTTCTTTCTTTTTTATTTCAGAGAGAAAGAGACATTGATGTGAGACCATCATTGATCAGCGGCCTTCTGCACGTGCCCCGACTGGGGAACCAAACCCCCCACCCATGCACAGGCCCCAACCGGGAATCGAACCCACAACCCTTTGGTTTACGAGATGATGCTCCAACCCACTGAGCCACCCCGGCCAGGGCTAAGAGCCATCTTCTGTTGTGAGCACCCCATTCGTACCCTGTGTCCCCCTCGGTTGACTTTGTTTTGTTTTGGTCTTCATAGGAGTTTTTGTGCATTCAGGAAAATGACCATCTGTGGCGTGAGTTCCCAATATCTTTACAATACGTGATTTATTTTTGGACCACTCTTGTATTTTCACACCATCAAATTTTTCTATCTTTTTAATGGGTTTTCTATCATACTTAAAAAGAACTTTCTCATTTCAAGATGACAAAATAATTCTTCTGTGTTTTTTTCAGCACGCCCGGAAGTCTAGCTGAACAGAAGTCCTGTAACTAAGGAGATACAGAAGAAGCCACCTCAAGACTGGTAGGAGGGTGGAGACGCAGAACAGCTCAGTCCCACCCCACGTGTGGTGTTTCAAAATCAGGAGGGAGACCTCAGCTGGGGAAGTTCCCCCCGGGGAGTGAGTGGGTCCAGCCTCACATCAGTCCTCCCAGCTCAGGGTTCTGGAGCCAGGAAAAGAAGTCCCTGTAACTGCCAGCCGTAAAGACCAGTGGGGATTAAAGCTGCAGGAGACAGAGGCCTCTAAAGTCCCGGACAGTTCCTCTGAGAGGACCCATGCATGGTCTCACTGGAACTCACTTCCTGTGAACTTCAGTGCTGAGACAGCAGCTCAGAAAATGAGGAACATGCAGGGAGGAACTGCATTGTCTGGCTTCAGGACGAGAAGGAAAGGGGCAGCTTCCTTCCAAACAGAAGTGCTAACAGAGGTCACTGTTCCTTTCCTGAGACTCTGCCTCCACAGAGCCAGCAGGTGGGCACCCTACCTGAATGTCCATAAACCTGGCTCTCACTGTTCACCCACGGTGGTGATTTTCTGAGGCCCCACCCTCCTCAACTTGAATGGCCTAGGCGTGCCGTGTATCTCTTACTAAGTAACCCCAAGCCTGGCACCAGTGACTCCCAGCCTTGGTTTGCCGCTTAGCCTCTCCCAGGCACCTCCAGGCCCAGCAAGAGTGGCACCATCTGCAGATCACCTTTCAGGTCATACCAAATGGCCCTGGGCAGAACAAAGGCAGACGCTGATGCTGGCCTGCACCAGAGCTCCTCCCAAGAGGCCCCCAAACCAACAAACCTGGCGGTCAGCTTCAGGCCACACCAGGGCACCACACAACCACCTCCAGAAATGACACACCCAAATCACAGGCTCAGCAGGCACCAGAGCCTCACGAAAGCAAATCCTGCTCTGTGGGGTCAGCCCCTGCACCACAGCTTCTCCACGATAGTCATGGCCAGTCTTCGTGGTCAATCAACCTGAGGGTCAGTGCCTCCCATGGACATGCCAACAGCAATCAAGGCTCAACTACAACAGGAGGACATGCACACACACCCACACAAGGCATACTCCTGGAGCACCCAGCTTAGGTGACGGAGGAGACTAGCCCACTGGGCCTCACAGGACACTTACCACATAAGACCACTCTGGTAAAACTGGAAGTTGGAGCATCTCTACTTAATACACAGAAACAAACCCAGGGAGGCTGCCAAAACGAGAAGACAAAGAAACATGGCCCAAATGAAAGACCAGAACAAAACCCCGGGAAAAGAACTAAACAAAATGGAAACAAGCAATCTACCAGATACACAGTTTAAAACACTGGTTATAAGGATGCTCAATGACCTTCATGAGAACTTTAACAAAAAAATAAGAAACATAAAAAAGGAGATAGGAAACATTAAAAAAAGAATCAGTCAGAAATTAAGAATACAATAACTGGAATGAAGGATACATTAGTGGCCGTCAGCAGTAGATTAGATGAAGCAGAGAATCAAATCAGTGATTTGTAAGACAAGGTGGCAGAAAACACCCAATCAGAACAGCAAAAAGAATTTTAAAACATGAGGACAGTTTAAGGGGCCCGTGGACAACATCAAACATCACAACATTCCCATCACAGGGGGACCAGAAGGAGAAAGGGGAGCACAAGGGATTGAGAACATATTTGAAGAGATAATGATGGGAGACTTCCCTAGCCTGGTGAAGGAACCAGACATACAAGTCCAGGAAGTGCAGAGTCCCAAACAAGATGGCCCCAAAGAGGCCCACACTAACACACATCATCATTAAACTACCAAAGGTTGAAGACAAAGAGAGACTTTTAAAAGCAGTGAAAGAAAAGGAGTTGGTTACATACAAGGGAGCTCCCATAAGACTGCCAGCTGATTTCTCAACAGACACTTTGCAGACCAGAGGGCATGGCACAAAATATTCAAAGTGATGAAAAGCAAAGAACTACAACCAAGTTTACTCTACCCAGTAAGGTATCATTTAGAATCAAAGGAGAGGTAAAGAGCTTCCCAGACAAGAAAAAGCTAAAGGAGTTCATCATCACCAACCCAGTATTATAAGAAATCTTAAGGGAACTTCTTCAAGAAGAAAAAAAAGATGAAAATATGAATAAAAATGGCAGAACTACATACCTATCAGTAATTACTTTAATAGATTAAATGCTCTAATCAAAAGACATATGGAAACTTACTGAATAAGAAAACAAAACCCATACATATGCTGCCTACAAGAGACCCACTTCAAATTGAAAGACACACACAGACTAAAAAGAAAAGAAAAGAAAAAAATATTTTATATAAATGAACACAAAAAAGCTGGAGTAGCAATATTTATATCAGACAAAATAGACTTTAAAACAAACGTTCTACCAAGAGACAAGGAAAGACCCAGAAATTCCACTTCTGGGTATTTACCTAAAGAAACACAAAATACTGATTTGAAGAAACATATGCATTCCCATGTTCATTGCAGCATTATTAATAATGGCCAAGATATGGAAGCAGCCTAAGCGTCCATGAACAGCTGGATGGATAAAGAAGAGATGGTACATATTGACAAGGGAATAACACCCGGCCATAAAAAAGAATAAAATTTTGCCACCTGCAACAACATGGATGGCCCTAGAAGCTACTACGCTAACTGAAATAAGTCAGAGAAAGACAAGTACCATAATATGTCACATATATGTGGAATCTAAATAAATAAATAAATAAATAAAATAAAAGAGAAACAAACCCGAAGATACAGAGAACATTTTGATGGCTGCCAGATGGGAAGGGGGTAAGGGGAATGAGTGAAAAAGCAGAAGGGGTTAAGATTTGCAAGTTGCCCGCCCTCTACGCAGTGACATGGACATTAAGTTCAGCACAGAGAATACAGTCCATAACATTGTAATAACTATGCGAGGTGGCAGATGGGTACTAGACCTACTGGGGTGACCGCGTCGTCAGTTACATACATGTCTACTCACTATGTTGTAAACCTGACACGAATATAAAATTATATATCAACGGTAGTTAAAAATGAAACTTTATTTTTTTTAAATTAAAACAAAATAAAATGCTCCTTGGAGCAAAAAGGAAACGACCATAGGAATTCAGGTCTATTCCAATCTTTCTAGCCTGCCCATTGGTGGATCTGATGAGTCACGCGCCATGACCAACCACAGATTTAATTGTGACCTCGAAGTTTACTGTTTAGCTGAGCTACTTCGTGTTATTTTTCTTCGCAGCCATTTTTGCTAGACTACTTTTCCGCGTGCACATTAGAATCAACTTGCCCACGGCCAGAAGAAATCCCCTGTGGGGACTTGCTTACGAGTCACCGTTTCGATCATATTTGTAACAGTTCTAATAACAGCAGCAATGACAGTAACCCTGACGTCTTCCCATTTGTATTCTGGGTGCTTTGGAGAGTAGGTCCATCTGCCTGACCTGGCCTCCTTTAAAGCATAAAGCCCAGGGAGTTGATAATTCTGTAGGTGCCCAAGGAGATTCTGACTTTTTCACAGACACACCCAAGGAAGTCCAGCCCAGTCCCAACTGCATCTTCCCCGGGGACCCAGGCGTCAGCAGCACGTCACCGCCTCAAATGCGCCCTGAGCTTCGACTCCCTCTGAGCCACCTGAGTACCCCACCCCACGGCAACCCCCAGATCAGCCTAGCCCCCCGTGCTTCCTTGGAACCAGGCCATCCCCGTGAAGATTCCCCCCTCACACCCCCCTGATTCCAGGCTGTGGGCTCTTCCCTGCTACCCAGGTCCTCCCAGAGCCCCTGCAGCTGAGGGGAGAGGTCTGGGATCCCCGCCACACCTTGGGCCCCCATCTGGGGCTTCACCCTGAGAGAATCTCTCAACATCAAACCTTCCGAGCCTCAGCCACCCCACCCAAAATAAAGGCACGAGGTCCTGGAGAAGTGAGGGAGAGGCAGCACCTGGTCCCCCTCCCTCCCCAGTCATTTTTCTAGGGTCACCTCCCACCTCCCACTGTAAGGTGCCCAGACAATCCTTTGGGAACCAGGAATGAGGGGAGAATGGCATCCTGTGGGGCAGGATGGGGATTTTAGGGACTGGTCTGGGGGTCTCGGAGAGAGACAGAGATCCTGCAGTGAGGGGCCTCCTGGGCTGTCAGGTCCCTGCTCACCTGCTGTGCCCTGGAAGTCAGCACCCCACAGAGCAGGGCTGGGAGAGGCTGATCTGGAGCTGGGGACCTTCTGCGCCGTGTGAGGAGAAGAGCAGAATGAAGGGGGTAGGGGGAGAGCCTGACTGTCCGTGTTTCAACTTCCCAGAAAACAGCAGGGACAGGAGGGCCCTCCTCGGGGGGTTCTGTCTTGAGCAGGACATCAGGCTGGCTGGAGCAGGCAGAGTGCGCACACACACAAGCACACAGGCCTCGCACATTCATACCCACGCACAGGCGAGCACACTCATGGCGCAGGCAAACCCTGGTCCGGAAAGCCCCTGCCCAGGGGCGTGGGGTGAGGACAGCCCCCCGGGGCCCCCCGGGTCACACACCTCGCTCACCGCTCCTGGCGCTCCGCTAGCAGCTGGAAAACCCTAGAGGGGCCCCTTGGCCCCAGCTGGATTCTGGGAAACCGCTGCTAAAACCAAAACACACCCTCTCTCCGGCTCTATCAGCTTCCTGCCCCTCTCCCCCTCCGGCGGCTCTCAGCCCCACCCAGCCCCTCCCAGCCTCCCTGCCCCACTGTGCCCGGCCCCTGGGGTGGGGGGGCGGCAGGCAAGGCCACCTGCTCACAGGACGCCTCCTCAGGGGCACCCCCATCCTGGGCAACCCCATCCTGTCCCTCCCGGGCCTCCGCAGCCTCACCCCTCAGAGCTTGCTAGGAGGGAGCGAGGCACTGACCACAATGTAGAGGATGTGACATCAGGAAGGTGGCAAGCGCGGATGCCAGTTGCGTCCCCAACCCCGTTGCATGCCAAGTCAGCCTGGCCTTTTACCTCCACCTTCACCCACAGTTCAGCCCTTCCTGGGGGCGGGGGTGCCTCATCAGGCTGAGCCCCTGTCGGTGGAGGGGGGCGGGTGTTGAGGGGCAGAGGGGTGTCCCTGGCCGCAGCAGCAGCAGCAGTAGAACCACAGCAGGCAGCGGGGACGTGGGCCCCGTCCTTCCGTCCGGCAGTCTGAGGCCCCCGGAGGAAAGGTTGAGAGAAGAGGGAACAGAGGGCGGAGAGGTGGGGGTACAGGCGCTGCTTGATCCAGACCCTGAGGCCCTGAGGGGGAGTGGGGGGCCGAGCAGATACGAGGTGAAGGGGGAGGGTCCAGGGGCTCAGCAGGCAGGCTGCCCTGGCAGGACACCCCTCACCCCTGGATGCAGATGCTTGAAATCTGTGCAAGCCTGCCGACTTTTCCTCCAGGCGGGTGTCCATGGCATGGGGACGGCAGCCCGTGGTGACGGGCTCCTGGGGCCCCCCAGCCCACCCACACCGACGTGCACATCTACCAGGAGCCCGTGCTGGGCCTGAGCTGCCTGCCCCCGACACCCCGTCCCAGGCCCGGGCAGCAGGTGGCTGCTGGCGGCCTCCTGGGCGAGTCAGGCTGCTGGAAGGGGAGTGGCACCCAGGGTCCCTGCATCAGGAAAGGGGAGACACCTGCTCTTGCCACGCTCACTCTTGGCCAGTCTCCGTCTGCATGTGACACCGGGTCAGCTTTATCGGATGCCCGGAAACCAAGGGCTCCTGTGCTGTTTCTGGCCTCAGTGACGCTGTAGGTAAGGCACACTCCGGGTGAAGACACGTGCCCACCTCCAGTCCCAGCCGCGGAACCCTGAGTCCAGCCTCCCCCCACCCCGACCCCCCCGGACGCAGCAGCATGACTGGCTCCCCTCCTCTCTTCTCTCCCCTCCCTCCCCATCTCTCTCTCTCTCTCTCTCTCTTTCTCTCTCTCTGGGGTTCTAACAGTCAACACCTAGAGTGGCAGGCCCCTAAGGCTTCCCCGAGACTTGGGAGCCAGGCCCTGAGGCTCTGCGTCTTCCAGGCGGTTCAGCTCCTGCTGGGGCTGCTGGGTGGGGTCCTGGGGGGACTTGGCTCCACCTTACCCTACGGTCACTGGCGTCTGCTGCACACCTGAAAGCTGGCATCTGGTCAGGGGTTGCTGTGAGTGTGCCCAGAGGACAGTGGACGGGACCGATGGACGTGTCCGAAGGGATGGCCCGTCACCATACTGTCACCGTCAACGTGGTACAGTGGAAAGTTAGCAACCAAAAAGACACTCCAGTCCTGAGGCTAATCCCGTTTCTACAGACGAGAAAATAGCCAAGGGACACAGAGGTGTAAGGCGGCTCTCCCAGCCCCCCTCCCAGGCCAGCCGCTGCTCCCCACTTTCAGCAAATATTAACGAAGGATCCAGGACCCGGATCATGTCTAGATGCTTGCATGGAGACAGGGGAGGCAGACCGAGCTGGAGACTGTAGATGCCACAAGGAAGGGGCACCTCCTGGGTGGTTTGCACAGTGGGGTCCCTATGGCTGTCACTGAACACAACAGTTAATGTCAGTGGGTGGGGGATCCTGTCTGCAGTGGGCTGGCCATGGTGGGATTGAGGCCCGTTGGTAAAGTCACTCGTGCTCAGTGAACAACAGCAAAACATATTCGAAAGCGGGGCCACCATCATCGCCTGTCCACCAGGACGTGCCAGCCTTCCTGCTCTGTGAGCCCAGGAGCAGAGCGGCGCTGGGACAGACGTCTGCCTGAGGCAGCCCAGACTCGTCCTGAACCGAGAGCTTCTCCAGCAACCTCGGTCTTCTACCTGGGTGTTCAGGGAGCTGCCGTGAGGCTTAAGAAGAAGGCGCTGGGGAAGGAAGAGCGGGGACACACCTGGTTTGACCAGCAGCGCTTGGCCACGTCACTGAAACAGAGGGTCGTGCAGCCTGAGGAGTCTGACCCAGGCTTCCACACCATCACCGTCACCGTGACCTTCCCGCACACAGCGAAGCTTAGCTCAAACCCCTGGATGTGAATGAGACACATCACTTCTCAGAAGGCAGACAAGATTTCCCAGCCTCTTCTGCAGCCAAGTATGATCAAGAGACTTACTTCTAGGCAAGGAGGCGTAAGAGGAAATAGTGTGTGCACCTCCAGGGCAGTGCCCCGCTAGAGAAGGGGTGTCATCCTTGCCCACGATGCTCCAGGTGTGACAGCTGGACCTGGAGCAGGCCTTCTCAGACCATGAGGTGAGGCAGGACTGGGGTCCCTTCGCTGGCGAACAGCAGGACAGAAGAAGCGTGACCCATGGCACAATATGCTAACCCCGGTTGCCTGCCTAGATGGTTTTCTGTTTGTTTTTATTTTTCAATCACAGTGGACATCCAACAGGATTTGATATTTATTTCAGGCGGATAGCACAGTGGTTAGACAATTACATAATTTATAAAGCGGTCCCCCTGGTGACTCTAGTGCCCACCTAGCCCCATACGTAGTGGCTACAATATTGTTGGCTCTCTCCCCCAGGCTGGACGTCACAGCCCCGGGACTGTTCTGTAACTACCGATCCGTGCTTCTAATCCCTCCACCTTTTCCCCCAGCCCCCAACCCTCCACCCCTCTGGCCGCCATCGGTCTGTTCCCTGTGTCTCTGAGTCCGTTTCTGTTTTTGTGGTGGTGGTGGTGGTTTATTTTGTTCTTTAGAATTCACAGAGAAGTGCAATCATATGGCATTTGTCGTTCTCTGACTGGCTTATTTCACTTAGCGCAGTACCACCTAGGTTCGTCCATGTTGTACGAATGGTAAGGTTTCCTTCTTTTCATGACCAAGTAATATTCCAGTGTATACATGCAGCACCTCTTCTTTACCCAGTCCTTTAGGGACGGGCACTTAGGTTGCTTCCATATCTTGGCTAGTGCAGATAGCGCTGCGGTGAACACAGGCCTGCAGACCTTGGCGGGGGGCGGGTCTCTTGGAGTCCTCAGGGCGGAGCTAGTGGAGCTCCCCGGGCTATGTAGGTTCAGACTGGGCCCTGTGGAGGGTGGGCTCCACACAGGAAAGGTGGCATCCAACGGCCCTGCAGGAAGAGGGCTCCACACAGGGACAAAGGCGGCCCTCCCTCCAGCCCTCACCCGGAACCCACACAACTCAGTCTCTCCTTATATGTCTCTCCCTTAGCTGCTGACCCTCGGGCGGAGCCCCAGGTGAGTGCCTGTGAGCCAGTTTGTGGGTGGGCTCTTTAAGAGGACGCCCGGGCTTCCGGCAGCCTTCCCTCTCACCTGGACAGGTGGAATCCCCACTGATTTTCGCAGCCAGATGTTATGTGGGCTCCTCTTCCAGGCACTGGTATTCCCGGCTGGGGAGCCTGGACGGGGCTGAGACCCCTCACTCCTCAGGGGGAACCTCTGCAGTTGAGATCTCTGCCCCCTACCCCCGCTGCTGATTCTCAGCCACCACATGTGGGTGTGGGGCAGCCCCTTTCAAGTCTCCGCCCTTCCTACCAGTCTCCACGTGCGTCTTCAGCGCATCCTTAGTTCTAGGACTTCTGTTCAGCTGGACTTCACGTGGTTCTCCAGGCTGATTGTTCCATAATTTAGTTGTAATTTTGGTGTGCTCATGGGAAGAGGTGAGGACAGCTTAGATGTTTATGTAAGAAAGGAACTCGTGTTATCTTACATATTCTGCCACTTACAGCCAGGCATTACTCTGATTAATACATTTTCACCTCAAAAATAAGGAGTGCTACGTCTGTCCGGTCAGTATATTGTGGATAAAATCCATCACTTAAAGAAGGACTATCTCCCAGGGCAGATGCTGGAAAGCACTACCTGATTATAGCGAACTGAAAACTTGGTTCTTTCTTTAAGGAAGAAGCACTGTTTGGGCAACATGGATGAAATGGGATCAGAAGAGAAGAACTGGGGTGTTATCAACCAGCATCGAGCCAAAGGGAGAGACAGCCAGGTTCTTATTTCATCACTTGAGTTGTCTGGAGCCTGTGCATGTCCCCTCTGTACCGTATCCCCACGGGGACATGCTGAGAACATTCCTATCACCGTCCTGCTCTGGCCTAGTCCAGTTCAGGGAGTCACGGGACCCACCGACCATATTCCTGCTGACCCACAGCACAGCCTGGCCGCTGCCCGCATACGGGGAGCTCACGTTTCCCAAGACTCGCTCGTGACTCTCCACGGACTCCCCCAGGAAGGGGGCTTCCAGCTCAGGGGACACCAGAACCCAGGGCGTGAGCCTCACTAGGAAAGCCGGTCTGACCCTTCCCGACACAGCTCGCTTTGCACGTGCCCCTCAGCCCTCCAGAATGGAAAGCTGCATTCCCTATATCTGCGTCTCTCAGACAGAGGAGGGAGGCGGGGAGCAGAGCCATTCCGCCCAGCAGGGGTGGCCGGGGAGGGAATGGTGCTTCCACAGAGACCCGCGCAGAGGCCTAGAGTCGGGGCCAACTTTTCTTTTTAACCTGGGTAGTGGACACCTCGTTATTATGATTGAAACGGCACATACAGGTCTCACACCCTCTTCTGTATGAAGTGCTATAATCACAATAATAATTACACATTAGGCTTCCCTATTCTTGAGGTAACTTCAAACTTGTTAAAACAATGGCTCGTACAAACGTCAGTAATTGTATCAGTTAATGCAAAACTTGTCAGTGATCATCAAACAGACCTTTTGGCTTTAGGATGCCTAACCTGGAAAAGGATCAAAAGCCTGAAAGGCCAATGGGAGGCAGCCGCCTGGGGGTGACAGGCAGAGTAAGGCTAATTATGGTCCCCCCAAAACGCTCTGTCTGCCGAGGTCCAGGCAGGAAAAAGATGACACACTCAAAGTGCTCAAACTGGGTCATTTGAGACATATTTGATGAAGGGACTATTTACAAACCTGCTAGCGAAGTGTAAGGAAAACTGTAAGCGACGATCCCGTACCAGGGTTCGTAACCAAGGGAGGTCAGGGAGGGTGTGGTCAGCCCGGGGTTGGGGGGGGGGCGGGCAAAAGATGGGCAAAGGGAGGAGTTACCGTGTTTCTGTTACAGAAACAGGGGAGTCCAAAAACAAACCCCAGAGCTTGCAGCTGGGAGATAGCGAAAAGGAAGCAACTTTCAGGATGCCCTTGCATGCCTGGGGGTAGTAGCTGGAAACTTTGTTGCAAAAAGATCCCCTTTCCTTCCAAGGCTCAGAAGATGGAGGAGTCTTGGACTGTGGGCTGGTACCGAAGGAGCCTACAGAGCCTGCGTGGGGTTCTGTGAATGGTCAGAGGTGCTTGCAACACCCACTGCAGCAGAGGATGCAGTCAGGGATAGATAAGCAACTGCGGACATTTTAGCTCTCTGGCCCTGGCTCTCTGGGTCTCGGGCTCTCTGGCCCCAGCTCTCGTGGGCTCCCTCCATGTGGCTTGGAGGAGCAGGGGTCTCCAGGCGGCTTTAAGAAGAAGCTCTCGCCATGCAGTTTTGAGAAGGAGAGGAGATCCACGCGGTTTACGGGAAGAAGGCAGTTTGCAAGGAGGCTGAGAATCCAGGCGGTTCTGCATTGAGAGCTGGAGGGCACCACAGCACAGAAAGGACCTCCCCAATCAGAACTGAGTGATTGGCAGCCGCTGGTAAAGCTGAACTGTGCCTAGGAAGTAGGGAAACGGTGTTTCTGACTTTCCTCAGACTGGCCAGGTCTGAGAGGGGGAGGCAGGACTTTGTGTAAATAAACAATTCTTTTTCTTTTCACCAAACTCCGGTATTGAGAGTTATGATTCTGGCGGCGGGCAATCGGGCCCCTAACTAAACAGCCCGTGGGTTCTGTTTCAATCGGAACAGCCCAGGGGTTCTGCTACATTTCCACCAGAGGCAGAGAAAACTGATGGAGATGGTGCCTGACGTGAGCTGTCCCTTCCCAGGGAAGCACTTGACCTGGCCGTGAGGGGTTCTGGGGAATAAGGGCCCACACCACCCGGCTCTGAGATCCTGCTAGTGTCCCTGTGGGCCCAACGGAACAGGAAGTCATGGAACCAGAGAGCCCCGTGATGTGAGCCATAGAAGACACCCCTTGGGGCCCAGGGAAGGCCAGAGAACCATGGAAAGAACACCCAGAGAGCATTTGAAAGAGACCCAGAACAGCTGCTTCTGTCTGTGTGTGAAGGGATCTGGTTGAAAACGTCCCAGAGACAGAAACCGACAAACTAAAGAAGCTCGATGAACCCTACACGGGACCAACACAGCAAAATATAAGCCCAGACAGAACGTAATGACACCACTAAAGACTAAAGAGGAAAATCTTGGGAACAGCTAAATAAAAAGGACCCATCACCCAGAGAGAAGGGTGATCCGAAGTAGAGCCGCCATGGCCAGAGGAAGCGGCAGAACGGGTCTGTGGTTGCTGAGTGGGGGCGCCGTGTTGTAGGGCAGCATCTGAGTGTGACTAAGACGGGATAATTGCTCAGGCAGCTTTTTGAGGATAATGACACTTTTTTATCCAGATCATGGCATTAGCTACATAAATCTACACGTGTATTAAGCTCACAGAACTGTACACAAGTGGAGGGGAGTGGAAGGGGTCCGTCTTCCTGTGTGACAATTTACAACGATACCTAGATAATGAGAAGAAGGTCCATTTGAGATTATTTGCATATATGTCAGCATCTCGGAGTCATTTCTAGATTCATATCATTTTTTCGCATAGAAACAGGAACCTCAAACCTGTGGTTTGGGCTGTGTTTGCAACTAATCAAATAGCTTTCGAATTAAAAAAAAAAAAAAAAAGGCAGGGTTGTCGTGACATCTGATTTCCTGCGGAAGAGAAAACCAGAGAGCTGCGACTCTGAGGCTGCTGGGAAGGGGGGAGGGTCCCCCAACGAGGCAGAGCTGGGTCGGGGGTTGCTGCAGAGAGGCCTGGGAGGGTCAGGCAGAGGAGAGGGCACAGGATGTCTGAGACTCAGCTCCGCTGCCGGACTCTGCCAGTGAAAGACCACTTCTGAGCAGAAGGGCACATTGAGATGACATTCATGCATCTGAAGGAAGACCGGAAAGAATTCACATCCAGTCGGGCCACAGAAGGACTGATTTAGAAACACTGGAGGAGGGAGATTCAGGACCTCTCCAGTTGGGAGGAAGAAAGTGATTCACCAGGGTCTTTAGTTCAGTGTTTAGCCTGCAAATAGTTCTTAGGACAATATGGTTTTTTATTTTTATTTATTGACCTTGAGAGAGAGAGAGAGGAAATGAGAGAGGAACATCGATGTGTTGTTCCACTTACTTGTGTGGAACCCACAACCTTGGTGTATCAGGAGGTTGCTCTGACCAATGAGATAACCAGCCAGGGCATGACAATATATGTGGCAGAGGAGTGTTTTTTAACCCTCGCCAGAGGACATTTCTTTCCATTGTTTTTAGAAAGAGAAGAAGTGAGAGGAAAAAACATCCGCACTAGAGAGAAACGTCCAGTTCCCGCTGCCCGCCCTGGCCCTCGGTGTGGGGGGGCCTGGGATCGCAGATGCCCTGACCAGAGATTGAACCCTAACCCTTATATTTACGGACGACATTCCAACCAAGTGAGTCACACCTGCCAGGGTGACAACGTGCTTTTTAAACTTAATGATTAACCAGTTGAAAGACAGACTGGAAACAAGATTGAATTTAAATTCAGATGCCTGGTGCCACCCCTGAATTCCCCTCTTTTAAGCCTCCAGATGTGAGCAACACCGCCTCCTAGTGGCTACAAAGAGTCTCCTTCGGGAGAAGCCGGAGAAGAAAAAATTAATGTTTTTTACACAATTCTTGGAAAATGACTGATACCTTATGAAACAAATATTTACAAAAACCTCCTGTGTGCCAGACACTGTGGGTACCCCCACACCACCTGCTCTGCTTGAGCCGATTGGTCAGAATCGTGCTATTCCGCCCCCCAGACCCCAGAATCAGGGCAGCTGGGGGGATTTCTTGCTCGCCCCAGCCAGTTTTCTGCCTGTCCCATTTCATCTCAGGGACACACAGTTCAGGAACCAGATAGCCCACCCAGCCTGAGCATCCACAGAGATGGTAGCTTGGTCCTGCCCGAGCCCTGGCCGCTGAGACAGGTCTGCACGCTCACTGGGAAGACTTTCCACACACACGCAAGACCCACTCGGAAAACCACGCATGAACCACTCAGTCCTATGGCTTGTAACTGCCCCATTGCATTCCAAGGGATGCACTCAGGGGAAAAGGTCACCCGCTCACTTGTACCAAAAAGTTGGTAGAAACAGTGTCCATAAACCCCGAAACCAGAAACCAGCCTCATGTCCATCCCCTGCAGACCAGCGTGGCCCACGGCCTCCAAGAGGGAGCCTCTAACTTCCTCTCCCGCCCACCTGGCGACGCGCACCTGCTCACGTGCGCTCTCTCCGGGACTATAGGACCTTGTCGCCCCGGCAGCCGCGTGGCCCACGGCCCCCTGGGCTCCACACGCAGGCTCCGGGAGCGAGACAGGAATGAACGGCAGCCGGGAACAAGCTACACCAGCCGAATGTGGACTCTGCCTGCTTAGCAGCCACTTGCAGGCTTCAGAGGACGATCCCTGAAGTTGGAGCGGGGCCGCTGGACTCCGACTTTTGTCCTGGGCCCGCAGAGGAGATGGGCTGCGAGAAAGGAGCCCGCCCTGCTCCCCGATCTCACGGCCCTTGACTAAAATCTCTTCCCTTTTGCGCCGGCGTCTGCCTCATGAGTTTGATTTTTGTGGTGACAGGCAGCTGAACCTCCATTTCTGTTTGGTCACAGTGAGGGGCCCTCAGGCTACCCGCTCTGCCTGAGACCCTCACCCCGAATGGGGCCTGAGAGCTTTAAGAGGAGGCCTCCTGTGTGTGGAATCCGGGCGTGTCCTGGACAGAGTCCATAGCTGAAAATCAGAGATTTAGCTCCTATTCAGGTACAAAAACATGTCTAATCCTTACCAAAAAGCTAACATTTTAGACTTGGCCCCTGCCTTCTAGGATAAGTTATTATACCGCTGAGATGGGAAGAGATACACTCAGGGTATAATACTGGAAGATGCTTTAGAGGTACGTATAAGCGACGGTGTGGTGTGCTGCTCCCAGCGCCGCGGGCCTCGGTCTCATACACGCTTCCTAGCAGGGACGCACAGCTCTTCTGCAGAAGCAGGCTCTGAAGGGCTGCCTGCTGCCATCAAGGGGACTCAGGGAGTCTCTCCTGTAGAGGAAGGTGCCCATTTGCCCCTCAGGGGTCTCTACACCCCCTTGCCACAGGGAAGCAATGACCTTGAGGGATGCCTGCAGGTTTGGGAGCCCGGGAGACCCAGGCGCAAATCTTGGCTCTGCCACTGACCTGCTGTGCAGTCACAGCGATGGTGCCAACTGCAGGGGGTCACCTTTAGGATCAAGCAAGACCACGTGCATGGAGTTCTTGGCGTGGAGGTGCCCAGGCCTCCATGAGTGGTCGTCATGGTGAAAGGGACCCCCCTAACTAGAGAGAAGGCCTGACCAGTGGGCTCTGTTTATCCCTAAGTGTCCCCTCCTCTCAGTCCCCTGCCTGCAGGCTCACCTCCCTTTAACAGAAACACACAGCACAAACCCTACCCTTCAGCCCAGTCGGGTGGAAACTGGTAGCACAGCACTGTACCTGCTCCTGGTGGGGAGCAAATGACACAGAGACCGGGGTGCGAGCTGGCGGGGGCTGCTGATCCCGCAGGGCCAGGGCTCCCGAAGCTTGTCTCATCCCGTTCTCTCAGCCCCGCCCCACCCGGGACTAAGGTCTCTGCTCGTGGTCTGGCTGCTGCCTGAGCTCCTCACCTGGGCCTCATCCATCCTTCTACTGGTGTGGATAACGTATGATAATATATGTTTTCTTTTTCTTGCTATTTATAAAATCCCACAGCCTTTAGCAAAAAATGATGATGATGATGATGATGATGATGAAGAACAAGAGTCACAGCTGAACAAGAAGCACCCAGGGCACAGGTTCAGAGGCTCGGTGCCCTCGCATTTCCTGGGGCGGCTGCAGCCTGGGTGTGGGTGTTTGAATATCCCCGGGGCTTCCTGCCCTCCGGTGCCGATGATACAAAGTCAGACTCCTCCATTCCCCGGCCTCCCTGCAGAGCCAGCGCTGGAACGCTGCCAGGGGGCACCTGCTCCCAGGGAAGCCAGCCCCGGTGCAGCGTCCTTGGATAAGGGGAACGGGGCTAAAAAAGCGAACTGCAGATGAGGAAGAGGAGGCGGCAGGGCTGCGCTCCAGTCAGGCATCTGAGACTTTGGCCTCAATTACCTGTTGCTTCTCCGCTGCTGCCTCCCATCTGCCTGATCGCTGGCCCAGGTCCCTCTGCTAGTCAGCCTTCCCCCCTTCATGTTATCAGCCCGGTTCATCTGTCTTCCCTCCCGGCTCTCAGCTGGCCTGACTGTGCGCCTCCCTCTCTCCACACCCCACCCCTCCTTGGCCTTCTAAAGCCAGGACCAGCTACATGAACTGCAGAGCCCAGCATAAAATGAAAACGTGGGGCCCCTTGTTCAGAAGTTAGGAACTTCAAGACATGGTAATAGAGCTTTAAACTGGAGGCCCTGCTGAATGTGGGGCCTGGCACCTGAGATAGCTCACACCATGCTCACTGTCCTTGCCCTAAGGGGCCTGTGAGGCCACAGAAAGACTGTCCCCCATTTGATTGCCCGAGACCCCAGCTATATGGCCACCTGCATTAACAGTGACCTCGCTGAAAGGCCACAGCAAACTAAAGGCTTGCAAAGCAAAAGAAACAACACAATAAAAAGGCCACTTCCAGAATGGGAGAAAATATTTGCAGGTCCTATATCTGATAAGGGGTTAATTATCAAAAACAGGTAAAAACTCACAGAACTCAATAACAAAAAAAAAAAAAAAACTGATTAAAAGAGGAACTGAATAGACATTTTTCCAGGGAAGACATGGCCAGCAGGTACTTGGAAAGAGGCTCAGCCTCACTACTCATCATAGGATGTGAATCAAAACCACAGTGAGGCAGCACCTCACACCTGTTAGCATGTCTGTTAGAGATAAGTGTTGATGAAGATGTGAAGAGAAAGGAACCCTCTTGTGCTATTAATGGGAATGTAAATTAATGGAGCCACTATGGAAGCAGTATGGAGGGTCCTCAAAAAATTAAAAACAGAACTACGTTATGACCCAGCAATCACACCTCTGAGTATATTTCCAAAGGAAATGAAAATAGGATGTCAGGGAGATACCTGCATTCCGATGTCTGGTGCAGCAATATTTCAATAGCCAAGACACAGAAACCTCCTAATTGTCTGCCAACAGGTGACTGGGTAAAGAAAATGTGGTTTATAGATTGGAATATTGTTCGGCCATGGGAAAGAAGGAAACTCTGCCGGAACGACCTGGATGGAACTTGAGGGCATTATGCTAAGTGAGGAATAGGTCAGCCAGGGAAAGACCAATACTGTATAGTCTCACTCACGTATGGGATTTAAAAAGGAAAACTTGTAGAAGAGAGAATTGAACCGTGGTTGCCAGGGGCTGAGGGGGTGGCAGAGTGGGGAAGATGCTGGCCAAAGAGCACAGCCTTCCAGCGGGAGGTGATGAGTTCTGGGGATCAAATGCACAGCATAGTGATTACACAATGTTGCATAATATAGTTTAAAGCTTCTAAGAGAATAAATCTTAAATGTTTCCACCATAAATAAGAAATGGCCCTGGCTGGTGTGGCTCAGTGGATTGAGCACCAGCCTGAGAACCAAAGGGTCGCCAGTTCAATTCCCAGTCAGGGCACAGGCCTGGGTTGTGGGCCAGGTCCCCACTCGGGGGGTGCACAGGAGGCAACCACACGTTGATGTTTCTCTCCCTCTTTCTCCCTCCCTTCCCCTCTCTCTAAAAATAAATAAAATCTTTTTAAAAATAGTAATCACATGACATGATGGAGGCTTTGGCCAATGCTACAATAGTAATCATATTATAATATATAAATGTATCAAATCAACACATTCCACACCCTAAATATGCACAATGGTGTAAGTCAATTAATTAAATAAAGCTGGAGGGGGAAACTGGCTGAAGCTTTCCTATCAAGCATGTTTGTTTTTTTTTGTAATCAAAATATTTCTGACATTTGGGTTCCTAACATTTCTTTCAACTCCCTCCTCTACACAATCTGTTCATTCGTTGGCTCTAAAAACAAAGCACAAGGACCCACACTGTGCCCGGCACTGTACTGGTCTCTGTCTCGTTAAATAAATTAGATACATCCCCTGCCTTCCAGGAAGCGGCAGAAGAGACAGATTTGGGGACCACTCATGGCCGCCATCAAAAAATCAACCCGTAACTAGTGCTGGTGAGGATGAGGAGAAAAGGGAGCCTCACACTCCGTTGGTGGGATTATAAATTGGTGCGGCCGCTATGGACATCAGTATGGAGATCCCTCAAAAAATCAGAAGCACAGCTGCCACACAACCCAACCATTCCACTTCTGGGTATTTGTCCGAAGAGAACAAAAACACTAATTCCTAGAGATGCGTGCTCCCTCGTGTTCATTGCAGGATTATGCACAATAGCCAAGATGTGGAAGCAGCCTACACGCTCCCTGATAGAGGAATAGATAAAGAATTGGGGCAGTCTTGACGTCAGAACATGGCGGCAGCGGGACGCCAGCCCGTAGGCAAACGAACCATAGGCAAATGAATCATATGCACATGAATATGGTCCTAGTCCCGCCCATAGGAAATGAAAATGGACTTTGCTCATTCCCAGAAGAAATACTGATGGACTTAGCATGATATATTGACTGGCCTGGTGGGGAAAAAGCAGGGAGATGTAAATGACCTGCTGAATGTGTTGTTGGGTAAACTCACCATAACCGAAATGTGCGTTTGGAAAGCTGTGGCATCTGGGCCTGCAGATCCATGCTAAGATGATTTTTCCAGGCCTTTGGGGGTGACTAGGAGTCTCTACTTCACCTTCTTTGACTTTTCTTCTGATGTGGTGAGTCCTTGAGTTGGTCTGGAAGTCTCCTCTTTTCTCTGACCCCTTTTCCTTCCTTTCTATAACAAACCTGGTGTAAAGTCTTAGGCTGTCCTCTGGGTGATTTCTCAGAGCAAAGGTAGCCTGACACCGGGTGGTGTAGCTCAGTGGCTTGGTCATTATCCTGCAAACCTCAAGGTCACCAGCTTGATCTCTCATCAGGGCACAGGCCTGGGTTGAAGGCCAGGTCCCCAGATGGGGGCACGTGAGAGGCAACCAATTGATGTTTCTCTCCCTCTCTTCCTCCCTCCTTTTCTCTCTCTCTCTAAAAATAAATAAAGTCTTTTTTTTTTTATTATTAAAGTGGTGCATCTGTATAATGGGCTATTACTCAGCCGTAAGAAGAATGAAACTTGTCAGCGGGGTTGGGGGCAGTGCTGGCTGGCGATGGAGGCCAGGGACGCCTTGCTAAACCTCGTGGGATGCACAAGGGCACAGCCCCAAAACAGTTACCAGCCCGGACCATCCGTGCTCCCAGGGCCCCTCGGCACCAGAGGCCCTGCATTCAGAAAAATGGTAGGAGTTTCTCTTTGGAAACCAGTCTTTCCTCATCAGAGATGAAATCTATGATACTTAATTCTTTAGCCTGGAGATTTAACGGGGGACATCTCTGGCCCACCCCAGGCATCCGTGGGAGTTCTTCCCTTCCCATGGTTCCATGAACACAATCCCACTTTCTAGATCGCTTCCATGATCTCTGATGTGTTGTGACCTCATGAAAACAAAATACCAAAACTGAGCGGTGGGAACGCTGTGAGCTGCGATCTCTGGACAGTCGCCCCAGATGCCGAATCTATCTTCACATATTGCGCTGCCCCTCTCCCAGGCGGGGCGTCCTACCTGTGGCTTTCAACATGTACATCCCCAAGGCCTCCAGTTCTGCCCCTTTAAGAAGAGCAGGCAGCCCAGAAGTTAAAGGGCACAATCTTTGCTCAAGTGTTATCTGTAACAGCCACCAATCATTAACCTCACTAGGAGAGAAATCACACCTCAGAAATCAAGGTCACCTTCAACAGCCAGGGACCAGCGTACGGACCACAGACCGGAGTGTGGGGAGCTGAGACAAACAGCGAGGTGAGCTGGGAAAAAGAGCGGGTGGCAGGCTAATAGGCCCGGATCCCAGACGTTGCTGGTCAGCTCCCTCCCCTGAGTCAGAAACAATGACTTCACCAGCATTTCTGCCCAAAGGCTACATTCCTCCCTTTCCTCCCATTGTTCTTAAAGGCTTCTCTTTCCCCGTGGGTACCCAGGACTAGTCCCTCCTCTGCACCCACATGTCTACTACGGAAGTGTGCAGAGGGGCTCCTCTCTCCGACCGTCTCCCCCCAGACATCTCTTGCACCTCTGCCCTCCTTACCACAGCACGGATTCCACCTAGGGCCCCACCCCGCTAGGGGGCCTGAGAACATGCCCCATGTCAGCTCGGAGTCTCTTCCCCTACCTGTCGTCCCCTCTGGGGAGCCCTCGGGGCGACAGCAGCCCAGAGCACAGGCCTCTGGATTCCCTCGCTTGCCAAGGGCCAAGCATCTGCAAGGTGGGGCTCACAGAAGAGGGTGTGCTGGGGGGTTCGATAGTGCCCCCCCAAATTCACATCCTTCCCAGAAACTCAGAATGTGCCCGCCCTTACATGGAAATAGGGATATTGCAGATGTAATTTGTTAAATGAAGTCATACCTGAATAGGGTGTGCCCTGATCTGACTACTGGCCTTATAAGAAGAAAAGGGATACAGAGGCGCTGACACATGGGGGAGACCACCATGTGACAGTGAGGCAGAGGCTGGAGGGGTGAACTTACAAGCCAAGGAACCATGGGGCGCCGAGGATTGCCAGCAGCGCCAGAAGTGGAAAGGGGCAAGGGAAGACCACCCAACGCTGGAAGCTTCCGTGGGGACACAGCCCTGCTGGCCCTCTGATTTCAGGTTTCAGCCTACCGAAGCAGCAGAGAACGGATTTCTGCTGTTTGAAGCCACCCCCAACCCTCAGTCTGGGGGGTCCAGGAAGTCTAGCACAGGAAGACAGAGCCCTGGCCTGGAGGGGCTTGCCGTCCTGGGGGCCATCTCCTCCCCGTCCTGCAGGACATGGTGCTTGCGCTATCCCCCCTCGTAAGAGGATTTCTCTTTCTATTACATTTGATGGTCTCCTTCAAACAAAAAGTGACCTCTGCCCTGGCTGGGGTGGCTCAGTGGATTGAGAGCCGGCCTGCGAGCCAAAGGGTGACTGGTTTGATTCCCAGTCGGGGCACAGGCCTGGGTTGTGGGCCGGGTCCCCAGTTGGGGGCGCATGGGAGACAACCGCACACTGACTTTTCTCTCCCTCTCTTTCTCCCTCCCTTTCCCTCTCTCAAAAAAATAAATAAATAAAATCTTTTAAAAAAAAGTAGCAACTTCCAGCCAAATGGAGGCATAGGTAGACACACTTTGCCTCCCTCCACAAGCATAAGAAGGATTACATTGACCTCAAAACCAAAAAACAACCAGAACTACCAGAAAATCGAACTGCATGGAAGTCCAACAAACAAAGATATAAAGAAGAAATACTCATCCAGACAGGTAGGAGGGGGCGGAGCCGGGGCGGAGAGGACACGGTGGCTGCGGTGGTGGTGGTCGTGGTGGCAGCAGCGGCTGCAGCAGCAGGCTGGTGGGAAGCACAGTCACATATTATAAAAGTCGGGAGGGACACCTGGGAAGCGCTCCCAACACCAGACAGACCATGCAGCTCATGGTCCCAGCTCCAGGGAAAACAAAGCCTCATTGCTTCTGACTGTGCAAACCAGTGGGGGTTGGGGCGGAGGCAGAAACTGCTGGCCTCTCAGCAGAGTCCTCTTGTTTAAAGGGCCCCCACGGTCCTAGAATGTCCTCAGACCCACCCACTCTGAGAATGACGGCCAGGGCAGCAGCTAGAGAGGCGCCAGTCCCATACAAAGTGGGAGAAGTGCCTGGAAAAGGAGCAAGTGCTGGGCAAGCAGCATTGTTTTCTCTCTGACCCCTCCCCACACACACAGCGCCACAACGTGGTGAAATGGGTCGCCCATACTGACGAATCCCTAAGGCTCCGCCCCTTACAACATAACAGGTGCGACAGCTCTACCTGGGACTCGGAGGCAAACAAACACAGGAGCCTGTCAAGATGAGGAGACAGAGAAGTATGGCCCAAAAGGGGGAACAGATCAAGGTTCCAGTGGGAGAACTAAGCAACGAGGAGATAGCCAACCTAACAGATGCAGAATTCAAAACACTGGTGAATAACGATGGTCACAGACTCGATAGACATGACTGAGTACAGCAAATGCAAATGCATAAGGGAAGAAGTGAGGGCTACACTAAGTGAAGTAAAGAAAAGTCCACATGAAAACAATGATGAAGGGAAGGAAGCTGGGGTCCAAATCAATGATTTGGAACATAAAGAAGAAAAAAACAGTCAACCAGTGCAGAATGAGGAAATAAGAATTGAAAAAGAAATGAGGAGAGGCTTAAGAACCTCTGAGACAACTTTAAACATGCCAACGTTTGAATCATAGGGGTGCCAGAAGGAGAAGAGGAAAAGGAAGAAATGGAAAAGTTCTGTGAAAAAATACTGAAGGAAAACTTCCCTAATTTGGTGAAGGAAACAGACACACAAGTCTAGGAAGCACAGAGAGTCCCAAACAAGCTAGACCCAAAGAGAAACACACCAAGACACATCATATTTAAAAGGCCAAAGGTTAAAGATAAAGAGAGAATCTTAAAAGCAGCAAGAGGAAAGAAGAAAGTTACCTACAAAGGGGTCCCCATAAGACTATCAGCTGACTTCTCAAAAGAAACTTTGTAGGCAAGAAGGCACTGGCAAGCAGTATTCAATGTGATGAAAAGCAAGGACCTACAACCAGGATTACTCTACCCAGCAAAGCTATCATTTAGAATGGAAGGGCAGATGAAGTGTTTCCCAGACAAGGTGAAGCTAAAGGAGTTCATTATCATCGAGCCATTATTATATGAAATGTCAGAGGGACTTATTTAAGAAAAAGAAGATCAAAACTCTGAACAGTAAAATGAGAATAAACTTACAACTATCAGCAACAGAATCTAAAAAATAAAAACAAAATCCAACTAAGCAAACCAGAAGAGGAACAGAATCATAGATATGGGGATCATTTGGAGGGTTATCAGCTGGGAGGGGGAGAAATGGCGCAGGGATTAAGAAGCATCATTGGTTGATACAAGCTAGACAGGGGGAAGTTAAGAATAATATAGGAAAGGGTGAAGCCACAGAACTTACATGCATGACCCATGGACATGAACTAAGGGGGGTGGGATTGCTGGAGGGAATGGGGGTACTGGGCAGAAGGGAGCAAAGGAGAAAAAATTGGAACAACTGTAATAGCATAATCGATAAAATATACTTAAAGAAGAAAAGAGGAGTAGCTGGGGATTCTTGCGCGCTTCTGAGACAGGAAGCAGGTCTGTACACATTGTCCTTGTGGCTGATTGATTTCTGGCAACCACCCTGGGAGGCAGGTACTGTGGTTTTTATTTCCATTGTACTATTGAGAAAACAGAGGCCCAGAGAGTTTAAGCAACCTGCCCAAAGTCACATAGCTGGTGCTAGGGGTGGGACACGCGAGCACTTGAACCCCCGCAGAACCCTGAGTGCAGAACCCACTCTTTCAACATCTACACTGTATTTCAAATTTTATCTACATGAAAAATATTCTGGTGTCTCAAAAATGGAGTTCTGCCCTTAATACCCATGTTGACAAACCTGTAGATGATTTTTATAGCAGTTTATTTGAGCCTAAACTGATGGCAAGTGGCAGGAAGCAGGTTCTCAAATGCTTCTGAGAAGGACCGTGTGTGGTTTCAGTTAGACACCTGGAATTAAGAAAGATTATGTGAAGATGCGGGAAGAACAGGGTGGGAGACAATTTACAGGGTGGCGCGCTCTCTTGAGGCTGGTTACGTCTCAGAGGGGATGAAAAAGAGGGTCACTCTGGCTCCTCCAAGGGGCGTTATCCTAAGTGGACGAGAACCATGGACAGGGCTCACTTAAAAACCTGTCCCTGAAGAAGTCCCAGCCCTGGGCTGCGGCTCCCGCAGGACCTGCCCAGGTAAGGATTTATTAATTTATGGTGGCACCGCTTATCGTCCGCACCCAGGACCCAAGAATCGCTCAGTGGCACGTGGAGGGGGTTCCCTGAGTCACAGGCCCCAGCTGCGGAACCTAAAGGTGGAGGTGCAGCCGTGCTGAGGTAACGCACAGACAGGGGGAGAACAGGGGGCTGAGAAAGGTAAGAAAACCCGCAGGGCCAAACAAGTCTTGGGCACAGGCCCTAGCAACGGGGGGGCCTCAGCTGCCCCGGAATGGCCTCTGGCTGGGATGGGGACCCAGGGAGGAAGCTGTGTCTGTAGCAAAACTGCGGGGCCAAAGGGCATCGCAGTCCCCAGCCCAGCCTGATGGAAACCCGCATCCTCCCATAAAACAGCTAAGTTCATCTCTTCTGCGTTCTAGAACCATGAGGCGAGAGACGCTGGCCCTCGGGGCGGCCGTGGCCGCCGTGCTGATGCTGCAGGCGTTGGCCGTGGCGAAGCCGCCCCCGTGGACCCAGTGCGGCAAGGCCGGGGTGTTCGCGGACCTGAGCGCCCAGGAGCTGAAGGCCGTGCGCAGCTTCCTCTGGTCCCGGCGGGAGCTGAGGCTGGAGCGCTCCAGCGCGCCGACCATTGCCAAGAACTCCGTGTTCCTCATTGAGATGCTGCTGCCCAAGAAGCAGAAAGTGCTGAAATTTCTGAACAACGGGCATAAGCGTCCCGTGCGGGAGGCACGCGCTGTCATCTTCTTCGGAGCCCAGGAGCACCCCAACGTCACCGAGTTTGCCGTGTGGCCCCTGCCGCGGCCCCGCTACATGCGCCCGCTGCCGCCCAGGCCCGGGCACCGGGTCTCCTGGGCCTCCAGGCCCATCTCCCTGGTGGAATACGACCTCCTGAGCCTCACCCTGCAGGAGGCCACCGGGCCCCTGCACCAGTTTTTCATCGACACCACAGGCTTCTCCTTCCGCGACTGCCAGAGCCGATGCCTGGTTTTCACGGACGTGGCCCCTCGGGGCGTGGCCTCGGGCCAGCGCCGCTCCTGGTTCATCCTGCAGCTCTCTGTGGAAGGCTACTTCCTGCACCCCACGGGGCTGGAGCTCCTCGTGGACCACGGAAGCACGAACGCCCGGGACTGGGCGGTGGAGCAGGTCTGGTACAACGGGAAGTTCTACCGCAGCCCGGAGGAGCTGGCTCAGAAGTACAAGGACGGACAGGTGGACGTCGTGGTCCTGAAGGACCCGCTTCCCAAGGGCAAGAGGGTGGAGCGCATGGAGGAGCCGCCCCTCTTCTCCTCCTACAAGCCCCGCGGGGACTTCCCCAGCCCCGTCTCCACGCCCGGCCCCCGCCTCGTGGAGCCCCACGGCCCCCGCTACAGGCTGGAGGGCAACACGGTGCAGTACGGGGGCTGGAGCTTCGCCTTCCGGCTGCGCTCCTCCACGGGGCTGCAGGTCCTGAACCTGCACTTCGGCGGCGAGCGCGTCGCCTACGAGGTGAGCGTCCAGGAGGCGGCGGCGCTGTACGGAGGCCACACGCCCGCGGGCATGCAGACCAAGTACATCGACGTGGGCTGGGGCTTGGGCGTCGTCACGCACGAGCTGGCCCCCGGCATCGACTGCCCGGAGACGGCCACCTTCCTGGACGCCCTCCACTACTACGATGCTGACGACCCCGTCCGCTACCCCCGCGCCCTCTGTCTCTTCGAGATGCCCACGGGGGTGCCCCTTCGCCGCCACTTTGACTCCAACTTCAACGGGGGCTTCAACTTCTACGCGGGACTCAAGGGCCGGATGCTGGTGCTGCGGACCACGTCCACCGTCTACAACTACGACTACATTTGGGACTTCAACTTCTACCCCAACGGGGTGATGGAGGCCAAGATGCACGCCACGGGCTACGTGCACGCCACGTTCTACACGCCCGAGGGGCTGCGCCACGGCACGCGCCTGCACACGCACCTGGTTGGCAACATGCACACGCACCTGGTGCACTACCGCGTGGACCTGGACGTGGCAGGTAAGGCTCGGCGGGGACCGGCCCTCCGGACACTAACTCCTGCTCACGGGAGACGGTGCCACCCCTTCCACATTCCGGAGGCAACTGGCTGGGGCGTGTGCCCAGCCTGCTTCTGAAACCTGCAGGCCTGCAAGCCGTGTGCCCCTGAGAAATGGTGCAAGTGAGCAGCACCCCAGTGTTGCCTTGGGTGCAGCAGCGTGGACCCTGTCCTTGCCTGGGGCCCCCCTGGCCCCGGAGGTGGGTGGGTTGGGTAGAAAGGTATGCTCAGGACAGGGGAGCGGATGGCGCCTTGGAATGTAAGACGTGGCACTGCTGCCCAGCACCTTGAGACGAATTTGTTGTCATCAAGGACACTCACTGTGTCTCCTGGATTGATAGTGTCACCACGGCACAGGCACTGTGACAGGCTTTAGCCTGACATCAAATCGCATGTCACAACGGGCCCCCAGGACCAGGAGAGGTGGCTTCCCTTCCTTGTCCCGACCCTCCCTGACTGGCTCAGCCCTGTCTGCCCCCCTGGGCACAGAGGGCGGTGGGCAGAGTCCCTTCTCTCGGACTTCAGAGCAGCCCACAGGCCTGAGACAAGGGTCCCAAACGGAGCTGCCCAGACTCACACCGGAACCTCTGCAGCTGCCTCCGCCCCAGAGCTGGCTCTGCGTGTACCCCCAGCACCCCCTTCGCCCCGATGGTTTGCCGCTGGGTGTGATCTGGAGCGGGAGGTCCCGGTACAGAATGGGGCTGAGTTGCTTCGGGGCGCTGGACCCTCATTCTGCGTCTCCCTGCACGCCTGCAGGCACCAAGAACAGCTTCCAGACCCTGCAGATGAAGCTGGAGAACATCACCAACCCCTGGAGCCCCAAACACCGGGTGGTGCAGCCCACGCTGAAGCAGACGAGGCACCCCCAGGAGCTCCAGGCGGCCTTCCGCTTCGGGCAGGCTCTGCCCAGGTACCTGCTCTTCTCCAGCCCCGAGAAGAACGCCTGGGGCCACAGGCGCAGCTACCGGCTGCAGCTCCACTCCATGGCGGAGCAGGTGCTGCCCCCCGGCTGGCAGGAGGAGCGGGCCGTCACCTGGGCCAGGTGAGGGGGCTCACGGGGCTGAGGAGGGCTAGAGGCTCCTCCCTGTGTCTTCCTAGGTCTGGTGTGTCTGTGTTTCTGTCTGTGAGACTCTGGGTCTGTGTGGCAGTGTACCTGGATGTGTGAGCATGCATGCATGCGTGTGTGTGTGTGTGTGTGTGTGTGTGTGTGTGTGTTTCCAGGGCACGGCTCTGTTTGGGGAGGGGAAGGGGGGGCCCTTTCCTAGCAGCTGAGCCCCAGTTGATGCTTAGTCAGTCTGACTGACTCCCAGTAGATAATCTTGAAACTGGGGGAGGGACACATCATCGACCCAGCAGGTGTGCCCTGGGAGGGGCTGGGAAGCTCCCAGTGCCCGGAAACACCCGGCTTCTCTGCTGACAGGTACCCCCTGGCCGTGACCAAGTACCATGAATCTGAACTGTGTAGCAGCAGCATCTATAACCAGAACGACCCCTGGGACCCACCTGTGGTCTTTGAGGAGTTTCTCCACAACAATGAGAACATTGAAGATAAGGTACTGGCCCTGCCTTCTCCTGCCCCCAACCCAGGCCATACCTGTGCCCTGTCCTGGGATCTGTGCCCATCCCAGGGTCTGTGCCCTGTCCTGGGATCTGTGCCCTATCCTAGGATCTGTGCCCTGTCCTGGGATCTTTGCCCATCCCAGGATCTGTGCCCTGTCCTGGGATCTGTGCCCATCCCAGGATCTGTGTCCTGTCCCAGGATCTGTGCCCTGTCCTAGGATCTGTGCCCTGTCCTGGGATCTGTGCCCATCCCAGGATCTGTGTGCCCTGTCCCGGGATCTGTGCCCTGTCCTGGGATCTGTGCCCTGTCCTAGGATCTGTGCCCTGTCTTGGGATCTGTGCCCATCCCAGGATCTGTGCCCATCCCAGGATCTGTGCCCTGTCCCGGGATCTGTGCCCTGTCCTAGGATCTGTGCCCTGTCCTGGGATCTGTGCCCATCCCAGGATCTGTGTGCCCTGTCCCGGGATCTGTGCCCTGTCCTGGGATCTGTGCCCTGTCCTAGGATCTGTGTCCTGTCCTGGGATCTGTGCCCATCCCAGGATCTGTGTGCCCTGTCCCGGGATCTGTGCCCATCCCAGGATCTGTGTGCCCTGTCCTGGGATCTGTGCCCTGTCCCGGGATCTGTGCCCTGTCCCGGGATCTGTGCCCTGTCCTGGGATCTGTGCCCTTTCCCGTGACCTGGGATCTGTCCCATGACCTGTGCCCTGTCCCGGGATCTGCTCCTGTCACCAGACCCACATTCCCTACTAAGGGGACTTCCGGGGATCGCCCACCCCTCTCCTCTCTGAGCTTCCTCAGCACTACCCACCTCTCTCCCCTCCAGGATTTGGTGGCCTGGGTGACAGTGGGCTTCCTGCACATCCCCCACTCAGAGGACATCCCCAACACTGCTACCCCAGGAAACTCCGTGGGCTTCCTGCTCCGTCCCTTCAACTTCTTCCCAGAGGACCCATCCGTAGCGTCCAGAGACACCGTGATTGTGTGGCCTCGGGACAACGGTCCCAACTTCGTTCAGCGATGGATCCCTGAGGAGAGCGGAGACTGCTTGACCCCTACCCCCTTCAGCTACAATGGGACCTACACACCTGTGTGAAGGGTCCCCTGCCCCCAGCTACCTCCTAACTAGAATCTTGGGCCCCACCCCACCCAAGGACAGATAATAAACCCCTCAGGGCTCGGCTCCAAGTGCTGCTTCTTGGGGGGCGGGGGCTGATGGCGGGCAAGATGTCCACGTGGCCTTGGCCTGCGCCCACCTTGGTCCACCCCACCCGAGAAGACCTCCATCCCTAAGGCGAATGACACCCACTAAAACACTGGGTTCACTTATCAGATTGGTTTTAATAGTCTGAGGCTGGCTTGGGAGTCTGTGGGGGAGCTCCCCTACGTCGTGGATGGGGGGGGGGCAAGCAGTGCGACCATCGGGAGAGGCTACAGGAAAACCTTGCAAAACTGCCAACAGCATGGCCCTCTGACACACTGATGCAGCGTCCAGGGGTTTGTCCCAGAAATTTACCGACAGACACAGGAAAAACACATACACGGTGACTCAGCACGGGGCCACGTGTGATAGCTAAGTCTGAAAAAGACCCAAAGCCGTCTAGGCAAGAGACCTTGCGGCTCTCAGTGAACAATGGCACGTCCACAGTGCAGTGCTGGGGGCTGTAAAGAAACAGGGGAGTGAGGACATCCCCCATACTGATGGGGAAAACCTAAGGAAGAAGAGAAAATAGGTACGGAACCATGTATACAGCGTGCTACCTTTCCTGTAAGTAAAGAGAGGAGGGTATACATTTACTTAGAAGTACACATATATATACATATTTATATTGATTTATCAGAGAAGGAAAACTCTGACTCCAAAAAACCTCCGCTGCCTTGCGGCATAACTCTTCAGGGGAAAGGCTAAGGGAGTAAACCCCGACAGAAAATCCGGAGCCGGAGTCCCTAAGGCGGTTTGACGTTGTAGTCAACACCGGCAACTCCTGCGGCGCACCTGAAGCCAAGCTGTATTGACTCCGTCTTTCCCTTGGACCCTTCAGCTGCGAAGAGAGGGGGGGTCTGCTGCATGGGCAACAGCAGACCCTCCATATCACCCTGCCCAGGCTCTGTAGCTTCAGGTTCACTGGAGAGGACACTCCAGCGTCATCGCAAGATGTCGATTCAACACGGGAGGAGACAGATACCGTGTCACTCCCGAGTCGGACTGCACAGCCACTCTCGGCGGTGCAGATAGACTCTTAAGAAGCTACACCATCGTCTCTCGAGACGGACGGCTGCTGACGACGATATTGATTTATAAAACGCCCTAGAGCCCTGACTGGTGTGGCTCAGTCGATTAGGCGTCATTCCACAAACGGAAAGATCGCAGGTTTGAATCCCGGTCAAGACACGTACCTGGGTTGCAGGTTTGGTCCCCGGTCGGGGCGTATATGGGAGACACCTGATCAGTGTTTGTCTCTCACATGGATGTTTCTCGCCCTCTCTTTCTCCCTCCCTTCCCCTCTCTCTAAAAATAAATACAACTTTTTTTGTTTTAACCCTAGAAAGATAAACAGATACTGATAAAATTGATTCCCTGTCATCTTAGTCCCTTCGGGCAGCTGTAACAAAATACCACAGACTAGTAGTGGGCTTAAAAACGGGCGTTTATTGCCCACCATTGCCAAGGCTGGAAGTCCAAGATCGGGGTGCCAGCAAAGTCACGTGAGGACCCTCTTCTGGCTCACAGACCTGGGACTCTGTCCTCACATGCCGGAAGAAGGGAGGGATCTGTCTGGAGCGCCCAAGAGCAGTAACCCTGTCTCAGAGGCTTGGCCCTCATGGCTGAGCACCTCCCAAAGGCCGCTCCTCCTCCTACCATCACAGGGAGTCACAGTGTTCGTGTGCCGCATTCAGTGGTCACTCCGCGGTGCTTTTTTATTATTGATTTTAGAGGGGGAGGGGGAGGAGGGAGAGGTTTGTTGTTTCACTTACTATTGCATCACTGGTTGATTTTTGTATGTGTCCTGACCAGACATTGAACTCACAACGTTGGTGTAACGGGACAACGCTCTAACCCACTGAGCTACCCAGCCAGGGCCAGAGCAGTGTTTGCTGAGTGACTGAGTGACTGACAGCTTAGGAAAAGCAAATTCCAAATTACACCTATTCCTCATAACCTCCCTTCCCCCACCCTGTCCAGTTTTTGTCCCTTGGCTCTAATCATGATTTTGGTCACACCCTTGGCTATGACAGCACCATCTCCATGCACCAACGCCCCCGTGAGATGTCAAGAGACCCTGAGCTTCCCCCCTGAGAAAGCAGCCCCAAGAACCCCAGAGAGTTCACTCCACCGGGTCCCTGGCAGTCCTCGCAGGTGACCCCTTTGCAACCCTTCTAGTCCCTGGCGTCTGCTTCCCACCATTCCTCTCATTGTTCCTCCTTGCTTTAAGCATGATGCAAACCCAGGATTCAAAGGGACACAAAGACAGGGAAGATGGAGTCCCCGCCCTCAGGCACCCATGGTCACACTGGGGAGACAGGCCAGAGAGACAGAGCGGTGCAGCCTGAGGGTGCTGTCCTCAGACGGTCACCTTGCTGCAGGGACAGGAAGCCTGGTCTAAGCTAGAGCCCAAGTGAGAGCCCAGCATCCCCAGGTGTGCAGCATCCCGGGCCGGGGTGGTGGTCCTGTCGGCGGGTCCACTCGGGTGAGAGAGAGAAGACCAGCAGGCGCCCCACCCAAGCCCTGACCCTGACTCAAGACAGGGAGACCCTGAGTCCTCACGACCAATCCGACTGACCCCCTTGTGCCCCCGAGGAACCCCAAGTCCAGCTGGATGGTGGGGCCCGCCCAGCCAGCCAGGGGCCCGGAACGCCTTGACAACAGCCTGCCAGCCCTCACAGGGCCTGAAGGCAGCATGAACGGGACAAAATCTGGACAGCTGGAGGATCACAGCTGGAGGGGCATCAACCACGAAGTCCCGGGGCTCTGAGCTGGGGCACTGAGGCTGTGCTGGGGGCCTTGGCCTAAACCGCCAGGGTGCCCTGTGGACCAAGCCCCCATTGCCACCCCCTCAGCCTTTGCGTGCCCTTCAGCCTTCCCTGGGGTCTTCTTCAGCCTCCAGAACCAGCCACCTGTGCTTTCTAACGCGTGACAGGTCTCAGCTTGGCCTGCTGGGACTACCGCCCACCAGGGCCAGCAACATAATTTATGGGCTCCAACTGAAAACGCAGGCCCCTGGTTCGAAAGTTAAGAATCTGAAGGTGGGGACAGCCAAGGATTAAACGTCGCCCTCCGGACTAAGGCCACGTGCCCCAGAGGCAGGTCCCATTCCCTGCACCTGCAGTGGGCCTCCCCCGTTCCCCACGTGGCAGGCGGCTTCCTGGGCTGGCTCTGGGAATAAGGAAGCCAGACAGCGGGCAGATTGGTGCAACAATATCGATAAGCATTTTCTGCCTCCCAAAAGGAAATAAATATTCAGTCAATATGCCCATTGCTGTATCATGATATTTTAATTAAATTCAAGCGCATGCAGGTGGCAGCAATCGCACACTTAACCCCACGTTATCGAAATAAACATCTTTTGGCTCAGAAGACACGATTAGTTAAACCTTTTTCTCCACGGGAGATCCGTCAAGGACTAATCCTGAGCTCTCAGCCAGCTGCAGGCAGTTCCTCAGAGCGCATGTATCAAATGTCTCACTAGTCTCTCCTCTTCCGTTTTCTCTGCTCACCAAGTTAGGACGCGGCGTCTGTCATTTGTCACCGCACGTGAGGGAATTGGCTGCTCCGTGGTATGGCGTGATTCCCCCCGTCCTGGGGCCATTTCCAAATCCACATCCCATAATCTGGAGCATCTAATTTATTTTTTAGATAAACAAATGAAACTAAACCTACACGTTCCATGGGACCAGCCATCATACCCGTGGGCCTGTAGCCCAGAGAAATGGATCCCTACATTCACAGCAGATTTATTCATCCGCGCAGACTGGAAACAACCCAAATGCCCCTCAGGAGAAAAGTCGCTGAACAAACCCCAGCACAGCAGAACCCTGGTCAGCAGTGAAAAGGGATGAACTTCTAACACAGGCAACGACCTGGGTGGGCCTCATGAGGCGTCATGTTTAGTGAAGAGGGAAAGAATTAAAAAGCCGGTCGCAAAATGTTGCATCCAGTGTGATTCCATTCAGATGAGAAAACCACTGATCGTGTTGCAAAATGATCACGTACTAAGTCACCGCGTCAGACACCTACGTGAAACAAATACAGTGTCACATGTCAATGGGAGCTCAATAAAAGTGGGGAAATTAACCTATAAAAAGACAGAAAGGGGTCTGGCATGAACAAATATCGTGGTGGGGACTTTTCAAAACTCCCTGCTGCCCACATTCAAGAGCTGGGTCATACGATCAAAACGCCGCATCCATGTCGCCCAGCAATTCCGATTTCGCTGAAAGTAACGAAGCCCCTGAAAAAGGAAGAGAAAAGCACTATTTTAAAGCCTCAGGCACCAAATAACCATATTTTACAAGAACACGTAAATTCAAGGGTATCTGTCAAAAGAGAAAGGGGTCTCAGGCTGTTCCGAAGCTTGTTTTCCTCGTCACCTCCATGTCTTCCCTCTGCCAGGGCTTTCCGGGCACTGAAGACCTAGTGTTTCTGGGCTCCCCCTCTCCGCCTTTTTGGGGGTGGCGGGTGGGAGGCGCCGAGCTTCTCCGGCGCCGCCGCCGGCTGGACACTAGGTGGCGCCCCTGAGCTGCTGTGAGCCCTGCCAGAGCCGAGGCTGGGAGGCTGCACCGCCGAGTTCAAGTTCAGGGTCCAGACAGGTGCACCTGGGGAGTACCCGGAGGGCTGGACGGCCAGTGGCCAGTCTTCTCCAAAGCCCCAGGCACTGACAGGTTCTATCTGTACACTTCGCCCCCTTCCTTCTTCCTACCCTCTGGGTTTCTCCACCTCCAGGCCCGGGGAAGACTGTGGCTTCACCTTCTCTTCCCAAACCTCCAGGGTTGTCCCAGATCCCCGGCGATTCCCTTCTGAGTCAGAAGGGCCAACAGCACGTTCGCAGGAAAGCGCACCCACCAAAAGGCCCAAGCACTGCTCTTACCAGCAAGGGAAGCGCCATGGGTTGATTAGTGCATTGTTTTATCCTGGAGATGAGTCTCCTCTTGTCTTTATTCGGAGTAACAGAACCGGCTCCGACCAGCTTAGGCGTAAAGGGAGAATGGGTTGTCAGGACGCAGTGCTGCCCTAACCTTGTCATTGGCCATAAGGAAAGGGGACTGGATAGTGGGACCTGGGGGCTCCCAGGAACCAGTCGGGAGTTTTGGTGCGACATGCAGGTTACCCGTCTCGCTGGTCCGGGAGCACAGCCAGGGCCGGGGCCAGGATCACAGAAGAGGCTTTCAGAAGGGACAGGCGCCACTCTTCGGCAGCCATTCACACCCCCGCCAACCAGCCAACCAGACTTGGCCGCCAAACTCCACGTGCTAACACGGGGCAATGAAAGGCGGAGAATTCAAGGGGGAGGTGAAGCAGTTTCCTCCTGGGTCCCTGCCCCTCCCCAGACTTTCTAGTCCGTGCTCAAAGAGGACAGAGACGCAGCTCTCTCCTGGCTCCCCACCGCGCCTCCACAGGGCGCTAGCTGGCCTAAACTGCCACCTACCCAGTCCGGTCCTTCATCACCCATCCAAACAGGGGAGGGAACGGGGAGCAGCCCAGTGCACTGGTCACCCGCAGTGTCTCTCCTTTCTGAGCATTGGCTGGTGGGGAAGCCTGAAACTGGGCTTTAGGGGGGTGCCCAGAGCAGCCCACCATGACCTGCCGTCATCACTGTGGGGAGTCCCTCACCAGGCTTGGAGCCCGTGCCCCATTTACCATCCATGTAGCCTCATTTGCCCTTGCCTTTGACCGTGGTTGTCTCTAGCCGACCATGACACCCTGTGGGAAGGTGTGGCCATGGTCCAGGGAGGGATTATTCTGGGTCCCTTGGATACTGATGAAGCGAACAAACTTTCAGTTATGCTTAATATCCCAGAAACCTGTCTGAAGAGCTTTTACTTGTAGGGCAGTGAGCGACGAACCTTGAACTTTTCATCTTCACCCCATGAAGACTGACATCCTGGGATCTGCCAAAGTGCTTTTATAACAACTGATACAATATTTAAAACAGCAACAATTTTTTTCTTGGTGATTTTTAAAAATTTTGAAATCATCTAAACATTGCTCCAGAGCTTTGAAACTACTAAAAGGCAAGGGATTATGAATGTCCATAAAAGGAAAGGAAAATAGCAAATCTTTTAGCATTTAGGCAAAAAAAAAAAAAAAAAAACAAACCTAATCTTCCTAAACAGAAAGGGTTAGTGGTTCTGTAGACAACACGTTCTTGTGAAGAGGACCCAGGAAATGTGTTTGCTTTGAAATTGCTTACTTTTACCCTTCAGCCTTACTGAAGAAGCTGGTCACAGCGCTTTAAACATTCTTTTGTTTCTGATCATGTTTTCCTTGAGTTGAAAGGCATGTCTTCAACATTAGCTAGTGTGCCTATTAATAGCAACCCAGGGTCTGACATCATTTCTAACATCTGACACATTTTGTTATTAACCCCTAGGTTAACAAAACAAAAAAAGAAGGAGCAGATATGCACACACACTTACAACTCCATAAAAAAAGATACATTTGAATACATATTTCTCCTAAGAAGATATAAAGTGGCCAATAAGATATGGCCCCGTTGGTTGGAGTATCGTCCTGTAACCAAAAGATTGCAGGTTTGATTCCCAGTCAGGGCACATGCCTGGGTTGTGGGTTCAATCCCCGGTCCGGATGCGGGTGCGTGCAACCCTTGGTCTAGGCACGTGTGGAAGGCAACCAAGCTCATGCTTCTCCTTCGCATCGCTATTTCTCTCTCCCTTCTTCTCTCTCTAAAAGCAGTGGGAAAAAATGCCCTCGGGGGAAGACAAAATACAATGGCCAAAAGCATATAAAGAGATGCTCAACGCTGTTGTTCGTTAGAGAAATGCAGATCAAACCCGCTTTCACTAGGAAGGCTGGACTCAAAGACAGACCAGAACAAAGGCTGGGGCCCAGGCAGAGACTGGAAGCGCCACCCACCGCACGTCACGTCCTAGGTGGGACTGTAAAATGGCGCAGGCTTCCTCCTGCTCTCTGCAGAGTAGCGATCCCCAAGGGCTGGAGAGTGTTGGGGAGAAACTGAGAATGACGGCTCATGGGTTTAAGGCTTCTTCGCTGGGATAATAAAAATGTTCCAGAATTCGGTGTGACAATGGTCGCACAACTCTGAAAATATCAAAACTCCTCGAATTGTACACTTTAAATGGGAGAGTTATGTTGTATGTGAATTATAGTTCACTGAAGCGGTTATTACCTTTTTTAAGAGGGAGGGGAGGAGGGAGGGGGCTCTTTGCTCTGGGAGAAGCATTCAAACCCTCCTCGTGGCTCCCAGCATCCTTCCGCAGGATCCGACATCGGGAATGACCTGTGTCCCTGAGCCACAACACTCTCTGCGCCTGCGTTGGGATTCCTGGCTGCGGCCCATAAACAATCTCTGTCACTACAGGGAAGGAGTGTCAGAATGAGAGTCAGACCCAAAGGACCTGGCCGCCGGCCACCCCGCCGCGTGTCCAGGGTCGGCGGCCCGGCAGGCCAGGTCCCACTGGGGGAGCCGTTTACTGCCCGGATGGAACTGAACAGACTGAGACTGGACCGTAAGCCTGAGCAGATGCTGGGATTCTCGCCATCGGGGCAGCGAGTTAGAAAACAAACATGAGAAAGAGGCAACGGGTCATCAATGGGACGTTTTCAGGGTCTGTGACTCTGGAAAGCCCAGCGCGGAAGCCGTGAAACACAGCACAGGCGAGGCTGGAGCTCCTGGGCTGCCTGGGCGAGGGAGCCCCAGTTCTCCCCAGAGGAGCCCCTCCCAGCTGGCTGACTCCTCCTGGTCCTCAGCCCATCAGGTGCCACTTCCTCTGAGCCAGCCGGGCTGGCCCCTCAGTCCCCTGCCACCCCCGCCTGGCCCCCAGTACCCTGAGCAGGAGGGGAGGCAGGGAGCGGAAAGCAGACCCTGGGACAGGACCCTTGGATGGGGGTCAGGCTGAGCTGGGAAGAAAAACGTTGAATTGGATGTCACTGCCTTTGACGCTGGCACCCTCTGTCTGCCTCTGACTGTCCACCCCACCCCACCCCCGGGCGGAACAGCTCCCTCCTGAGAGAACCAAGGACGGCGGGGAACCCGCTGAATCCCACCCCTTCCCACGGCTCGTGGGCCTCCCCACACACACACCATGAACACGCAGGCCTCCCCTCTGCTCTGGGGTAAAAGCTGCGGACATTTTCCTGCTGTTCTTGCTTATGCTTCTCCCCTAAATCCTCTGTCGTGTGACCTTAGTGACTTAGGGCCACGCTAAGTGCAAAGGCCGCAGCATTGACACAACATCAGGGCTGAAAGGTGTTCAGGTGTCCCTGCCACCTCCGGTCCCAAGTGCAGCGAGCCCGGAGAGAGAAGATGGGCACCGGTCACGCGCTGTGGGTGGCAGGCTAGGCGGTACCTGTATGCCCAGGTGCCAGGAGTCTTTCCACCAAGCCTCTGGGATCCCTAAAGCCCCAAGGCTGGCTTTGGCAGCGGGAACTCTACTTTGGACACTGCTGGACAGGTCGGGTTTGTCGCTGCAGTCAGCAGGAGGAAGCGTTCATCTGCTCGCCCGCGCCCACCAGACCCCACTTGGCCCAAGGCTCAGATGACCGCACACATCCGCGTGTTCCAAGCTGCTGCCAGGTTAGGTCCCCTTGTGCTCATTTCCTGTGCCCCAGGCCCTGACTGGTCACCTTGCTCCCCTCCCCTCCTAACTAGTGCCCTGAGACCGGAGTCTGCAGGACGAGAGGTCACGTGATATCCTTTATTTAGTTCAGAAGCCCTCAACCTGGGGGAGGGGAGCACATCCCAGAGGTAGCTAGAAACAGCCCTGTCCCTCGCCCCACCCCCCTGTTGGTTCTGAGCATTTCAGGACAGTGGGGAAGCCCTGGAGCTCTCAGAGGTCCGCGAACATTCAGGACTCTGGGGCGCTCATCTTGAAGCCCGTTAAAGATGACCTGGGGCTGAAGCCAAATTAGCAAACTGCGGCGCGGATCTCGGGTAAAAGCCTGGCGGCCCAGGAGAGCGTCCCGGCTTCCAGCTGGGGTGCGTCTTTGTTGAAAGAAATGCTATCGGCCACGTGTCCACCAGGCGGCGCAGCACACCCTCGCGGTCACCCCGCTGGGACCCCTGGCCTCTCCTAGGTCCCCACCCCAGAGATTAGCACAGCAGAGCCTGGGAATGCCCCCGGGGTGCCAGGCTGTAGCTTGGCCGGCTATTGCAGAATCACATGTTTCACTTGGACCAAGTTCCGCTGAGTTTAATAGAAAAATAAAACAGCGGCCTTCAGCAAGAGAAGTTTTGTTTTATGTAAAAAGCAGCCTGGGGCTGGTGCTATAGGAGCCCCGTGAAGGTGTCCAAGCCACACCTTCGCCACAGCCACCTCGGATGTGGCCCCTCACAAGCCACTCCGTCTCTTTTGTAAATCCCTCTTCTTAACACTTCCTGCATCCATCCCACTTTCCCACTCCCACAGGGACTCCCTGCTGGTCGCCTCAGGCCCGCGGGGTCCCCCAGTCTCACCTCCTCCGGACCATCTCCACGTCGCTTCCGAGGGATCACGCTAAGATCCGAAGCAAACACGTCGCCCTCTTGATTAAAGCCCCATAGCTCCCCACTGTCCCAGGGGGGGAATCTGACTTCGAGCTTCTGTGGCGCTCGGCTCTGGACCACATGCAGAGAGTGGGTGGGAGAGGCTGGGCCCTCCGACCAGCCCGGCAGGAAGCACCGGTCCCTGAGAGCATTGCTGGAAACAGGGGCGGAAATGCAGACATGTCCCCTCCCGGGGCGCTCCTGTGTGGTGGGGTCTGGCTGAGGGTGGAGGGAGTGGGGCAGAGACCTGAGTCTAAGTGAGTGGGCCAGGCAGGGTGGGACAGAAGGTGGCAGCTTGAGCAGAGACCCAGAGAAGAGAAGTGGTATCCTCAGAGCAGGGAGCTGCAGCCCCCCCGCCCGCCCCCATGGGGCCAGAGCAGGACATGGAAGAAGGTCAGGGCATTGCCAGCTCAGGCCAGGAGGGAGCGACAGCCTTGAGACGTACTCTCTGGTGACGGGGCCCTTGGCAGGGCCCTCACAGGGCAGGGTGCCATGCCATCTGTGACAGTACAGCTCCCCATGGTGACGGCCAGGAGGGTGCATTTGGGAAGAACATGAGCGGAGGCAGAGAGACCATTTAAAACTCTGGAAACATTCGTGAGAGAGATAAGATGCTAAATCAGGGCAGGCAGAGGTTAGGGTTAGAACTGAGAGGCAGGTTCCAGAACAATCCAGGAGGCAAAGCACCAGGCAGTACTTGGGGTGTAGAGAAGGAAGAGGCAGAAGCTGGTGGGGCTTTGGGCCTGGGTGTGGGGGTGGGACCAGCGCCCTGGAGAGGGACCCAGGAGGGAAAGGGAGGGGAGGGGCCTGCCGTGGGCAGAGGCAGGTGCGCCCACCTGGCCCCCGAGGCCGCACGTCACCCACAACGTCTTTCCCTCACCAGCTTCTCCTTCCAGCCTCTCGTCTGAGCTCCTCTTTCCCACTCACACCTGCCATTTGTGCTCCTCAGGACCTTCCTGGTTTCAGGTGATAAAACCCACCCAGCCTGAACGAGGGGAAGGAAAAAGAAGCCTGCCCTGAAAAGCTGTGTGCGCGCCGCTCCCGGCGCAGGCGGGTTAGGGGACCGGGCCCCGGAGGGGGGCGGTCCACAGGCACCGGGGACAGGCCCACCGCCAGACGTCCGCGTCCAGCCCGGTGTCCGAGTCCTCCAGGGTGGGTGCACCCTCACCTGAGGGGGGCAACCCTGTCCCTAGGGCCAGGCTGCAAACTCCCCGAAGGATACCTGTTGGCCAGGATCCATGGACCACGAGGCAGTGGGCAGGATCAATAAACACTTGGTTGGGACGGGGCAGATCAGCGCTTGGAAGAATGTTCCAGACACAGGGTACAAGCAAAGCAGAGGACGGGCCCTGGGATCGGATGGGCTCCTCTCCCCTCGCTGATATTTCTCTCTCGCCCGGTCCCTGTCTCCCTCTCTGCCTGCCCCTCTCCCTCCTCTCCCATGTGTCAGCTTGTCCCCCACCACCCCACTGGGGGCTCCTCTGCTTCTCCCCATCGGGTGTCACTCTCTCTCCCTGTTTTCCCCTTAGAGTTTGAGGCCCTCACACACTGGCCACGTGTTTGTTCCTCCGTGACATTTAAGGTCCCCATGGTTACCTATGCCCAGCGCTAAACAAACTGATCCAGACAGGGCCTGGCCAGTGACAAAGCTGCAGGCTGTCACCTCCGATCCCGGGCGCTCCGCTCCCCGCAGGCAGCCAAAGATGGCTCTGACTTTCTTGGCAGCCTTGCCTTCGCTGAGTCACACTCCGAGGTTTTTGTTTCCATAAAACGCGTCTTAAAGATTGTAAGTCATCCTGTGCTCATTAGAGACAAATTTGAAAACACAGAAAAATATAAAGATCATTTAAAATCATGTCATCCTTCTTTTCAATCTATTTCTCTCCAGTCTTGCGTTGATGCAGATTTAAAAACATCTTTAAACAAATGTTGACTTAGTCTGTTTATAGCTGTCACTTAATCTTGTACCAAAGACGTTTTGCATATCGTTAAAAGTTCCGCGAAACTTATCGGGTGTCCGATATCCCTTGTCTGGGTTACTAACACAACAGCTGGCAGCTACCGCTCACTCTCTGCCGACTGCTTTTCTGGGTTATTTCATTTGACAACCTCCCACGTGGCTTCCCCAGGGAAGTAGGTACAGTTATTTTCCCAATTCGCAAATGAGGAAACTCAGGCTTGGAGAAGTTAAACAGCTTATCATCGCCGCACAGCTAGAAAGTGGCAAGTCCCAGTTTTGAACCCAAGACGGCTTGATTCGTGGCCAGTGTTCTCCAGGACACCCTCCCATCGCACACACAGGTGTGCCCAGGTAACATCTGTGCATAACAGGAAGATGTCACCGCTCTCTGCCTGGGCTAAGCTGTGCCCCTGCAGGACCCCGATGGAGGATGCTTCTCATGAGTAGGGACATCCTATAGGTAAAACACTATTTTCCTCAAAAAACCCTTAGGTCTTGAAGTTGCAGTGTGGAGCTGAAATGAGGCCACGCCCCGTGGCATAGGGACAGACAGCCCTTCGCTGCACAAAGCCCCTGAGCAATCCCAAACACTAGAATTTGAATGGAATCACCTCAGCTTGTAAAGGTTGTGTATCAAAACCCACAGCAAACATCATAACTGATGGAGAAACTTTAGAAACATTTTATTCAGATGAGCAACAAGATAAAAGTGCCTATTAGCACTACTATTATGTCACAAAGAACCAGAGGTCCTGGCCAATGCTAGAAAAGAAGAAAAAGAAATAAAAGGCATAGGAATTGGGAGGAAAGAAATACAGATGTCATTATTTGCAGGTAATATGATGATCTACATAGAAATTTGAACAGACAAATTATTAGAACTAATAAGAGTTGTTGGATGGATGGAAGATCAAGTTACAAAAATCAGGAGCACTTTCTCCAGACCCTATAACCATGTACAATATATAAGAGAAAATAGGATATCATTCATAATAGCAACTAAAACAATAAAACAAAAATACATCATTCCTCGATGGAGGAAGTTTTTACCTTTTATAAAATGAGATAAAAGATTTAAGTAAGTGGAACCATCCATGTGGTTGGATGGGACAACTTAATATAAAAATGTCACTGCCACCCAAGTATTATCATAATTATAATACTAATCAATTCCAACTATACTTTTTTAAAAGTATGTTTTATTAGATTATGTTGTTACAGTAGTCTCAATTTTTCCCTTTGCTGCCCTCCACCCAGTACCCCCCTTCCCTCCAGCAATCCCACCCCCTTTAATTCATGTCCATGGGTCGTGCATATAAGTTCTTTGGCTTCACCCTTTCCTATGTTATTCTTAACTTCCCCCTGTCTATTTTGTACCAACCAATTATGCTTCTTCATCCCTGAACCATTTCCCCATTTCTCCCCCTCCCCCTCCCAGCCGATAACCCTCCGAATGATCCCCATACCTATGATTCTGTTCCTATTCTGGTTTGCTTACTTGGATTTTGTTTTTATTTTGTAGATTCAGTTGTTGATAGTTGTGCATTTGTTGTCATTTTAATGTTCATTGTTTTGATCGTTTTCTTAAGTAAGTCCCTTTGACATTTCATATAATAATGGCTTGGTGATGATGAACTCCTTTAGCTTTACCTTGTCTGGGAAGCACTTCATCTGCCCTTCCATTCTAAATGATAGCTTTCCTGGATAGAGTAATCTTGGTTGTAGGTCCTTGCTTTTCATCACTTTGAATACTTGTTGCCAGTTCCTTCTTGCCTGCAAAGTTTCTTTTGAGAAATCACTGACAGTCTTATGGGAACTCCTTTGTAGGTAACTCTCTGCTTTTCTCTTGCTGCTTTTAAGATTCTCCCTTTATTTTTAACTTTTGGCATTTTAATTATGATGTGTCTTGCTGTGTTTCTCTTCGGGTCTAGCTTGTTTGAGACTTCTGTGCTTCCTGGACTTATATGTCTACTTCCTTCACCAAATTTGGGATGTTTTCCTTCATTATTTTTTCACATAAGCTTTTAATTTTTTGCTCTTCCTCTTCTCCTCCTGGCACCACTATGATTCAGATGTTGGCATGTTTAAAGTTGTCCTAGAAGTTCCTAAGCTTCTCCTCATTTTTTTCAATTCTTGTTTCCTCATTCTGTACCAGTTGACTGTTTTTTTCTTCCTTATGTTCCAAATCATTGATTTGAACCTCAGTTTCCTTTTCTTCATCATTGGTTTTGTGTGGCTTTTCCTTCATTTCACTTAGCATAGCCTTCACTTCTCTTATGCATTTGCCGTACTCAAGCATATCTGTCAAGCCTGTGAGCATCTTCATCACCAGTGTTTGGAATTCTGTGTCTGTTAGGTTGGCTCTCTCCTCGTCGCTTAGCTCTCCCACTGGAACCTTGATCCGTTCCCCCTTTTGGGCCATACTTCTCTGTCTCCTCATTCTCACAGGCTCCTGTGTTTGTTTGCTTCTGTGTCTTAGGTAGAGCAGTTGCACCTGTTACATTGTAAGGGGCGGAGCCTTAGGGATTCGTCAGTATGGGCGACCTGTTTCACCACGTTGTGGCGCTGTGTGTGGGGGGAGCGGTCTGAGAGGGAACAGTGCTGCTTGCCCAGCACTCCCCCTTTTCCAGGCACTTCTCCCACTTCCATATGGGCCTAGAACACCCCTCTGCGGACGTTCTAGGACTGTGGGGGCCCTTTAAACAAGCAGACGCTGCTGAGAGACCGACAGTTTCTGCCTCCGCCCCAACCCCCACTGGTCTGCACAGTCAGAAGCGATGAGGCTTGATTTTCCCTGGTGCTGGGACCGTGGGCTGCATGATCTGGTCTGGTGCTGGGGGCGCTCCCCAGGTGTCCCTCCTGACTTTTTAAAGTGTGTGACTGTGCTTTCCACCAGCCTGCCGCTGCTGCCACCACAGCGTGTCCTCTCCGCCCCTCCTACCTGTCTGGGTGAGTCTTTCTTTTTTATATCTTTGTTTGTTGGACTTCCATGCTGCTCAGCTTTCTGGAATTTCTGGTGGTCTCTAGTTTTGAGGTAGTTGTATTCCTTCTTAGTTGTGGAGGGAGACGCAGCATGTCTGTTAGGCCTCCATCTTGGCCGGAAGACTCCCAACTGTACTTCTTTAGGAACTTAAACTTATTCTAAAATGTATAAGGAAGAATAAAATTTCCCAAATTATGAAGGTGATTTTAGAACTTAAGGGCAAAAAGAAATTGACCTTATATGATATAAAGACGTACTCCAAGGCCATAGTAATAAAATAGTAAAGTTCTTGCACCGTAAACCAAAATCAAGAGCTCAGATATAGGCCTCTATATATACGAGAATTTGGTTTATGAGAGAGAAGTTACTGCAAGTCAGTGTAGAAAGAACTTGGTTAAAAAATAGTTGCTGGGTTAAGTACTTTTTTTAAAGATTTTTACATTTATTTTTAGAGAGAGGCAAAGGGAGGGAAAAGGAGGGAAAGAAACATCACTGTGTGAGAGGTACATAGATCGGTCACCTCTCACATGCCCCCCAGCTGGGGACCTGGCTCACAGCCCAGGCCTGTGCCCTGACTGGGAATCAAACCAGCAACCTTTGGTTCACAGGCCAGTGTTCAATCCACTGAGCCACACCGGCCAAGGAGGAAGCTACTTCTTTATATCGGGGGGAGCTGGGATTCCTACTGCACACCATATGCAGAGATGGGTTCCAGATGAATCCAAGATCAAAATGGGTAAGATGTAACTATAAAATTAAGAGGGGAAAGACATACAATAATACGTTTGCTACCTGAGGTTGAATTCAGGGAAGATTTCATAAGTAAGACCTTTTTCCCTTCCAGAAGTCCAACATAAAAGACTAGAACATGAAAAGCAACTACATATATTGGGACTTAGAGAGCAACCATGGCCCCAGGGAAGGAGGAAATTGCCAAAGTTACATTATTAGGTTCAAATGTCCAGTGTTCAAGAACAAACAAACAAACAAACAAACAAACAAAAAAATCACAGAGCATACAAAGAAACAGGAAAGTGTAGTCTATTCAAAGGACCAAAGCAATTCAACACAACTGCCCCTGAAGAAGACCTAATGGCAAGCATACTAGGCAAAGTCTTTAAAACCACTGTCTTAAAGGTGCTCGAAGAACCACAGCAGGAGGGAATAAAGTCAAAAAGAGCGACGTGTAAACAAAACAGGAACACTTCCCAATACTGACCTTGGCTGTGATTTCTTGGACATAGTACTCCAGGCACAGGTAACAGAAGAAAAAATAGACAAATGGGACTTTAGGAGTTTTTTTGAATTTGGGGGAATCAAAAGACATTATCCACAGGGTAAAAGGGCAACCCAAACAATGGGAGAAAATGTTTGTAAATCGAATGAATCAATACCCAGGAGAGTGAACTCCTGAAACTCAACAACCACCCAACAAGTAACAACCCAATTCAAAATGGGTAAAGGACTTGAATAGACACTTCTCCAGAGAAGATATGTGAATGGCCAATAAGTACATAAAAAGGCGTTCAAGATCAGTAATCACTAGGGAAACGAAAATCAAAACTACAATGAGATACCACAACATACCCACGAGAAATAAAACAGAAAACAAGTGTTGGCAAGGATGTGGAGGAACTGGAACCCCGTGCAGGGCTGGTGAAGTTACCATGTGATTGTGCAATGGAACTGTGGGGTGTGTGCCCCAAAGAATTGAAAACAAAGTCTCGAAGAGATACTTGCACCCCCATGTTCATAGAAACGTTATTCACAGGAGCTAAAACACACAGCCAACCCAAGTGTCTGTTAATGGATGAAGAAATAAGCGAAATGTGGTAAATACATAAAATGGAATACTATTCAGCCTTCAAAAGGGAGGAAATTCAAACACATGCTCACATGCTTCAGGGTGGGTGAAACTTGCGGACATCACGCTGAGGGAAATAAGTCAGATACAGAAGGACACACACAGTATGACCCCACTCGTATGAGGTACTACAGGACCCAAACTCAAACGCAGGGAGTAGACGGAGGTCGCCCGGGACGGCAGGATAGGGCCACAGGGAGTCACTATTTCAGGGCACGGAGTTCCAGTTTTACGAAGAGCGGTGGTGATGGCAGCCCAGCAATGTGGATGTACTTAATCCTGTTAGACTGCATGCTCAAAAACAGTTACAATGATAAAATTTACGTTCCGTCTATTTTGCTACAATTTTTAAAAAGAGAACAAATGCAAAGAAAAACATCTCCCTTTTCTCTTCTCCGGGAAGAAATAAGAGTTGATATGCTGGGGACAGTGGGGCAAACCTACACAGGGGACAGGTCGGGGGATGGCCCTTGGCCACGTGTCAATCACAGTGTTGCTTTCACCTGGGAATGTTTGGATTTTGCAAACTGTCTCTAGGAGAGACGGGTCCCCAAAGGCCTAGGATGTCCTGGTCCCATGAGATATATAAGGTAGATGACAAGGGAATGAATAGGACAGGGCCTGGGTGTTCTTTAGTCTCTACGTGTCACAGTTTCACTGGGAGACGTGGCAGCTACTTCTCTGTACCTGTGTGAGACTACAAAGGAAACCCTCTTGTCCAGTCCCCCAAGGAGGAAGGGACACTGAAGCCCGTTGTCACCACTGTCAGTCACCCTGGGCAGGGAGCAGCGGGTCTCAACTGCAGGAAAGCCCCGCTGTGGCCTGCAGGCTAGCCTCTTCTCGTCCACCTGTCCTCAGCGCGGGCACGAGGGAGGTGGGGCCCAGAACTGGGCAAGGACAGAGACCTCTTCAAGGCAGAGGCTGAACCCCACTGCGGGTGGTGTCTGATTATGACTCCACCTACTCTTTACTACAAAATAAAGGGGTTTCGTTAAGGAAGTCTGTCCTTGCGTCTCCCTTAGAGGGCTGAAGCTCTCAGACTGCCTTACAAACCCGGCCCGAACGGAGCCTCATTTAGGTCTACAAAGAAGGAGCCCTTCCCTCTCTGTGCTTCCAGAAAGGTGGGGCGGGGTCTCTCTTCGTTTCCTCCGGCTGCTGTAACATAGCCCCCCACACTGGGTGCTCACGCAGCAGGTTTGTCTTCCCTTCCATCCCAGAGGCTCCCAGGCTGAGCGCGAGGTGTCCCTCCTTGGCTGGTAGAGACGGCCAACTGTTCCCTGCGTCCTCACGTGGCCCTCCCTCGGCGGGTGCCTGCGTCCGTCCTGATCTCTTCTTATAAGGACACCAGTCCGTTTGGATCAGGGCCACCCATGTGACCTCATTTTATCTTAATTACCTCTGTTAAGGCCCTTTCTCCAAATACAGTCATATTCTGAGGCACTAGGGGGTTAGGACTTCAACACATGGATCTGAGGGAGGACACAACTCAGCCCGTGCTAGGAGCGCAGGACACGTGGAAGCTAGAACAGCTGTGGTGGGGCCTGTGTTCGTGAAAAGGCGGTGGGGAAACCCCTGTGGGGCGCTCTCAGGGTCCACGGAGACTAGCCGGCATAGACACGTGGGCAGGCCAAGCGGCAGAGAGCCGGGACGTCCCCAGAAGGACCTCATAACATGCCCTTGCATAGCCCTCAGGGCCCGCGAGGCCCCCTCCAGGGATTTCTCCTCGGGAAACAGTCAGGAAAGTTCCCTAAGATATTTACCCAAGACTTTTTACTGCGGACCTATATGTAATATTCAGAATTAGATAGCTAAAATTAAAAATGTTGATCTAGCCCTGGCTAGTGTGGCTCAGTGGATTGAGCACCGACCTGTGAACCAAAGGGTCGCCAGTTCAATTCCTGGTCAGGCCAGGTCCCCAGTTGGAGGTGAGTGAGAGGCAGCCACATATTAGTGTTTCTCTCCTTCTCTTTCTCCCTCCCTTCCCTTCTCTCTAAAAATAAATAAATAAAATCTTTTTTTTTAAATGCAGATCTACATTTAATCAGATAGTAGTCAAAATGAATTTTCTTCACAAAAATTACTAAAAAGATGTCCACAATTGTCAAGGAAATAGCAAGTTACAAAATCGATCTCATGTATGTGAAAAATGTATCCCTTAAATAGGCCCGTGGGTGTCTCTGAGGACATTTACTACCGTGAAAGCAGTGGTTGTCTCCGGGTGGGGGGCTTTACAGTGGTTTGTTTTCCTTTGTTCTTTATGATTTACTGTTTCACCTGAATTTTCACAACATATATGGGTTATATTTCTGATCAGAAGAAAACTGAGAGCGGTCTCCATGGATGACCAGCAAAGAGCATCATAAATGCGTCACTGTGTCAGTTTGCCACATGCTAGAGTGTCGCGATCAGCTTTGCTAGCTCAGAAACTCCACCTAGAACCTGGATCCCTGACGGCTACGTTCTGCTATAAATAGGAGAAAGCCCTACCCACTTCGGCTCCAACAGATAAGGGTGATTTTTCTAACAATGTCCCGAGGGAAGCAGGTCAGGACTGGTGCAGCTGCTCACAGATGTCATCAAGGGGCCAGGGCCCCTCTCTCTTATTTCTCTGACATCCTCGGGTATGACTTCTGTCCTTCCTCACTGGCACAACGTGGCTGCAGTGCCGTCTGTGGTCAGCAGCTCAACGTGACATCCCACAAGCCGTGGTTGAAATGTTGGGGGTGCCCTGCCTTGAGTGGAACAGAACACCTGTGTAACCCACTGGGTCACTGTCACAGGGATGGCCTGCCAGGGCTGCTGAAAGAAGGACCAGAGCCAACAGATGGAAGTTACAAGAAGATGGTTTGTCATCAAAACAGACATCGTCCAATAAAGTGGAGCATGCTCATTCCTGTCAGAGCTCCGCGCACCTGGGGTGTGGCGGAGGGGGTTTTGTGTTGGGTGGACTCGGTGGAATATTCCAGGAAGGAACTTATAGTTACCACCAGCCTGGTTCCTTCCCACTCTCCTGAAAACAGGTTTTTAATTTATCTAACTTCTTGTTTCCTCTGTTTTTCTGAGAGAGGTTTACAATTTCTTTTAGAGATGTCCTACCTGCTGCCAACCTCACCACCACGTCCTCTGGCTGATCCCCTGGCCTGAGTCTCACCGTCTAAAAGCCCCTTTCCTGATGTGACAGCCGAGGTGATGTCACAAGATGATAAATCACAGCAAAAGGCACTGAGCTGTGCATGTAAAAGTTAGTGTCCCCCAAGTACCCCTGGGCCCCCCATATTTCCCAGCCTCCCTTGCATCCAGGAGGGGCCATGTGGCCAGTGCCACCCAAGGCACAAAGAGCAGATGAGCCTCCTTGGGCACCACTTGGGAGCAACTGTACGGCCCCGTGGGGAGAGGACAGAACCACAGATGCTAGCAGCCCCATCTCTGTCACTGCACGGAGCAGAGCAGCCTGCCCTGGCAGATGACACTGGCTTAACCAAACGCATGGTTCGCGTATCCTCTAAATGTTCATAACCCCATGTGGGGCGGTAAGATCACTCCCATTTTATAGATGCAATAACTGGGGTTCTGAGGCATTAGAAGGTTAAGCTTTGCTGGCCCCGAATGGCCCCGGACCCCAATTCTCATGAACCTTCTGAAAAGGGCTGGTTCAGAAAAAAACCATCTGCTTCAACATACAGATAAAATTTCAGATATACACAAAATCTGTACCCAGACACGGTAGCATAACAACAGAGGAACGCAATGGCAGAGGCAAAATGCACATTAAAAATGTGTTGCCAGGAACAGATAAAAATGGCACCCACATCTTTTGCCGTGAACTTGTTAAACTTCATGAAGCAACAGCTCCAGAGAGCGCTGGTGAGAAGACAGAAGGCTGTGAAAAGCCACGTTGTCAGAACTCGGGGAAGAGCAGACACCACTAAAACCATCCCGGAAAGGAAGACGGCGCCGGGAACAGCATAAGAGAGAACAGCAGCCTCTGCGGACAGCAAGAGACAAGGACATAAATTAGAAAGACGAGCAAAAAGCCCTGCAAGCACACGGAGAAAGTGGCGGACGTGAGGGGAGGTGCCAGAGCTCCGATTTACGCCGGAGGGGAGTGTCTGCAGAGGAAAAACAAAGTAACCGCAACTATTTGAGAAGTAGCCCATTTGCGTGTCTCCAATGAGATAAATCACTTTTTCCGGTTTGATGGCCACGTGGCTTTCCTCTTTTGCAATGTGCCTGCTCTCTCCTTTTACCTGTGTTCCTGTTAGTTTGCCTGCCTTTTTCTTCTGGGTCCCTAGGGACGCTCTGTATACACTAAATGGGAGCCTTTTGTAGGTGCCAAGATCTTCTTCCACTCTGTGGCTTAGCTGTTTTCCTCTCTTAAAGTTGCTTGTTTTTTTTTTAAACAAACCTTTTATTTGGGAAAAATTTTAGATTTACAGAAAAGACTGCAGAGATAGAAGAGGGGGTTTCCAATGGGATTTACGTTCCTGGAAAAGCGCCTCGAATCCTTTTCAAATGCTACATAAAGGCGACGGGCCCATGAATTGGGCATGAGGCCACATCCAGGAGCTACGAGACACCCCCCCCCCCCATATTCATGGTGAAGCAGCCGCTAATGCTCTAAAGATATAACACAGGGCCCAGAAATGGGGAGCTGGGATGGAGTGTCTGCTCTTGGTACCGTTGTGAAAACAGACAGATGAGAGGGGGCTTTGAGGAAGAACAAGGAAGGTAGGATTACAATGGTTCTACTGATCAGTCAGAAAAGTTCCCTAGGCTATTTCTAGACTACTGAGAATTTGGCAGAGGCCCCGTGCCGGAGCTGGGACTGCAAACTGTGTGCATCCGATTCATTAACCCAGCAGTGCACCCACCTGGGCTGGAGAACGCGACTGATCTGCTCTGAGCAGTGAGTGAGTGCCCGCAGCCAGGAAATAATGGCCCCGGACAAGCAGAGAAAATTGATAGCTCTTGGCACCTATTCTGACTCCTAGCTCCCTTCTCCGCCGGTGTGAGGGTTTCGGGCTGGCAAAGAGAAGCTCATTTATATGAGTTCGATGGTCAGCACAGGGAGCCCAGAGCAGCCCTTCCGTCCCGCCCCCACCCACTGGGTCTGGAGCTGGAGGGCTTCTCTCCGACAGCTTCGCAGGCTATGGGCCTCCTCTGGGACCGATGGCAGGCGATTAAGCTCTCTCTGAACCAGAGTGACCCCCTACCCCGGCCTGGCGCAAGGTCCCCGTGGAGATGAGCCCACAGGACACAGCCAGGGACATGCTGGACCTTAGGAGGAACCCTGTCACCATGGCCCTGGCTGACTAATGGGGCGCATGACTCACGCTCGATGACCAAGATGGGAGGAACTGGGCTTAAATATTTTGACTCTCCTCTTCTGGAGACATTTTTATTCCTCTTTATCTAAGCAGCCCCCCCCCCCCCCCCCCATTACACAGGAAGCTAGCCTAACACCCTAGTACCGGGTTGAAGAGCATCCTCAAAACCCCATGTGAGTGTGGCTTTTTTAGAGTCTTTGTAGATGCCATTAAGTTAAGACAAGGTCACACTGCATTTGGCCCCCATCCAATGACTGGCGTCTTCATAAGGACGGAAGAGACACAGGCACCCACGCTGGGAGATGCCACATGAAGGCGGAGGCAGGGCGGGCTGTGAGGAGGCCACTGGGTTTGTGGGAGTTAATACAACCCCTAAACCTGTATTATGTTAGCTCAGTGCATGTCCTCTGGACACTTTGCCCTGAACAGGACACTTCCAACACGCAGGATACAGTGGCTGGCGTCTCGGTCACACCACAAGTGACATGTTATTCATACCACCGCTGAGACGGGACAGTAATAAGCTGGGAAAATTCCCTGGCAAGTGGAATGAGGGGAACGGAAGAAAAATAAGTCAGCAGAGCCAAACGATTGGAGCAACTTACAGCCAGCTGGTGAGTCACAAGGTCATACCGTCCCTGACCAAGGACACTCATGAGCAAACAGTGTGCGCATTTCAGGCCCTGCCAGGGGCAGCCCCGCCGCATCCCAGTCCCTCCTCAATGACATTCTTTAAAGATGAAACTGGACAACGACCCTGACTCCTCTATACACTCATTTTGATGGATCAATAAATTGAAGGGCATACCTGGAAAACTAAGGAGTATTCTGTTCAGAGTGTCCCCTGAGACCTCCTCTAGGAGTCCCATCCACAGAGGGAGAGAGACCCCCCAAACGAGGCCCGGCATGGGCTCTCTCTCTGCAGCACACCCGCGCCTTTTCTCAGGCTTAGCTTTTTACTTTCTGCTAAACTCTCGGGGACTTGCGACTAGCGGGGTGCTGAGCAGTGGCAGTTCCTCTGCGTGCGGGCCCCCTGCCCCTGTCCCCAGGCTCCTTTTCTCTGGCTTCCCAGTGAGCCGCAAGCCGCCCCGCCATGGCTCCCTGCGTCGCTGTGACTTCCATGTCTCAGTGAGTCCACGCAGCCCAGCGTGGCTCACTTCTCCCCTGCAGTGTTTCCAGGGGCTGGGCTCTCTCTCCTGCTGCTGCTTCTACCCTCGGCCCTTCCTTGTGCCATGGTCCCCAGCTTTAATAAACGTGCTCTCAGACTCAGTCGGACTTCTGTGGTGAGTGTCCTGCACAGACTCAAGAGCCCACGCACCACAGGTGGTCCTGAGGCGGTCCTGCTCTGGGCCAGGTCCCTGTCTGGTAACATTTCCAGGGAGAAGTTCTTCATAATTTTAATTAATGAAAAACATAGAAGACAAATATGAATGGTCCATAGCTGGGGTTTTTTTTAACACCCCCAAATCTCCACATAAAGAGACGGAACGAGAAGAGCAAAGCCGAAACTTTATTGTCAACATAGGTAAAACAGGTGACAATGTAGCCCCCCACCAATGCAGACTGCGAGTGTGTAAGGGCCAACAGCTGACAGGGACGTGGCCGCAGGGCACTGACAAGCTTCAGGAGGAAGATGAGGAAAAGCAGCGGTGCCTCTGGGGGGCCACGAAAGCCCAATTTACCTGGGAGCGTCTCGGTATCACTGCTGAGAACAGCAGCCAGAACTGGGAGGGGGTTTCCAAAGCCCTGAGTCACAGGTGAGAACAGAGGACCCCGGACGACAGGGCTGGGAAGAGCCACCCAGCTCCTGTGAACTGTTGAAGCTGATCAGGTCCCAGCCAAGACGGACGGAGGGAGGAGAAGTCCCAGCCACAGTGGGGCGGGGTCAGAGAAGACGCCCCAGAGAGCAGGGTGCTTGTTTTATAAATAAACCCTGTGAAAAGAACCACTGGGAGCTCTCCAGTGATGACATTTAGAAGCGCTATCCTGGCCCAACCTTCTCCTCCAGAAGTACGGAAAATCCATTTTACTCAAACGTGAGCAGCAGAAGGAATTCCACCAAGCTACCACCCTAAGTCACTTAGAGAAGAGACGAGAGGTGGCATGGCATCCCCACAGCCAGCAAGGGCAGACCAGACGAGGCCAGGCACAGATGAAAGCTGGCCCCTTCACATTCCCAAACAAGCTAAAATAAATAAAATGATAGAAGATAGTAAAGAACATCTGGAATCAGAAAAGCTCAGAAAAGAGGTGACTGGAGAAAAGGAAAGGATAACAAGAGAGGGGAGAATCAGATATGAAATAAAAATTATTTTAGCAATTAAGACCAAGTCCTGGCTGGGTAGCTCAGTGGGTTGGAGTGTTGTCTCCATACACCAGTGTCGCAGGTTTGATCCCCAGTCAGGGCACGTACAAGAAGCAACTAACTCGATGCATAAGTAAGTGAAGCAACAAATCAATGTCCCTCTCTCTCTCTCTCTCTCTCTCTCTCTCTCTCTCTCTCTCTCTCTCTCTCTCTCTCTCTTTCTCTCTCTCTCTCAAATCAATAATTTTTTAAAAAATTTTTAAAAGAAATGAAGACCAAGCTAGAAGAATCACAAATGTAAATAAACACCCTCAATAATGCCTTAGTGAAATAAAAGATGAGAAAGAAAAAGTTTTCATTAAAAGGAATGAATTAGCCCTGACTGGTGTGGCTCAGTGGATTGAGTACCTGCCTGTGAGCCAAAAGGTTTGCCGGTTCAATTCCCAGTCAGGGCACATGCCTGGGTTGTAGGCCAGGTCCCCAGTTGGGGGCATGTGAGAGGCAACCACACAGTGATGTTTCTCTCCCTCTCTTCCTCCCTTCCCCTCTTTTCTAAAAGTAAATAAAATCTTTTTTTTAAAAAAAGAAGAAAAATATCTTTGGACATTGCTTAAATAGTCTGCATCACTTATAAAGGGAAGAATACCAGATTGCATTAGGCTTTTCAGTGCCATACTGCATGCCAGAAGACAGTGGAGAAAAATATCTGAGCTACTCAAGGAAAGAAAATGTGAGCCGAGCCAACGTTTAAGCAGAAAGGCCACAGACAAACTGTCATAAACATTCAAGAACTCAGGGACTGTTCCTCTCATGAGCTCTTATTAAAGACTCACCAGAGAACAAACCCCAAACAACAAAAATGATTTGGAACACATCAGGATAAGGACGGGCAGCCGGCTCGGTGCCCAGACTAAATGATAATCACAAGAGACCACAGAGAAGGTCACGGCTGTGTCTCACGCTGTAGATGGAATACCACTGCCGAAAACAGGCTGGAGGGAGAGGGGGGGAAAGGACCTGAAACGCAGAACGGGCTTGCTGGCTGCCTTGTAGGTAGACACAGGAAGTAAAAGAGTTACTTCCAGTTATGCGCTGGGGAGACAGGGAGTGACAAATGTGAAGGGGTCACTAGCTCATTTTAATATTGCTCCCAACAGGGAATTAATAGAGACTAAGCAAAACTAGGGACCGAAAGGTACCTTGGAAAGGTGTTAGGACAAACGCACTCCTTAGAACAATAATTCAAACCTTCTTCAATGCCCAACCAGAACAGGTAAAATAGGTCCCTCCAAGATCTCTGCATCCTCAAACAATGTAACAGACTGAGCTCAACCGCATCCTTCATATCGATAAATGTCATTGGACTTGACTCAGCTACTGCAGACAAAATTCCAGTTGGCTTTAAAGACAAAATCTAATCCTATGCTACGTATCAGAGACACTCCTACCAAGAGAGACAGGAAGGTTAAAAATAAAAGAATAGAAAACAACTTAAAAGAATGAAAAGATGTCACAGGCTAACACACATCAAAGGAACTGGGAGCTGCTATGTCGCCATCCAGAGAGGCAGCATTCAGGCCAGAGAGTGTGAAGCGATACAAAGTAGAACATCGTGCTACCCTGACGCCTGCACTTCCCGACACAGATTTAACAGTAATACTATTTATACACACAAGGACGTAGCAACGCTTTCATAGGCAGACACTGGGGGCATGACGGGAGACATTAAAAAAAGAAAAAGAATATTTATCATATCTATCTCAAACCAAGACGTATCAACTGAATAGGTAGACAGACAGGCAGAGATAGTAGATAAAATAGACAAAAACAAGGCTTCCGGTAGAAAGCTTACAAAACAAAACCATTAAGGTAGATCTAATAAAGACAGAACTAAGAGACGAAGGTGGGCACTGCGGTGTGACACCCACTTTCCTTCGGAAATGAAAGATTTGATTCTCCATCTCCTGCAAGTGCCCCGGAAGATGGCCCTCAGCAAGGTCTTGTCCAAGGTCGGCCCTCGTGCCAGAGCAGCCCACACCCAGTGGGCCCCGCTCAGAGCGGCCTGCCCAGCTCAAGGGCTCCCTGTGGGCTGGTCCTTGGTTGAGAATATCTCCTTGTTTCTCTGCCTGATCCTGCCTCCTTCCCATCCCTTCCTTCCACAGGGGTTCATCCAAAACTCATTCTTTAATAAATACCCTGCATGAGAGTCTCTGTCTCAGAGTCTGCTTCCAGGGGATTGAATCTGTGACAGAATCACACAAACTAAAAATAACACCGACAGGCAATTTCTCACATACCAAACTGGACCTGAAGCTAACCGTGTGACCACATACGCTGCAGGCCAGGTCAGGGTAAGAAGTACTCCTTCGTTGCTGGTGGAAGCAGAGTTATAGCTTACAAAATTACCTATGCAGCCCTGGCCGGTGTGGCTCAGAGGGCTGGGCATTATTCCACAAACCAAAGGTTGCCGGTTCGAATCCCCGTCAGGACAAAGGCCTGGGTTGCGGGCCAGGTCCCCAACTGGGGGCGTGTGAGAGGCAACCGATCAATGATTCTCTGACACAGAGAGGGGGTGTTTCTCTCCCTCTCTGTCTCCCTCCCTTCCTCTCTCTCTAAAAAAGAAAGAAAGAATAAATATTTTTTTAAATAATTGCATATGTAGTAACCTTTTGACCCAGCAAATCTGGGAATTTATTCCAAAGATATAATAGCAAGTATATGAAAAGATGTGTATGTTAGACTATTTATGGTAGCACAATTTTGTCATAACAACAAAGAACTGGAAACAAAAGACAACGAATAAGGGACGGATTAAGTAAACTCTGTACATCCACGTGGTGGAGTACTATGCAGCTATGGAAAGGGACGAGGCATCAAGGCATGTCTCTTCACAGTAATGTGAGGTGGTCCCCAGATAGCAAGCGGAAAAGCAAGAAGACACAAATGTGCCTGGAATGCTTTCATTCACGTAAAAAAAAGAAAAAGAAAGAAAGAAAAGGTAGAGAAACTAGATATATATATACATTTGCTTATTTAAAAAAATACAATGTAAGGACAAAAATACCTGAAAGGTTTATCAATGAGGGGAAGAGAATAAAATAGAGGGACCAGGGAGAGAAGCTAGCCTGCTTCGAATATATCTTGTTTTGTAGATTTGCCCTCTGAATGAATTAAATCTAAAAAGCAAGCCCTACCCCTGACCGGTGTGGCTTGTCTGGGTGTTGTCCCACAAAGCAAAAGCCTTGTTGGTTCAATTCCCAGTCAGGGCACATGCCTGGGTTTCGGGTTCGGTCTCCAGTCGGGGCACATGCAAGAGGCAACCCATTGATGTTTCTCTCTCACATCGATGTTTCTCTCCCTCTCTGTCTCCCTCTCTTCCCCACTCTAAAAAATAAATAATTTTTAAAAAATAAAAAACCAAGCCCTAATGAAAAGGGTAATTATACAAATGAACCATAATTATGTAACATAACCACCAGTTGAAAATATAACCACCCAAGCAGGAATCATTTCCAGGAACTTAAACATAGTAATTTGACTATATATCCCTACTGAGATTCATTCTCAGGATAAAAAAGAACTTCAGAAATGTCACAAGCTGTTTCCTGTAATCACATTGTTAGCTGTAGCGGCTGGTATTGTCACTCTGAGACTGTTGAGTGTGTGATTGCTGTAGGGCGAAGCAAATGAGTAATTATGTTGGTACCGTGAAGATTCGGGATTTTCAGCGTGGGAAAGACAAAGATGTAAGATCCACGAGGCTCAATTACAACTCGGCAGTTCTGAATCTGAATTAGTAATATCAGTATGAACACACTATATTTTTGTCTCTTATAAGTAATACAGCCCTGGCTGGTGTGGCTGGGTGGATGGAGTGCTGGCCTGAGAACCAAAGGGTTGCTGGTTCGATTCCCAGTCAGGGCACATGCCCAGGTTGTGGGCCAGATCCCCAGCTTGGGGCGTGTGAGAGGCAACCACACAGTGATGTCTCTCTCTCTCTCTTTCTCCCTCCCTTCCCCTCTCTCTAAAAATAAATAAAATCTTTTTTTTTTTTTTTAGTAATATATATTTTGCCCTGGCCTGTGTGGCTCAGTTGGTTGGAGCATTACCCTGTAGACTGAAAGTTCACGGGTTCAATTCCCAGTTGAGGTACATGCCTGGGTTTCGGGTTTGTTCCCAGTCAAGGCACATATGAGTTGCAACCAATCAATGTTTCTCTCTCACACTGATGCTTCTCTCCGTCTCTCTCTCTGTCCCTTCCCCTCTTTCTAAAATCAATAAGCATGTCCTCGGGTGAGGATTTTAAAAAATGTGTTACATATTTTCTAGCAATTGTCACTGAAACACCTAGAAACAATGACCAGTCCCAGCCTAGCAGCAATGAGCATCCCTGTATAGACATATATTTCCCATTAAAAAGAACCAGGACTCATCAGAGAAATGGTTATTTCTGAGACCAGAACAGGAGGGTACAAAATAATTTGGTTTGAATCATCTTGTCAAATCATAACATAAGGAGGCTCTCAAAACTGCTAGGGTCATGTCAGAATAACTCAGGAACCAACCTGAGTAAGTCCCCACGGCCAAAGATGGGGCCGTGGGAGAATTGTCGGGAATAATAACTACAGAGGATGGGAGTGTGATTTTGTTTTTTTCAATCCATGAGTTTATAATGCTACAAGAGGAAACTTATTCTTCACTTTGGAGGACATACCAAGGAACAAGATTTTGAAAAGCTGGTGAATAAAAAGAAAGAATCAAACACTGATATTGCCTTTACTATATGAATTACATGTAGCTCGGGAAAACCGAAGAGTTTCTCATTACAAAAGGAGCCTGCTTCTGAGTATTTATCCAAAGCAAATGGAAACACTAACTCAAAGAGCTATCTGTACCCCGTGTTCATTGCAGCATTTTTTACAACAGCCAAGACTTGGAGAAAACCTGAGTCAACGGATTTTTTAACGTGATATATATATATATATGGTTGAATTAAGGAGTATTATTGAGCCATAAAAGGAAAAGAAATCCTGCCATTTTGCAACAGCATGGACAAACCTCAATGTCAGACACAGAAAGACAAATACCATATGATCTCATTTATATGTGAAATCTGAAAAAAGTATATCAGACTCACAGATGCAAAGAGCAGGTGGAAGGTTGAGAGGTCAGAGACGGGGCAGGAGGGGAAGTGGGCGAAGGACGTCAAAAGGTACAAACTTCCGCTTCACATAAGCCCCGCGGGGGTGTGTACGGCAGGGCGGCTATTGTTAATAACGCAGCGTGGTGTATTTGAAACTTGCCACGTGTAGATCTTCAAAGTTCTTACCACAAGAAAAAAAATAGTCGCTGTGTGATGAGGGATGTTAACTAGGCTTAGAGATTCTTCACAACATATACGATACACGTGTACAGTCATTACGTTGTACCCCGGAGACTAATACCGTGTTAAATGTCAGTTATATCACAATAAAAAGAACCTTTAAAAGAAGTCCAGGTAACAAATAGGAAGGGGAGGTAGAACGAGAACATCACCATTTTACAGCCTCTAACAAATGAATGGATTTAAGCGATGGTCACGAACGGCAGCTAATACCACAAAAAAAAAAAAAGGCAACCAGCTGTGTTTTGTGCCGCCTGTTGGAATAACGCACCACCAACTAGGGAATAATCCTGCCAGAAAACAAAACCTGAGTCTGACAAAGGTGCTAGATTTAATTACGAACTTAAGAGAAACATAGGTGGCAGAGAAAACTATAGGAGAGTGACCATCCATCCCGGTGTGCTCAGGACTTCCCCTGGTTAAGAACTGGGTTGTCTGGTCACCACAGTTTTAGTTCAGCTCCATCACCAGATGAAATCAGCAACATCCCACTGGAGAAAATTCTAAAAGATAAACCACCTAGAACTGTCAATAAAAACAAAAAAAGCAAGGAAAATATATGGAGAAGAACCCTATAGATTAAAAGGTATTTAAGAATTCTACCTGCCCATTGCAATGCATGGACCTTACTTGGTTTCTGACTCAAATATTTGTTTTCTGCCCTGGTTGTGTAGCTCGGTTGGTTAGAATGTCGTCCTGAGACACCAAGGTTGTGGATTTGATCCCTGGGCAGGGCACGTACAAGAAGCAACCAATGATGCATCAGTAAGTGGAACAATAGTTGATGGTTTTCTCTCTCTCGCGCGTGCGCGCGCGCGCTGTCAAATCAATAAATAGAAAGAAAGAAAATAAAAGAAAAGGAAGGAAGGAAGGAAGAGAAAAAGAAATTGGTTTCCAAACTGCGTGAACCACCTGGAGATTGATGAAATCAAGAAATTATAACATTTTAGGTGCAGTAATGTTACTGTGGTTATTTCCTTCTGAGATTCCTTTTAAGACTCCTTATCTTTTAGATACATTGAAATATTTGCAGATGAAATTCTGTGGTCTCTGGGATTTGTGTCCAAGCCAACTGAGGCCAGGGGCGGGAATGGTGTGGGTGAGACAGGACCCGATCGTTGTTGAATTTACACGGTGGGTACATAAGGGTTGAGTGGGCTATTCTTGGTGCTTTTGTATATTGTATATGTTCAAAATGGTTTGCGTTAAAAATACATTTTCATTTCAAAAATTAAAAAAAAAAAGATTCTCGGCAAGAGGCTCATCCGGAAAGCTGAGCACCGTAACCATGGCTTTCCTCCACGAGCCAATGAGTGTCTGCTGGCCCCGGACCCACGGCTGCTGGCTGTTGTGTCGCGAGGGCCGGGCGTCTGAAAAGCTCGGGTCTCAGACTCCTCACCGCCTGGCTTCCAGTTGCGTTCCATCAGGGAGGGCCAATGACAAGAGACCGCAGAAGAGGAAGAAGGGCCTCCGTGGCCTACCCCCACCCCCACCCTGCTCTGCCGTGCCCACTTGGCGCTGCGTTGTCCGGGAAACGCCCCTCGCTCCTTCCCCCAAAGGCCCTCTAGAGCAGTGATGGGTGCAGCTGACTTTTAGTAACGGCTAGTGCAGCGACAGGGCGTAATTTTATTACAAGTAATAAATATGACAGCCCTGAAGGTCCAGCATCGATCGAGCTTCTGAAAAATTCATTGGCCGCTGCCCGCCCAGAAATAATTTCTACTGCTGGTGTCTTCATAGCCCTGGATGGCTTCAGGATCCTTTTTCCTCTCACCTCTGGTTCCTGTACCCTCTCTCCCAGGATGCCTGTAAATTATTTCCGTTATTCCACCCCAGCCTCATGCTTGCTCAGCCAGGCCATTCGCTGGGCACCTTAACTCTAATAACCAAAAGGGCCCACCAAGGTATCTCTAAGCAAAAGGAGCCATTCCCGTCCTAACAGGAGTATTCTCCCTTCCTCCTAGGTTGCTCGAACTATAGTCATCTTTTAACAGAGTTCTCTGTTATGGATAGAGGCTAGAAAAGCTGTCTCCACCTTTAATGAGAAAACATGGCAGCAGGAGTCTAACTGGGCATAACTGGGACTCGCCACATGGAGGGTCTCTTCCCAGTAAAGCGTAAGGGGAAGGGCCAAGACAGCATTTCTCAGCCTCGGCACTACTAACATTTTAGGCTGGATAACTTGGTCATGTGCGGCAGCCCTGGGACTTGTGGCATGTTCAGCAGCATCCCTGGCCTCTACCCCCCAGATGCCATCTACCCCCCACCGTGACAACCAGAAATGTCTCCAGACGTCGTCAAATATATCCTGGGAAGCAAAATTGCCCCTGCTTGAGAGCCACGGGCTAGAGAAAGACACACCTGTCCCCATCGAGGACAGGTCAGGTAACCTTGCTCTGTGCCTTTCACATGCGCCTTTGGGAAGGGACCTCCTCAGGTGGCCCCTCACTGCATGTCAACTCCATTCTCAGCCCGCTCTTCAAGCAATTAGCGCTTGTCTTGAGAAGTCAAGAGGAGCTCACATTTCTGTTTTATTTTGCCAAAGGTGAAAAATGCCGTAACAGTGGCCAGTAAAATGTAGCCCCAAAATAACTCGGTTTGTTTCAGGTCTGTTTCATAATTTATAACTCTTGACGTGAGCTTTTAAATTCTACTTTAAAATACCAAAAGAACAAATCCATCATTTATAGTTCATTCCCAGAACTCTTTATTCTCCCACTGGCCCAGGAAAACGTGGCCGTCAGGTCCAAATAAGGCTGTCTGTCCATCTACTGGGACCATCCCACTGTGAACTGAATATTTGTGTCTCCGCCCCCCAAAGTCATATGTTAAAAGCTAATGCCCAAGGGTATTAGGTCATGAGGGTGAAGCCCTCATGGATGGGATTAGTGCCCTCATGAAGGGACCTCCAGAGAGCCCCCTCATCCTTTCAGCCCAGCGAGGATGGCCATCAATGAACCAAGGAGTAGGGCCTCACCAGACATTGAATCTGCCGGGACCTTGGTCTTAGACTTCACAGTCCCCAGGTGGTGAAAAATAAATGGCTGTTGTTTATAAGCCTCCCAGGGTGCGGTGTCTTTGTTATAGCAGCTGGGGCATACTGAGACTCACACGGACACATCACTCTCCCTGGGCTCTCTCAGCGCGCCCCTACTGGGCTTTCTAGGGATCCAACCCACTCACAACTGTGCAGGTTCCTGCCGGGTGTCTGTGTGGGACTTAAGCTGAACTGTCACCAGACTGGCCCTGTTTGAGGAGCCAGGGACACATGTGACCCTGCCAGACTCAGGTTCCAGACTGAGCAATCCTCCCCTACGTGAGACAATTTTGTGTTTAAAAGGTTCTGTGTTTCCGTTGTTTCAGTGAAAACAGTTGCCTGGTGTGGTATTGGTGTGACTACTGAAGCCCCCTTTTCAAGCCCCCCTTTGGAGCAAAGAGAATAAAATATCAGTCCAGGAAACCTTTCGAGAGTCGCCTGGGGCCCACCACCTGGGTGTGCGCGCGTGGGCCACCAGGGAGCTCAGACACTCAGTAAGCCTCCCTCGCTCCCATGCTCCAACTCACACAGAGCCCTGGCAGCTCCCAGCTTTCTTGTGGGCAGCAAGCATCCCAAGGGTTGGAACCAGAGACATCACAGTTAGGGGGAGCCTCTGCTATTGAAGGAGTGGCCATCTCCCCCCCCAAATTATAAGCTGTACTTGACCAGCACAGAGCCAGAGAGCGAGAAGGCTCCCACTTGCGTCCTTCCCCGTGAGTCAGAGAGGCCTTGCACCCAGGGAGCAAAGTGGGACGCGCCACACGTGGGTAGTCCAGGTGAGGGGATGCCTGCTGGGTCGCTGCCCTTTCCTACCACGCTCTAGACTGCTGGGCCCCCGCCCTTCCATGGAGCCCCCCTCCAGGGGATCCCCTTCATGCAGAAAAGCTGAAAGGCTATGCCCGCCCGAGCCCAGGCCAGAAGCGGGGGAGTGGGCGTGTGGAGCTTCTCAGCCCCCATTGGCGAGTTTTCCTAACTGATGAGGAGCTCCTGTGGCGTCAGGAGCTTGCCAGGCATCTAGTCAGAGGAGCTGCCTCCTCCCCGAAGCCACTTGCAGCTTCTCTGCATTTTATTCACTTCCAAACCACACATTCGACATTTACCCAGAACATCCCATGCTTGTCAGTCCGCTGGCCAAAAGTTGGCAGGAAATGAGGCTTCTGTCCTCAGCCAGCAGCGCTCTGCCCAGCCCCTCCCTCCCCGGGGCCTTGTCTGAAGTGAGCTGGGTCTCTAATAAGCACTTACAGTCCCTTCCAGGTCCCGCTCCTTCACCAAATGCCGGAGGTCACAAGAGGGCGAGAGCGGCAGCCTGGGCCTCTCTGCAGGAGAGAAGCTTAATGGCTCGGGAAGGGATTATCCTAAAACCTGGGCGGAACAGCTCAGCCTAAAATGAGGCACTCCCCCTGTGCCCTTCAGGACCACCTGTGTGGAAGGACAGTGACAGCAGCCACCGGATGGAGTCAAGGTGTCCTCAGCCCTGCACTGCACCCCCACCTCCCGCCTCATTATGAACCATTGCTTCTTATTGTGGGGAACGTGCTTGCTAATTGAACGAAAGAAAAAGAGGAGGAAGGGAGGAAACTTTGCCTGAGTCACGGCTCCCTTCTAGGCACGTGGTCCCTTCTGGGTCCATCAGACGCATGTCTGGTTTGTGTCCCCACCGCCTGCAAGGGCCGCGTAGAAGAAGAAGGGTACAGCCCTGGGCAAGGTCAGCTGAGGGCACCCTGGAGGAACTTGGACGGATCTGTCCATCCAGCAAGGGGGAAATCTGTGTGTCTGGGAGCGGGCCAGGGAAGCAGCACAGGCAGGGGGCATGCAGGCGCAGACGGGTCCTTAGAAAGGTGGGAGCCGACCAGGACGGTGTTGGAAGGATGGGGAAGGAGGGCTGCCAGTGAGGAAGGCGGCCAAGAGCTCCGGGCTGGAAAGGCTGATCCTCTCTCAGGCCCTTTTCGGGGCTGGGCTGTGAGAACGGTTCCCCAGCACACACAGGGGCCACCATAACCTTCCTGTGTCACCTGCTCAGGCCACAGCCTGCGGCCCGCGGAGCTCTGAGATACGAAGGAGGAGGGGCGTGGAAGAGAGGCGGCAGGAGCCACAGCATGCTAAGGGGACAGGCGCCTGCAGAGACACAAGTCACAGGGGGAATGACCCAGAACAGAAGCCGCATCCCTTGGCACTCCAAGATGGGGCGGGGGGCCCTGGGCACACCCTGCCCTCCATGGGATGGGGCCCCAGCCGATTCTCAGCGTCCTAAGGGAAACCCCTGACTTGAGGCTGGAGGATGGAGGACACCTGGGTCACGTTCTAATCACCGTTTAACCACGTGCTCACCCACCCCCCACGCCCCTGTCACCAGCCCTGAGAAGAGAGCCCCACATGAAGCCAACCTTCAAGCAGGAGCGCCCAGAGCGCTTGACATTCATTAAAGCACTTGGTCATTTTCCCAGCTGCTAAGAGTTTCGTTCCACTCAGGCCACTCAAGGCCATGGGAACAGCCTCATCTGACCCCGCCGCTGTCCCTCGTCACCAGGGTCCCTCTGAGTCCCGGGCTCCCGTCACCTGGTGGAGCAGAAAGCAGAAGCGTGGCTGACACCCACAGCCACCTCCTCGTGGGAGCCCTTTCCAGACTGTTTCCCTCAGGACTGATTTCCTTGCCAGTTTGTATCTCAGCCTTTTGCAGCCAGCCCTGATGCTATTGCTAATTTTAAAATAATGTTAAAACATCCTGCTCAATTCTCTGCTCTGGTTTCTTAGCGGTGGCTCTTGCAGACTCCCAACTCACTTAGAAGATGTGATTATAAAATAATAAAGCTGATTATTTAAACAACGCCTTCGGAATACATTTTTTTGGAAGACAATGTTAACAAAAAAATTGAACTGTACTTGGGCTATCAAGAATCACTTTATGTAAATCGTTACTGCAAGAAGACGATCCAGATAAATTGAGTTTCATAGGGTTTGTATCATGCACCTGTGCAGCATTAACAAATCTGTGACAATTCGATCTTTAACTAAATCCTCGTTAATCTTCACACCAACCACCTTTTTACGATATACAATTACCTAAAAATGTCTTGAAACAGTCACCCTGGAAGGCCCTGGGCTTCAAGTTCCTTTCAAGAGTTTTGAGCACTTGAGAGAGACCGGCCCACTACACGTGTCCGTCCCTCGGTCCCGTGTGGTCAGGTCGCCAGGACACGTATGAGGAAGATGCCCCCTCCGTGTGTCCCTGTGAGGTCTCGCCTGAGCCTCCGTCAGCTCCCAGAGGACTGGCCACCCCCTGGGGGAAAGTGCGTCCCACAGACCTGGAGGTGGAACAGAAAAGCCCTGGGAGGAACCTCTCTCAGCCTCGACCATTGAAAGACAAACAAGGCCCTGGCCGGTGTGGCTCAGTGGACTGAGTGTCGGCCTGCAAACCGAATGGTCGCCAGTTCGATTCCCAGTCAGGGCACATGCCTGGGTTGTGGGCCAGGTCCACGGTTGGGGGTGTGCAAGAGGCAGCCGATCTATGTCTCTCTCACACATCCCTCCCTTCCCCTCTCTCTCGGAAGTAAATAAATAAGATAAATAAAATATTTAAATTAAAAAAAAAAGACAAACGAGCCGCCACATGGGGCAGCAGGGCAGCAAGCAAGCGGCCTCCATGCAGAGGCCGGCGGGGACCTGGAGACGCAGAGCAAGACAGCCCAGCAAAGGGCCGGCATCTCCCGGCTCCTCGGCAGAGGCATCTCGGGGAGATGCAAGGTGGCTGGTCCTCAGCCCGTCCCCTCCCGGAGGACAGAGGAGGGAACAGGGGAATGGTGGGGTGGGGGGTCTCTAACAGAGGTCTGAGCTGAGTGCTGCAGGAGGCTTAGGTCAGCTGAGAAGTCCTCCTGGAGGAGGGGGCACTGAGTTGGGACTTAAAGGTTGAAGGGTTTCTCTAGACCACGAAGGGCAGAGTGTGCGTGGCAAGAAGAGGGAAGACCAGGCAAGCGTGGAGCGGGAAGCAAGCATGGTTAGCAGTTAGCAGGACGTGCCCCTGTGTGGCAGGGGGTCTGGCACGCGGCAGGGGAGAGGGGTGACTCTAGAAAGGAAGATGGGAACTCTGGTGCCTCGCTGGCATGGAGGGCTCAGTCCTGCAGGCAAAGAGAAGGCCACCTGTCCCTTCAGGGCCTGGGCCTACTCTGGTCCACCTGCTTAGGCAACACGGGCAGGTAGGTGGCAGGAAGGGCCTGGCACGGACCTCCTGCCCCAGCTCTGTGGCAGAACGGAGCCTGGAGGTCAGCTGGGCTGCAGGGGCTGCCCCTGGAGGGACAGCCGGGCTGGGGACACAGCACCTGAGAAGGTGGTGAGCTCAGGTGAGCACAGCACGTCCAGCTGTGTCCTGAGGGCATTCCAGCCCCAGAGGGCATCAGGCAAGGTCCCTCATTGTAATTCAGAGCAGGGGTAATTCAGAGCAAGGACCAATCCCCACGGGCTGAGCTGAGTGACAGAATCAGGGGATGATGGATTGAAACAGCTGGGCCATTCCCCTGGGGCCTCAGACCCCGCGCCACACCCACAGAGGAGACAGGGGACTGCCAGGAGCCCAGAGACCCTTCCTCAGCCCTTTCACCCCAACCCTGGCCACACAGGAAGACACAGCACCACCCCCCCCACCCCCCACCCCCCGCGCCCAAGCACACAGGCCTTTTTAATGTTAAGGATCTTGCTACTAATCATGACAAAACCCAGAAAGGTGCGTTTTGTAAGTTGCTGAGTGCCTGCTGTGGATGAGCCAACGTAGAACGTAGAACGGAGCCCCCCAGATCCAGCAGTCTAGGCTACGGAGAGCAGGTGGGGAGGGCAGAAGGGGGGCAGTCACACAATGGGGCTCCCAGCCCGCAGAGGGGAGCGCCGAGCCTTTCCCAGAAGAGCCCCCTGGGGACCAACAGGAATTCACCAAGCGAAGGGTGCTCCAGGCAGAGGCACAGACGGTACAAAAGCCTGCAGCACAGAGAAGGTTCTAGAAACCCCAGAACCTTGGAAAGATCTTCGAGTCGCCATCCCGTGAGCCCGGGAGGCCGTGGATCCAAGGGTTAAGTCAGCAGCTGGTGGAGGCTCGGGCCACCTGGTTCACTCCCTCCGGCTCTGCAGCCTCAGGTGCAGCCTCAGGCTCTGGTTTCAGGCCACAGGAACGGTGCTGGCCACAAAAGACGTGTTCAGTGAGTATTGTTCCCCTTATTTGCCAATGAAATGTGAGCAGCGGCTGCAGGGGCTGCGCAGGGGCGGAGGTGGCTTGCACCTGGCCCTTGGGCGGGGGCTGAGTCACGAGGCCAGAACACCCCCTGGGGCCTCCCTCGGCTCAGGTGGAGGCGGGGGCGGCAGCTGGCCCTGCTTCTTTGGTTCCAGACCACAACCCCTGCCCATGTTGCAGCTCTAGGTTTTCCTGGGTGCTGGCACCCATGTGGAGCTCTTTCCCTGCCCAACACAGATCCACCCCCGCCCCAGCTCCCACCCTGCCTCTCTGACCCTCTCGGTTGGGGAGCACCCTCAGCTCTGGACAACAGCCCCATAGCAGTTTGGGGCCTGGCCCTGCAGGAGAGAAGAAGACCCCCCCCCACCACCACCACCACCGAAGCCTCTGTGGCTCCACAAGCCCAGGTCACAGCGGCAGCCAGGGAGCAGGTCTGGTGCAGGCATGAGGACAGACACAAAGAATATGGTCACCAGGGTGAGGCAGGGTCCAGGAAAGGGCCAGCCACGTGAGGACGTCCCCAGCCCCAGGGTCTCTGTCCCAGGGAGGACGGCACTGCTTGCATTCAGTCAGTCAGTCAGTGATTCGTCGCTCAGCTCCGAGCACACCCCTTTGGGCCAGCAGAGGAAGCGGCCCATTCGCCTGACCTGGGACATGTCCTCGGATGCAGAGCGGCTGCACGGTGGGCCCCACCCTCCTTCTGTCCTCTCTTCCTGGGGCCCAGGCATCCCTTCCCCCAGGCTCAAGGGTTACTGTCACGCTTTCTGCCTGGCCCGCCTCTCTCTGTCGCCCCTCTGTACCCGACCCCAGGGCTCCATACGTCCCGTCTCTGTGCCCTGGTGCACAGCCATCTGAACAGAAGAGTCCTTTCCTGTCTCCCCCCTGCCCTGGGCCCAGCGCAGGCGCTGCCAGGCAGCTCACAGGCCCGGGCCCCTCCTCCCAGCACCTGCCCCGTCCCAGGTGGTGACAATGACTTGGAAGCGAGGCTAACACTCACTCCAAAGGGCCAGGGGCTGTGGGACTGGGTGGGCTCTGAAGGCCCTTGGCAGCAGCCTCGCCCACCAGCAGAGCGGGCCGCTGCACGCTGCACGTGCTCCTTGGGGAGGCTGGGTGCCCACCCACACCTGCACACCCTTCCCTGGCCCCAGGACGTGTTCTGACTTATTACTCCAGTAATGGAAACGAACAACCCTCTCGAGGATCACGGGTGAGAGCCAGGTGAGGCCCCCTGCAGGCAGACACCAGGCGAGCTCTGGTCACGTCTAGGAAACCGGTGTGCCCAGCATTGGGTCAGTGCGGGGACCCAGTTCTACAGGGGCCGTGTGCGTCTGGGTTAGGGTCAAGACAAGGCCAAGTTGGGGGTTTGGGAGTACGGGCCAGGACTTAGGCCAAATCACCGCAGGTGACGGTGGGTGTGGGCAGGGTTCATGAACTGTGTGGGGGCAAGAGCGTGGCTGCATTAGCGGTCAGGGTGGGGATGGCTTGGGGGCCGGTGCCAGCCAGCAAAGCAGCATCTGTTAGGACTGCCTCCGTATTCGAAACCCTCTGGTGGTTCTTTGCTGTCCTGAACCAGGGCCCCCTCGGTGGCAGGAAGCCCTGGCGGTGACCTGCGTCAGCCCCCAGGGAGCACCTTCCACCGCACACACCCCGCAGCAGACATGCAGGCAGCCCCTGCGGGCCCCGAGCATGGGTTCCCGCAGAGGCCAGTGTGCACGCGCACATGTGTGACCGTGGATGCAGGGAACAGCATGCTGGAGCCACACCCGCCCAGCACGGTGGAGTCTCCTCAGGATAATTATTTATTATTCATAGTCATCGGCATCTTCATTAATTATTCATATGATCCTTAATTATTATCCTTAACAATAAGAGCAGTAAATAGCAGAAAAGTCCTTGAGGTGCCTAAGGCCCAGGGCCGGGTGCCTCCGGGCAGTTAGACCAGCTACTGCCCCCAGGGCAGTGGGGGGACCACAGACCCCTGCCACTGCCCGGCCCCGCCCCTGCCCCTCCCACAGGGGCCCAGGGGACTGCAGGAGGAGATGGTCCCAAGGGCTGGGGAGGGGCTGTGCCTTGGAGCTCCTATCCCCTTCGCGGCCAGGGCCTCCGGGGCAGGGCCTCCGAGGGGAGGGGCCCAGGCAGTGAGCTGAGCCCTGGCTGAGCCACGGGTCCACACTGGCCCCACTAACTGCCCGGGTCTGAGCCATGTCTGTGCAGGGGCTGGGAGGTGAGGGCGCCCAGCTGGCCCGGCAGGGAGAGGCGTCGAGGAGGGCCGTCTTGGGGGAGCTCCGGGGCCCCCGGGGGGAGCTCTTCACACACCATGAACTGGGAAACCTGCAGAGAACAGAGAGTGTAAGGGGCGAGGGGTCCTCGGAAGGAAAGAGGGGGATGGAGGGGCAGTCAAGTGGGTAGAGAGGAGGTCAGAGTTCAGGGAGGGTCAAGAGAACCTGGCGACAGAGGAAGGAGGACAGAAAGGGGCTAGAGAGGACACGTCGCAGGGCCAAGGCAGACGGAGCAGGACACAAAGCCACCAAGGGAGGTGCTGACGATGAGAGTAGAGAAATGTGGGCCAGAGAGGAACCGTGCAGCTGGGAGCGGTGGCCGTGGCCTTGACGGTGGGGGAGGGGGAGGGGCATGGTACTGAAGGCCACAGCCCCTTCCTGCCCAGGGACCCTGGCAGCTAAATCCAAGCCAGCCCTGAAGAGAGGGCCTTGAACTGGAGAGAAGCTCAGACAGAAAAAGAAGCAAGGCTCCTTCCTCCGATCTAGAAAGAACTCAGGGACCACACGCAGAGGCAGGCTGGCGGCCAGGCCCCGGAAGGCCAGGGAGCGTGCCAGGGCAGGTGGCGGGGTTTGCAGGCTGACGACGAGCCTGCTGGGAGCGGTGCGGGGGAGGCTGTGACTGGAGACGGGCACATTTGCTGACGTGGGCTGTGTCTGCAAACAGGAGCAGGCGGCGCACGGGAGGGGGAGCCGGTGCCAGAGGAAGGGGGCAGGTCCCAGGGCGCCTCCGGCAGCCAGAGGAGCCCCTTCTCGGGGCTCAGACACAGCTGTCCTTTCAGGAGGCCACTCAGGAGAGGAAAGGGGTGGACCAGAATTGCCACCCTGGGGACTAGTCCAAGCCCTCTGGACAACCCCACAAGGTAGCCAGCGTGACAGCCATTGGTCGCCACAGTCAGATCTGGGGGACCCAGTCCCCAGGGCTCGCTGGCACGCCGCACCGGCTACCAGGCCTTGGGCTCCAGCGGTTCCCCCTTGCAGACCACATGTGGTCATAACACAGGCACCACAAACCGCGGTGACAAAGGGGAGCCCACGTCACTCAGCCTGCTGGTGCCTCTGCGCGGCCGTCTGGGGGCTTTGGTTTGGGGGCTCTCCTGCCTGGCCCTGTGCCCACAGCTCCGGAGGCACCCGCCTCAGTACCATCTGTGGGGCGGCTGCGGCCCAGGGCCACGCAGAAAGGGCAGCAAAGCAGCTTCGGGTGGAATTGGCTCTGAAAGGGCAGGGCGGGGGTGCCAGAGCGGGGAGGGGGCTTTGGACCGTACCTGAGAAAGCGAGTCCAGGGGGAGGGGGTGGCAGGGGCTGACGGGCAGCAGAGGACAGGCAGAGGCGGGGCCGGGGCCCGGGGTGGTCACAGCACTGTAGGCAGGCGGGACCAGCGTCATCTGCCTCTGCAGCAGCTGCAGGATGGTGGCCATGTCTGCACTGAGCCGGGTCTCCAGCCTGGGTCAAGAAGGAGGAGGATGCTCTGGGTCTTGAGCGACTGTGACTTCGGGACATTCTGTGGATGGGCCAGCTGGTCTGGTGAACCTCAGGCCACTCTTCATTCTAAGTGTGGCCAACTCTGAATGGAAGGCGGCCACTGCCAGGCACACGGGCAGGCCTAGGCAGAGGACACGCTCCATTCTCTGTCCCATACTGCCAGGACCCCAGAGATCAGTGGCACCGCCACACGGCCCCCGGACCCCCCGGCACACAGCTGGGGGCTGCACGGGCCCCCAGGGGCCGCCCTCACCTGTTGAGCTGTCTCTGGAGGGCATCCAGCCTGCTCTCCACGTCACCCCGGCACCGCCGGCCGGGGCTGGAAAGAGGGATGTTGAGGAGGCTGGGGGCGGGGGCGGGGGCGGGGCACCGAGGCAGCTCCTGGTACTGGCGGCCCCGACTGTCCCCCCAGAAGCTGAAGATGTTCGACACTCCTGAGAAGGCGCCTGGAGCCAGAGAGCTGGGTGGAGGAGACTGGCACGGACGCCGGCCCCCGCCCGCCCCGCAGCCCTCGCCCTACCTGACAGTGGGTTACAAGTCTCACTGCTCTTCTCACAGTCCTCCATCAGGGGGTCCCCACCGGGTGGCTCTCCGGGGGGCCTGGGGCTGGAGAAGGGCACCAGGCGGAGGGGGCTGGAGCTGTGGCCGTGGCCCTCATCGTCACTGCTCTCGGGGCTGGAGGGGCCGCTGGACAGGCTCTCCCCCCACGGCCCCCTCGGCCGGCCCTGGCCACTCGGCCCTGCCCCTGCCCGGCCAGACCCCAAGGCCGACACCTCCCCTGGCCGTTCCAGGTCTGTGGGGAACAGAGAACTGGCCTCAAACGGGGCAGGAGGTAGGGAGGAGATGAGGCAGAGGGAAGGGCGCGGAGGGGAACCAGACAGCAGGTCTAGGGGAGCAATGTGGCAGGACACCTGGTGTGTCTTCTCTTCCCCACACGCCAAGCGGGCACCAGGCCATCTCCCAGTGCTGGCCACCCAGCCCTGGGCAGTGGCACTGTGGGGTGGGCTCTCTGGGTCCCTGGGCCCTGTCCCCGGCCCCCTTGCTCTCCTTTGTCCTGTCTCTTCTCCCCTCATCAGTTCAAGGCAGCGCCCACCCAGATGTGAGCCCTGGGACGGCCAAACAAGCTCAGGCACACCCCTGCCTTGGAGGGCAAAAGAAGGCTTCCTGGAGAAGGTGACAGTTTGAGTGGGACAGGAAAGATGGGCTGTGTTTGAACAGTTGGGGTGAGGAATGAGGAACTCTGAAGGTAAGGGCAGGAAGGTCTGTGAAGCCTGGATGCAGCAGGCACATTAGACCTGGGCTCCACGCACCTCCTTGTCACCGGGACCCCGCCACCCTGCCCCGCCGCGCCCCACCCCCGCCTCACCCTGGTCCACGCGCCTCCGGAAGGACAGCTTGCGCTTGCGTTGCCGGTTGAAGCCCCCTTCCAGCTCCGCGCTGCCGGGAGAGCCGGGGATCATGTTGGTCTGGAACCAAGGGAGGTGTCAGGGCCCTTCCGCGCCGCCCGCCCTGCCCAGTCAGGCTGCAAGCCCTCGTTAACGGAGACGGTGAGGCGGGGGGCGTGCTCTGGGGAAGGACTCCCCGCACAGACGTGTCCTCTGCCCCAAGACTGGGGCTGAGTCTGGGACTCTACCATTCGACAGCAGGGAGGCCAGCCCGAAGGTCACACAGGTTAAGGGCAGCCAGCCAGGGCGCAGCCGGCAGGGGCAGTGCACTCACGTCCCGCAGGTTGAACGTGATCTCCAGGCTGGACCAGAAGTGGTCGGAGAACTCAGGGTACATGTCCAGCACCTCCAGCAGGTCATCACGATGGATCTTGTGCAGGTCGCAGTAGGTGAGGGCCCGCACATCCCCGTTGGACTTGCCAGGCCGCGCATAAAGGTTCAGGGGCTCTCCAAAAATGTCATTCTTCCCTGCAGGCCAAGGAGAGGGCGGCTCAGCCCCTGGGGCAGCAGCAAAGCAGCAGGCCCCTGTCTTCCTGAATTCTCACCCGGTCTCAACGCCCAGCCGCCAGCCAGCCCGGCCTCCCTCAGCTCCCAGGGGCCAGTGCACAGTGTGGCCACAGCAGGACCAGCCTGGGGACCCGCCTCTGCCCATGGCCCAGGCTCCAACTTCACTCCTCCCCCCAAAACCCATGTCCCAAACACCCCCTGGCCAATCACTGCGCCCTCATAATGGTGTTTTTCAAACTACAGATCAGAACACAGTAGGCACTCAGGGCCAACATTGGGTTTACTGAAAAAAAAAAAAAAAATAGGTTAGCATAGCTTAATGCAGCCCAAACAGAAAACACCCAGTAAGGCTGAGTGTTGTGTAGACAAACTGGTTTAATTATGTTTGGGGAAGTGTGTGAACTGAGGAATAAAAATCTAAAACAGCCCACCGGGACAAGGGGAGAACAGGCAGCGGCCAGGAGGTCCCCTGCCCAGGCACACCTGCCCAGGGGTACAGTCAGGGTGGAAAGGAAAGGCCAAGAGGGGAAGAGGGGCAGGACTCCCTTTGCTTTGCTGGGCTTGGTTGTGTTGCATGAGGCTGCAGGGAACTTAGTGAGTTTCTGTAGTAAAATCAGATGCATAACCTCCCTCCACTGCCCACCTTGGAGCAGGAGTTGGTGTTGCTTGAAGGAAGCCACCTGTCACTGCCTGTGGGGACATCCCGAAGGGAAGCAGAGTCTGGGGACCCTCTGAGTTCAGCAACCCTGCCCCCTTGGGCCTGAGCTTAGGTCAATTAAAGGAGCCCACAGTCCCCGTAAGCAGTCCCTGGTCCACGGACTCCACAGCTGTGTCTTCGAAGGGCCCGGACCTCTCCAGGCCTCTGCAGACGTTCCAGCTCAGTGCCCAGTCCCCACCGTACCCAGAATGGCCACGACGATGTCACCCCGCAGGATCTCGATGGAGCCCCGGGAGATGAAGTACAAGGCCGTGAGCAGGTCCCCCGCGTGCACCAGCGTGTCCCCTGGGGGCGCATGTGTCGTCTTGAACTTCATGGCCAGGGCCCGCAGGCAGCCCTTGGTGGCCCCGCGGAAGGGCTTGCAGTGCTGCAGCAGCGAGCGGTTCAGGTGCAGGCAGATGTCAGCCTGCAGGCACTCGGGGAAGCCCTTCAGCACCTGGGGGCAGGGCCAAGTCAGCACGCTCTTCCGAGACCCCACCCTGCCCGGAGAGCCAGGGAGAAGCATCCATGGTCCAGTGCAGGGTCCATTTCTGGGGGGGGCGGGGGGGCGAAGGACCTGGGCACCCATTCTGGCTCCACCCCTTCTAACTGGGCACCCTTGGGGACACTGCCTCATTGCCCTAGGCCCCCATTTGCTTCGGTGTAAGGTGTGGAGCCCAGGTCCTGGGTGGGCTGGTGGAAAGGATCGACCATAATGGCCTGCACGCTAGAGCCTGGTCACCGCCTGCCCCCAAGTGAGGGCTCTCCCAGTAAATGGGCTCCAAGGGCAAAAGCAGGGTGATGTCCCTCTCAGGGTCCTTCTTAAGCACTAACTGTGACCATCTGAACCACAGAGCGTGAGGCATGCCCCCTGCACCTACAGGCGTCCCCACCGCCACTGGGCTCCCTGCAGCCCAGCAACGGCCTTTGGCAGCCTGGTGGCCTCACCGCATTCATGTCGATGCCGTTGGTGTAGGACCAGGCATGCTGGAAGTACTCCTCCAGGCGCTGGCGCAGCGGGTTGGGGATCTGGTGGAAGCGGATGAACTCACGCACCCGGAGCATCTGCGTGTGGTAGCGGGCTGTGCCCGAGTACAGGCGCTGGATGATGGCCGACACGTTGCCAAAGATGCTGGCGTACATGAGGGCTGGGGGCGGGGGTGAGTGGGGCCGTCAGCATCCAAGGGACCCGCTCGCCCCTGCACCAGTCAAGGACACATGCAGTCACGTCTCCATGTGAGGACACGCACGTGAGTCTCAAACACAGAAGCCAAGGTACCCAGGCCCTTGGGATCTGCCTGTGCCCCTGCCTGGCGTCCCAGCCCCCAAACACACCGTGAAGGTAGCCCTGCAGTCGGCGGAGGGCAGCCTTCCCAGACTCCCCTGTGGGCCCGCCCACGGCCGCGCCCACGCCCCGCCCACACTCACAGCCGATGAGCATGACACAGATGGAGAAGATCTTCTCCGAGTTGGTGTTGGGGGAGACGTTGCCGAAGCCCACGCTGGTGAGGCTGCTGAAGGTGAAGTACAGGGCCGTGACGTACTTGTCCTCGATGGAGGGGCCGCCCAGGCCGCTGCTGTTGTAGGGCTTGCCGATCTGGTCGCCCAGGTTGTGCAGCCAGCCGATGCGGGAGTTCGTGTTCGGCTGCTCCATGTTGCCGATGGCGTACCAGATGCAGGCCAGCCAGTGCGCGATGAGCGCAAAGGTGCACATGAGCAGGAAGAGCACCGCCGCGCCGTACTCGGAGTAGCGGTCCAGCTTCCGGGCCACGCGCACCAGCCGCAGCAGCCGCGCCGTCTTCAGCAGCCCGATCAGCTGGGGTGGGAGGGGACAGTCCACGTGGGGCAAGTGAAAAGTGGAGGCCCTGCCGCCCGCAGCCCGGGTAGGCGGGCATTGGAGGAAGAGTCCCAGCGTCTTCCTCCCAGAATCTCCCCCTAATCACTGAAGCGCCTGCCACATGCTGAGCCCGGCAGAGTCCCGTTAATCTTGGCGCTGGCTTTATGGCCGAGGGCGCGGGCCCCCGTGGTGAGAATGAGGAAACGCCCACCCTCAGGCGCCTGGCCAGAGGTCCCACTAGCTTCCAGGGAGCTTTTGTGTGACTTAGAAGACAGTGGCCTCTTCGGCTAGACACGAGGAAAAAGCACCCCATCAGGAGCTCTGTGCCTGGCGAGAGGGTGGGGTGTTCGGTGGGGAGGGGCAGTTGGCACGGGTCAGCGGAGCAGCCTCCAGGCCCCCGAAGCCCTCTCTCCAGCCACCCCCCTGGCTCCACCACCTACCACCACCGCTCAGCCTCCCACCGCGCCCTCCCGGCCTCTGCCCCGCCTGGCCGCCAACCCACCTCCTCCGAGCCAGAGCCAAAGATGAGCAGGTCGAAGGGGATGGCGGCCACCATGTCGATGAGGAACCAGCCCTTGAAGTAGTGGACGGCGATGCGGCCGGGGTGGCTGACCACCTCCTCGTTGGCGTTGACGTAGGTGGTGCGGAAGTTGATGAGGATGTCCACGATGAACATGATGTCCACAATGAGGTCCACCACGGCCAGGGGCTGGCAGGCGTAGCCGCAGGCGGGGGCCACGGGGCCCTCCTCCGTCTCCTTCAGCAGGAAAGCGGCCGAGTAGGGTGTGAAGACGGCCGTGTAGATGACCAGCAGCAGGATGAGCCAGTCCCACACGGCCTTGAAGGGGCTGTAGTGCAGGATGGTCCACCGGTGGATGCGTGGCGCCTGCAGCTTGTACTCCGGCAGCACGTCCGCTCCCAGGGACAGGACCTGGACAGGCAGGGAAGGCGGCGGTGAGGGGGTGATGTGCGGCTGGAGTCGGGAGCAAGGGGCGACAGGCCATGGGACTTCCAGGGTGGGACCGGGTGACGTCTCTGTTGGGACCAAGCACAGTACGGGGGCAGGCCAAAAAGTTTGGCTCAGAATGCCCATCCCTCAGCCATGTGGCCTCCGCCACTGACCATCCCCAGTCCAGGCACTACAGGTCCCCATGTAACACAGGGCCCTCCTAGCGGGCAGCTGGTCCAGGGCACCATGCGGTAACACCCAGAAGTCCTGCTCCCCGCCACCCACACAGCCCCCTGCCTTGGGGTGTGACTCCCACTGTCTGATCTTGCCCATACCCCCCACGCCCACCACACACACACTATGTCCTCAGTCCACAAAGGCACACAGAAGACCCCAGGCCGCCGCAGACAGGCCGACGTGGGCACAGAGGGACACGCACAGAGGCACACGTCCAGAAGTGACCCACCCAGCACAGGCTCACCTTCACCCCCTTCCTCTCGACAGACAGACAGAGGCAAGCTCGCCGTCCAGACCAGGTGGCAGCAGGCACGGCATGGCACTCTTTCTCCCCCAGCCAAACTAGGAAGCGCTGAGGCCAGCTTCCCACTGCCCCAGGGCCGCTGTCTGTCCCCTGTGGCCTTCCCCTGCCCCTGAGAATCCTCCCTCACAGACATTTGACTCAACCAAGGAGCCCCCTCCCCAAGCTTCCGGCCTGGCCCACCCTGAGAGCCAAGGCAGCCAACCCTGCTCCCAGGAACACTGACTGCCCCGTCCCACGTCCTCAGCCTCCAAACTGGGGAAGGCCACACAGGTGTGGCCCCAAAGAGCCCCACTCACATCCAAGCTGGGGATCCCCTGGACCCACCCCCACCGGATGGACTGTATGCAGAACATTGCCTTGTAAGAAGTAACTGGAAGTTCAGACAGGCCATAGTTAGGCATCTGTTCACCCTGGGATGGCCATGGGGGGTTCCAAAGGCGCAGGATGGGTGGGGGGTGGGGCAGCTAGGGCAGGGGAGGGACTGTGTGACCTCCAGGCCCCCACTCTGCCCTGCCTTCAGCCCAAGCTGCCTGCTACTTCAGGCAGAAAGCATGGGGCAGAGGCTGAACTGCACCTGGTAACAGGGATCCAGCCCGAGTCTGCCCCCAGTGGGACCAGCACCGCCACCAAGCACACGCGCGCGCACACACACACGCACACACCCATGCAGGGCGAGCCTGGGACCTCATCTCACCAAGGAGACCAGCTTACTACTATGTGGTCTTGGGCCAGGTGTGTGACTTCCCTTGGCCTTCTGTCCCACAGGATACTGAAGCTCATTTACTTAAGTTAAGTCTTGGGGCCTCACTTGTGGGCGGGAAGGCTCTTCCCCATACCTGCCCCCAGCTGGGAGGAGCATACGAGCCAAAGCAGAGAACTCAGGCGCCAGGTGGTGGTGGCAGCGGTGGGATTCTCAGGCTCACCCTTGAGCCACCTCCCACGCCCCGTCCTCTGCCACCCTCCCCAAGCCTGCCCCAGGCTCTCTGACCTGGCAGGGGAGAGGTGGCTCCCAGGAAGTGCCTACAGAGTCATCAGCCCAGAGGACCACGGAGCAGCCACCAGTACCTCAGGCTGTCCTGGAAGAGGTGACCCAGGTGCCTCTGCTCAGCTGCCCTCACCACCACCCAGTGGCCTCTGATCCCACCCTCCTCAGACTCCAGCCCCGAACCCTGGCCCCTGGAGCAGCCCGGGCCTCCCTGGGCCACCCGGGGCCACCCCCAGCACATGGAGAGCCGGAGCACTGGAGCCGTGGCCAGGCCTGGCTGATGCCCACCAAGGGCGAGGGGGGGGGGGTGTCATGCTCCTCTCCTCCCCCATCTCCCGCCGTCCTCTCTGTTCATCCATTTCATTCCTACTCCTCTGTCCTCCCGCAGCATCTGAGCTAGAGAGCCATGGGCCACGGGCGCCCTGGGAGAGGGGAGGCCTGGCAAGCAGAACACAGCCCGCCGGGCACCAGCGGGCCCAGGGAAGCGTGACCTGGAGCCAGGAGTGGGCTGAGGAGGGCTGCGGACCCTCGGGCTCCTCAAACCGTCCTGCTTCCCAGAAGCCCTCTCTGGCCGGGAGCCAGAGTCCTCTGGGCCACATCCTGAATCAGTGTCCCAGCGCTGGAAGGGAGAGGGAGGGGCTGGGGGTCACCTACCTCCTGGGCCACCAGGCTGGAGATGCGCACTGCCCGCCTGACCCGGCCCTTCTGGGCCCTGGGCCGCAGAGCCCTTGTTCCGCCTGCCTTCCTGGCGGGGGCCGCCATGGAGGACTTGGCTCCCCGCAGCCTGCCTGCCCTGGGGCCCGAGAGCCACCAGGCAGCGCCCCACCTGCTCCCCAGCAGCAGTCCCAGCCCAGGCTGCGCCCCAGGGGCTGGCAGCTTGTCTCCCGGGGCAGCCTCTGGCGCGAAGCCAGGGTCGCTGGGGCTGGGCCCCAGGGCTGGGGTCACCCTGGCAGCGTGCGTGGAGAGCAGCCCGCCTGGCGCAGGCTGCCCATGGCCTCCTGGTGCGCCCCGCTGCCAGGGCGCTGCGCTTTGCCCGCGCCAGCCCAGCGGCAGCGGCGCCGCGGTCGGAACCTCCGCTCCTCCGGCCCGCCCCTCCTCCTCCCAGGTCCCCACCCCCACCGGCCGGGCGGCCAGCGGCCCCCTCCCCCGCAGCCTCTCCAGGCTCCTGCTGCAGCCGCTCCTGCAGCCCGCACCCCTCCCCTTCCCCCCTCCCCGTGGCAGCTCGACCTGTCACCACAGATTGATGGTCTCCCCAACACCCCCGCCCGCCGGGCCAGTGCCCAACCAGCCACAGGCAGGCAGACACCCGGAGACGGAGAGACTGCCCGGGGACCGACAGCGCCGGCAGCACACACTCACACCGACACACAGGTGCACAGACCACAGCACACAGACGCACACCGCTGCGGGCGGGCGCCCAGGCTCCAGGTGGGGACCCCAGAGCGAGGGCCACACAGGAGAGGGACAGCAGCCAGCTATGGAGCCTGGGGGTGGGGGGACATTCTGGACTCAAGGCCAAGAGGCTAGACCCCCTGGCAGGGCCCCAGAGAGCCAGAGGCGGTGGGAGCAGGGCCAGGAAGCAGGACGGGGAGGCCAGAGCTGGCGGCTCTCTCACGTGGGCCAGCGGGGTGTTGCCGTGGAAGGGGCAGGAGGCAGCAACAGGGACTGAGGTGGGGCAGGAAGGACAGGACCCCCCGACTGTCCCAGGCTTCCCATCCTCTGCCAGGGCTTGAGGAAGGAACTGCGCTGGACTGGGGGGCGCAGGAGATCTTGCTGCCAGAAGGGACATTGCACCTGGAGGCTAGTGGTCTTCTCTGGCCCAGAGTTCAGGGACTAGATCCCTCCACAGCGGTGTACCCCATACTCTCCCCTCCCGACATGGTTGGCACGTCCAGGCCACCCTGGCCCTAGCACTGGGCCCCCGCCCTCTTCCTGGCTCATCACCTTGGCCTAGAAGAATCAGGACCCCCAACCTTGACCTCCATGGCCCCTTCTAATTCAAAGCCTCCTGCTGCTTGCCCCCCAGCACTCCCCTCCCCACACCCTAAGAGCAGACACTGTCATACTCCTATGGCTGCTACCCACCCCCCCACCCCACCCCGACCCTGACCCTCTCAGGTACCCAGCAGCCACTGCGATGCCCTCCCTGGGCCCCACCAATCTGTTTGCTGGATCTACCCTGTCCTGAGGCCATCTCCCCTCCAGCCTCCCTTTCTCCAGGACCTCACAGTGCCCTCTCACCCCAACTCAGAAGCCCCCACCGCACCCCCAGCCAGCAGGTCTGCCCACCCTCAGGAGGCCCCACTGACGGGACCCTCCAACCCGCCTTTGGCCGCCGCCCCTTCCAAGTTCCTCTAAGCTGAGGGGAGAGCCAGGGGCGGGGCACCTACCTGGGTGACCTTCTCAGTGACATTGTGTGTCCGCTCCTTTATCTTGGGTGCTATGATCTCCCGGTCACTGGTGGGCGATGCCAGGAAGGGGTCGCCCTTGAGGTCCACAAAGTTGAGGGTGATTTGGGGGATCTTGCTAATGGTGCGGTAGCGCACGAGGTCCGAATCTGACGTGGAATTAAGCAGGCCGCTGCGCAGGGGGTGCATGGCCCCTGGGGTGGGGGGGAGTGGGGTCAGGGTGGCTGACAGGGTGTGCATGGCCCCTGGGGTCGGGGGTAAGTGAGGTCAGGGTGGCAGGCAGGGGGTATGTGGCCCCTGGGGAGGGGGAAAAGTGGGGTCAGGGTGGCAGGCAGGGGGGTACGTGGTCCCTGGGGTAGGGGAGCAAGGGCAGGGTGGCAGGCAGAGGCCAACATAAACTGAGGTGGAGCCAGGAGCCAGGCCATGGGGTCCGTGTGCCATGGGAGCTCGCTCAGGAGAAAGGGGGCAGAGTCGCTGAGAAGCAAGGCCAACCTCCTCCCCACTTGGAGCAACGAGGAGACAGCAAAGGAGGAAGAGCTCCCTAAGGGGCTGTTCAAGGGCACCGAGACCCAGGCAGAGGGCCGGGTGGGGGCAGAAAGCAAGAGGCCTTTCCTGCCCTTCAGACACCCCGTGGCCATCCCTGCTCCAGGACTCTGAGCGTGCAGGCACGGAGATGAAGGGACATTTAATGGAGTAAAAGGCCACTTAGTGGGATTAAATACGTGCTTAATGGGATTTCCACGTCCCGGGCGCCCAGGACAGGGCCAGGGAACGCCGCGCAAGTCCTGGAACCGGACGGGCCAGGCGGGTGAGCAAGGGCGTCCTCACCGGTGCTGGCGTGGCGTGGCGGCGCGGGCAGCACCCCAGCGCGCATGGCCTCGATGTCGTCGGCCGACGAGGCGCGGCGCACGCTGGCGCAGCTCTCCCTGGAGCGAGTCCGGGCCAGGCTGCAGCTGGAGCCCGAGGCGTCGGGGTTGAGACTTTGCGCCTGGGCCGACGGCTGCGGACCGGCTGCGCAGGCGGGCGGGGAGCTGGGGCCCACCAAGGCGCGTCGCTCCTCCTCCAGCCCGAGCCCCGCCACGTGGTTGTCCATGGCGGTCACCTCGTCCAGGGCCAGCGACTCGCTACTGGGAGCCGCGGGTGTCAGGTCCACGTCCACCACCACGGCCCCCGGAGCCCCCGTGCCGCCTCCGCTGTCCGTGCCCCCGGGACGCGCGGGCGACTCCCGCGCCGTCAGAGCCAGCATCGCGGGCAGCTTCAGGCGGAAGGTCTTGGCGCGACCTGCGGGGAGAGGGGAGTAGCATGACCGTGGGGACACGAGTGGGCAGGCCCAAGACCAGAGCCCCTGCCACCCAGCAAAGGAAGGTGGGGAGCTGGGAGGCCTGCTCGCGGACACCCTTCCAACTGGACTTTTACTGCACGAACTCAAGTCTCAAAAAAAAAAAAAAAAATCCTAGAATACAATCTTATCTCTGAAAATAATTAACTCTTTCTTGAGCCACATAGACACCGTGGGCTCTACACTAACCGTGGGCAACTCAAAACTGCGCTGGTAGGCGACATTATCCCCATTATAGACGTGAGGAAAGGCAGCCACACAGTACATGGAGGGCCATGCTGGCCTTCCTGCCACACCCTGCCGCCTTGCAGATGGCCCCAGCATTATTAACAATGCCATTTTATTTTATTTTTTAAGATTTTATTTATTTATTTTCAGAGAGGGGGGAAGGGAGGGAGGAAGAGAGGGAGAGAAACATCAATTGGTTGCCTCTTAAAGCACCCCAACCAGGGATGAACCTGAAAGCCAGGCACGTGCCCTGACTGGGAATCGAACCAGTGACTTTTCATTTTGCATGACAATGCCCAACCCACTGAGCCACACAGGTCTGGCTTCACACTGCCATTTTAGAGCTGGAGCAAACACAGGGTGGACCGCTGTGCCATGACTCCAAAGGGCCAAGTAGAGTTAAACGCAAAGAGGCTGTCATGGGGAGGAGGGGTGTATGAGCCTGAGTCCCCGGGGAACGAGGTGAGGCCTCCATGCCTGCAGCCATGGCAAGCACTCCCCTCAAATCCTCTTCTGCATTAGGCCAGGCGGCAGCAGGGAGCTGACCAGTCCAGGAACAAGGACCAGGGGCAGACATTTCCCAGAGAGACATTTCGGTTCCTGAGAGACGGGGCCTTGTGGCAAGCAAAGGGAGCAGCTCCGAGGTGGCCAGGGCCATCTGGAAGGGAGAATGCCCCATCCCTGGGGCTGGGGAGAGGACCCCTCCAGGGACTGCCATGGGGGAAACCCAGGCAGGTAAAGCCAGGACACCAGCTGTGATCATGCCCCAAGCGCCTGGGAATCTGAACTCAACCTGTTACTCCAACTCTGTCTGTTCATCTTGAGCCAGATGGGACCGGGCCACATCCCTGGTAACCCCTGAAGGGACCCCGCACACACGTCCCTTCCTGCAGAGCAATGGCCTTGGGTAGCCTTATGGCTCCAGAAAAGGGGGACCTCATATTCCTGCACCAGCCCGAGTGCAGCTACATTTACCTGAGGCCAGCCAGCTGGCAGGGGCGCCGCGGTGATTGGCGTCGCGGGCCGGGGACCCCACCATGTCCTTCTCCATCACCACCTCGAAGTTGAGGATGAACATGATGACGGCCCCATCCTCGTTCTTCACGGGCACCACATCCACCAGACACAGGAAGCAGCTCCCTGCGGAGTGGGGGATGAGGCCACTGAGGCACCAAGGCCCCTGGGTGGGCAGAGCAGAATCCTGAAGGGGCCCATCCGCTTCTGCCTCCCCGAAGACCCTCGGCACCAGGGTCTCCTGCCCCAACCCCCGCCGGCCCTGTGCCCTCAGCTCCCCGCTCCAGCTCGCTGCTGGCCGGGCTCTCCCCTCCTCTCTGCTTTCCGTTTCTCTAGCGCTCTCCCGGTGCACCTTCTCCCACATCCCAGCTTAGGCTCCTTCCTGCCCCCACTTGTTCACCTCATTTTCCCTCGTCGCTCAGTTTCTCCTCGCTTTCCCCCACGCATGCTAGGGTAGTGTGGCAGTTAAGCCCACAGCCTTTAGGCCCAAGGCCTCTGGGTTCAAGTCCCACCTCTGCTGCTTAGTCATTTGTACACGATGCTTAAATTATTTCACTTTCCGGTGCCTCATTTCCCTCATCTATAAAATGGGAACGATGGTAGTTCCTTTGTCCTGAGTTGTAAAGATTCAGTCAATATACGCTGAGTGCCTAAGGCAATGCACAGGTGAGGGATTCCTTCTGTTCCCGTCCTGGCTGTCTCCGCATTTGTTCCCAGCTGTCACGTCCATCCCAACAAGATACATTCAGAAGTGGGGAGCAAGAGTTTCCAAACCTTGACAGCAATTCTACATTTCCACGCCACCCAAGTGCGTGATTTTGGACTTCGGAAAGGTATTGGTCTGTGACGTGTTAGAAATAAAGAAAAGTGATTCTTCACCAAGAAGTCTCGAAGCGCTGCCCCTAGATCGTACACCTCTGCCTGTCCTGGCCTTCCTTTTCCCTCCCATCTCGCTCTCTGCCTGGCCCCCAGGTGAGGCCCTCCACCAGGCCAGGTGCGCCCAATCCACCTCTGCTCCCCGCCCAGCGCACAGCCCCTCCCTCTCCCCCGCTGATTACTGAAAAAGCCCCTGCCGCACCTGCTAACCTCCTGCTCCTCCTTCTCCATGGGCCCTGTGGGCACCAGGCTTGTTCCTATCGCCCTTTCTCCTCAGGGGGCAGAGACTCCTTTCCTTGTCTCGCTCCCCTTGTCTCTCTGTCTCCTTTGCACTGCAGGGACCTAACTCACCAGGGTCTGCCGCCTGGCACCCAGAACAACGCACCAGCAAGCAGGCCCTGGCAGCAGGTTTACTGGTGGGGCAGTGCTGATGCTGGGGGGGACGGTGGGGGCAAGGATGGAGAGCAGTGGAGAGGAAGTGGCGGTGGTGAACTGAGTCAAGGGAGAGGCCAGCAGCCTGGAGGGGCTCTGGACAGTGCTTGGGGCTCGCCACCGGGCCTTGGGGGCTGAGCCCTGGGACGTGTGGCAGCAATGGCCTGAGCAGACCAGGCGTGAAGGGCCTGCTTCCTGCAGACCAGCCGATCTGACAGCTGTGGAATTCGTCTTGCAGAAGGAGAGCTCTGAAATGGGGTGGTACTGGGATCAGGGGACGCTGAGCCAGGGGAGGGGCCGGCCGGAATTCTCCACCCTACCTGAGGTCCTTCCACTCACCACATCGCAAGCCCTTGTGGCTCGGCCCTCGGAACCTGAGCTGGGGTTTCTGTCTGGATCTCCCACCGGCAGCCTCTCCTGTCCCCTGACCTCTGGCCTCTGACATGGCCTGACCGAAGCGCAGCTGTGGCGTTGGGAGCTGCAGGGGGCCAGACCCAGCTGAAGACCGTTTGGCACCCAGACAGCCTGCCTGGAGTTTATGCCCTAATATGGTGATGGCCAGCAGCGGCCTGAACAGGGACATGGAGAGGCCAGAGACAGGAAACCTTAGCCCTGGAGACCCCCAACACCCACCCCCGGGCCCCCAGTGATCTGGGCCTCTGATCCCCATTCCTCACAAGGAAACGTGCCCCAGAGAAGTGCAGAGTCTGGAGCCCTGAGGAGCCTGACCTTTCAGCACAGCCAGGGGATTCTGGCCCTGAGGCCTCAGCACCCTGCCCACTCCATTCAGACTTATCAAGAAGAGGGGCCAGCGCTGCATTCTGCAGCCCAGGACCCTGGCATCCCCACCCCCACCCCACCCCGCCAGGCTGCAGAAACTCCAAATGGAAGCCCCTGGAAGCTCAGGCTCACCCCTGCCCATCGGCACACTCAGGCGCACGCCCCCTTGGCCCTCTCTCCCTTTGTGACATTCAAGGAATTTTTCCTTTCAAATAACCCTGTCAAAGCCCAGCTTATTCCAAAAATGTGACCTGGAGCCCTGCCTGATGGCTGCAGGAAGTGGCAGCAGGAGGGGGAGGCTCCAGCTGCTACTTTCAAGGGGAAATGGAAGGAAGGAAAGCCGGGGGCCTGAATCAGCCCCTGCTCTCTGGGGCTCTGCCCTCCGCCCCCCCGCCCCCAGGCTCCTGCTGGCTAGTTGGGTCTTCTGGGGGCTGCACATCACCCACCCCCAGCCCTCCTGCCAGACCTGCCAGCGGACCCCACTCCATCGCTGGCTGGGAGTGCGGGGGATGGGGGGGCCCTGAAGGCAGCTGAGGGTCAGCCAGGCCAGGGTGGAGCCCAGGGACAGTGGGAGCAAATTCCAGCCTGCGGGCAGGTGGGCTCTAACCCTCACACGGCAGAGATGGTAGTGGGCGGCGGAGCTGCTTCCGGGAGCCCCGCGCTGGCTCTTGCACACACAACAGGGCCTGGTCGCGCAGCTGCCCCGCACCTGCCCCGCACCTGCCCCGCACCTGCCCCGCACCTGCCCGTCCCTCACTCTTCTCCCTCCGCCCTGCCCCGCCCCCGGGAGCAGAGGCCGACTTCGGCCGCGGAGGGAGCGAGCCTGCAGTTCCGCGGGTGGCCACAGCGTGGCGGGCGCGGCCCGCAGTCCCGAGGCAGCCGGCGCCGGAGCGCTCGGGGAGGCAGGGGCGGGGTAGGGGGACACGGGCTGCGGAACCAGGTGACCTTAGCTCCTTGTGTCAGAATGACCTTGGGCAACTCGCCTCCCGTCCCCGAGCCCCAGGGTGCTTTTCTGCAGGACAGGGAGGTCGAGCCCACCCCGCGAGGCTGGAGGAATGAATGACATGATGTGTGTGAAGTAGGAACGGGACTTTTGCCGGGTCCTGCTAACGGGAGAAGCGGGGAGGGGAGGCTGGTGGATGGCCGTCAGCAATGGAGAGGCCCGGGCCCCTGGCTCACGCGCCTGATGCCAGGGACACCTCCCTCACGCACCCCGACCCCCAGCCCCAGCTGAAGACACCTGGCTCTGGGTGAGGAGGCTGGATGCCCAGCCTTTGCCGGCCTCCTTGGGCTCGGGATACCACGGGCCCCGCAGGGACGGAGACCAGGAAAGTAGACACAGTATGCAGCTCACGGCAGGTCACCGAGGAGGGGAGGATGAAGGGACACCGGGAAGCACTCTGGGGCAGAGCCAGGCCTGGACACATTCCACGAGCAGCAGGTACAGCTCTTCCTGACCCCAGGGAAGGGTGCTGTCATTCAAAAGAACACAAGCTGGCCTACTTTCACCTGGTGCCACCCGGGCATCCTCTCTGCCCAGCATCCCAACCCAGCCGAGGGCCCCACTCACAGTCCCAGACTGGATTTCCCACCCCTGGGACCCCTGGCCTTGGCTTTATCGTGGGCAGGCCTTATCAATCAGGGCAGCATGGGCCGGGATGGGGGTCCTTAAGCAAGACCCAGGTCAGATCTCGGTCAGCAAACCAGGGGTCATCATGGCTCCCTCAGGGGCGGTGACATGGAGCACCAGGGCAGCATGGAGAACACAGGCCTGGCACCTGCCTTCACCGCACCTGGGCGCCAGCAAGACCCTAATCCAGAGCCCAGGCAAGATGGAGGAAGAGAGAAGAACCCAGGCAGAGGACAGGCCCAGGGAGCCGAGCTGATCTGCCCAACCCTCAGAAAACCTGGGCAATTGCTGTGTGACTGTGCTCAGGTCATTCACCGCTCTGAGCATCAGGCTCCCTGGGGTTGCCGCAGGGGTGAGTGATTCCTGCCTGGAGTGCCTGATGGGATGACAGAGTGCTGGGTGGAAGTGTCCAGAGCAGTAACAGACAGGGTGCCAGGGCCCTGCCGGGAAGGTGACCTCAGGGAGGCAGCGCTGGTCCCCTCCCTGCCCTGCTCCCAGCAGGAGGAGCGGAGCCCAAAGTCAGGCTGAGGGCAGGAGGCTGGGGCCCCGGCGGCCCTGTCCGCCCCCAGGCAGAGAGGCTGTCTCCATGCAGCCTGGGGCTGTGCAGTGTCAGGTTATATTTAGCCTGGTGGCGGCGACAGGAAGATGCAGAAGGAGCGGCTCCTGGACGGGGGCCACCGTGTCACTAACGCGGCTCTCATGGGCCGCCAGGGGCCTAGGAAAGCGAGGGACATCGCAGGCCCAGGGGACAGAGCCTCAGAGGCCTGTCAGTGAATGAGTTTGTGCCTGAGAGAGAGAGTACGTATGCATGTGACACTGAGAGGGGCCATGTCCTCGGCCCGGCTCCGGAGGCTGAGAGGTGCAGACACCCCTAGAGAAGACTCATAACAGAGCAGCCTTTGGGAGCCACGATCCAGACCCTGGCTCACACAGAAGGGGTGTCCCCAGACAGACTCTCCACCACCCTCTCAGCCTGGCACCTTCCCAGGAATTTAGAGGGCGCGCCATCCAGAGGGTCTCGGGGGCCTCTAGACCCCCAACCACTGTGTGTGGCCTGCTTACAGTATCCCTTCCCACCCACAGCAACAGCCTCAAGAGAGCGCTGCTTCTGGTAAAGCTCTGGGCGCAGCCCTGCCCTGCACCAGCCTGCTGGGTGCCACTCGGCCTCTCAGGGACACAGCCTCCTGGTCGGGCTGGTGGCGTCACCAGCTCTGCTCCCCAGAAGCACTGGGAGGTGAAACCAGGCCGGCTCAGGCCGAGAAAGCTGCTCCCGTGGACCATCTCCTCCTGCCCGAGGCCTGCACACGCCAGCTCCCTCGCCCGACTTCCTGGAGTCTGTCCCCCTGAGAATCCTTTGAGTCCTTCGGGATCTGCTACCTCCAATCACCCTGCCCTCCTGGCCGAGCCTCCACCCCTGCACACGCTGGCACGCTGAGTCCCAAGTGGGCCGGCCTCCAGTGCACCCCAGCTTTGCCCGGCCCCTGCTCCCCAAAGCCCCAACCCCTCTTTTCTCTAAATGCTTCCATCTTTCCAGGCTCTGCAGGAGCCTGCTACAAAGTTTCCTCGATGGCTCCATCAGCTCATGTGGGTGCTTCTCATTGAGAACTCCCCTAAAACAATATCCCTAGCTCGGGACATTGCACACTGGCTTCTGGGGTGAGCTTCCCCCCGACCCCTAGAGTCGGAGCCCTGAGGCTAGGGCCAGGGCGGCTTCACAGGAGGCACTGGGTACACAGGGGTCTTGGAACTGATCAAGGACTCAGGCAGTAACCTGCGCTGACATGTGCGTGTGAGTAGGGCCATCCCCCCACCTCTAAGCTCCCTTTCAGATCCAATGGGACCAACTGTCGTTTCACAGCAGAATTTGCCCGTTTCAAACCACCCCAGGCCTAGACAGCAGTCGGAACCATCGTGGGAATGAAGGGGATCTCGTGCTGGAGTGTTATGAAACCTGGCCAGCAGTTAGCGTGGCATTTGGAGGCTGACCACCCAGAAACCTGGGAGCAGCGGGCAGAGCAGGAGCCACCCAGGCATCAGATTTCTGAGCCTCAGACCCCTCCCAGCCTGCTTCACATGACCAGGGGACAACCTGGGGGCCCTGTCCTCTCCCAGGGCTTGACAAGCTTCTAGAACTATGCTCCATCTTAGCATGCAGCATACCCCAGAAAGCCTCGGGGTGCCTTGAGAACAGCCCACCCTAATTCCAGCTCTCAGTTAACCAGAGCTTCTCAATCACGCAACCAAGACTTGTAATCCCTCCAGGACTCGCCCGCCTCATAGGACACGGGGTCGCGCCAACAGAGACATGCGCACAGGAAAGCCTCCTGAAAAGTCCAGGGCAACATTCGAGCATCAGAACACACGAGGGGGACCCAACCGTAAACCGAGAAAAGCGGCATCGTGTGTGGGTGACGGGATCCTCTCCCTGGCGAACCAACCAAATCAGCAGATAAACCATTAAAACCAGCAACAGGGCTCAGTAAAGCCGCCTGGTCTGGGCCCAGCCCACGGGAATACTCAGCGCCCCTCTCCACCAGCACAGAGCTATCAGAACAGGTGGTGGGAAAGAAGGTCGCTTCCCTAACGGCAGCAGAATGCTAAAACAGCCAGAAATTGAGCAAGAATGCACAAGGCCTTTAATGGGGAAAAAAGCAAATATTTAAACTAATAAAGGATACCGAAATGATCTGATAAATGGAGGGACAACCCAGGCCCTCAGGTGGAACAAATATTATAAAAACGTCAGTTCTCTCCAAACTCATCTATAAAACCAATCGAATTCCAATCAAGATTCTAAAGGGGGTTTTTCTTTCCAGGAACTTGATAAAGTTTCTCTTAAGTTTATAAAGAAAAAAGAGAGGTTCACAAATACCTATGTCAACCCTTCGAACAAAAAATAAAGAGATAAGATTTGCCTTCCCAGATACTAAGATATATCCAATGTCATAGCTTTTTTGTTTTTTAATGTGGCTTCGATGCAAGAAAAGATAAATAAATATTTGGAAGAGAATAGAAAGCTCAAAGACAGACCCATGGATATCTGGGTAATTAACCAGGGGTACAGGTGGCCCCACACATCAGTGGCAAAGAACAGGCTGCTCGCTAGATGTGTTGGGAAAATTGGCTCACTACATGGAAAAACATACAACTTGATCCCTGCTTGACACCGCAGACAGAGGCAGGCCCAGGATGGATCAAAGACCCAAAGGTGAACCGATTAAGCAAATAGAAGAAAAAGAAGACCTTTGTGAGCTCAAGATGGTGAAGAATTTCCTCAGCAGCACTTCAAAGGTACAAACCAGGCTAATACTCACTAAAGTTGTATCAACCTTAAGTTTCTTCACTGGATAAATTTAACAGACCACTGAATGTGAGAAGTTATTTGCAATATCCTGATGCAGCAGGAGTTGCTATCCAGAATATATGATGAATATTTAACTGCATGTGTTTGTATTTCTACATACACAAGCAACTCCTGCAAACCAATGGGAACAAAAGACGGCGCTTCCACAGAGCAGTGAGCAGATGATAGGTGATTGACAGGAGAGGAAACCCAAGAGGCTGCCCAGCCCAAGAGAGGGATGCTCAGCCTCACCTGAGGGTAGTCAAAGAAATGCAAATTCAAGCAGCGAGAGATCGCTTTCACCTATTAGACTGGCAAAAATTAGAAAGGTGGGTGACGCCAGGTGTGGCAGAGAGGAGGGGGAACAGGAATCTCGTGCTCTGTGTGGGTGGGTGGTGATGGCTGTGGGCATCCCTGGGCACAGCTGGACAAGGCTTATTTGAATGAAGTGTCCACAGATCCCATGATCCAGCAATTCCACCCCTGGGGATGTATCCTGAAGACACCCTCACGTGAGTCCAAAGGGGCCATGGGTGAGGATGTTCACTGCAGCAGTATTTACGGAGATGCTTGCTCCAGAGTCCCCCCCACCCCAGTGAAAACGGGGTGGGTACACCCCACAGAATATGAAGCTACAGACTAGATGTCAAGTAGCAGCCTGGATGGGATCAGAGGCATACTCCTGAGTAAGAAGAGCGAGCACCAGAATACAATAGTTAGCACATACCATTTACATAAATTAAACCTATATGCATCCAGACAAAATACACATTTTGCGAGAGCATATGCAAGCGGCACATTTGCAGGAAGTACATTTGAATGGTTGCCTATGGGGAGGGGAATGGGACTGGGGAGTGAGAGGGAAAGAAAAAAGATCAAGCGAAAGGGAAAGAAAAAACAGTGACACAGATATCGTGGTTTCCATGATTTGGGGGAGAGGCAGGAGCTGCGGTCAGCAGAAGCCTGGGGGTTGGAGGAGGGCGAGGTGGGCGGGGTCCTGCACAGGACCCAGGGCAGGAAGAGCGCTGTAGCACACAGGGACCCCGAGACCCCTCCCCAGAGTTGGCCGGGCCCTGCGGCCACATGGGTGACACCTGCCTCATGGCAAGCAGAATGAGCCCTGACACTTGATGCTGCCCTGCTGGTATCTCCCATCTGATTTTCCACACCTCTCCCAGCAGTACCCGGGAGGGCAGGTGTTTGATCCCACTTAGCAAATGAAGAATTGCGGCTCTGGAGCCGAGCTGAAACCCACGTTTCCCCTCCGGGGGCCCTAAGCCCATCACGCCGGGAAAGGGCCCTAGGGCAAGACAGCCTGTGTGGCGGTACTCCGGGCTGGGCAGGGCTGCGGGGCAGAAAGAGGAAAACTGGGTTCGCGTTCCCACTCAGGCGCCCACCAGCCAGGTCACCATGGGCAAGTCCCCTTGCCTTTCCAAGCAAGAGCGTCCCTCCTGTGAAAACACAGGGAGCTCTCAGGGGGCCATGAGGACGGCCTGCCAGAAAGCACACGTCCCAGCCTGCAAACTGGAAGTGCAGGCCCCATGACCATGCCCGTGAGCACTGCCACGTAGCTGCCACCGCCACCGACCGCCACCGCCACCACCCCCAGCTTTGCTCCCCCACTGAAGCCTCCTCGGTCCATCTCTGAGTTGGGAGGTGCTGGGCATCCCAGCTGCCTTCCCTGCACCCCACAACGTCCCACCACACAGCAGCGCTGGAGGACTTGCAGGCCTCTCAGGCCACCCGGCCCTGGCCCACCTCCCTCGGGCCCACCCCTCTCAGCCCCTGCATTCTGTTAAGTGAAGGCTCTTCACAGAGGGAGCCACAGAGGCCCAGAGATGGAAAGTGATTTGCTCCAAGCCACACAGCAGCTTGGTAACAGAGCCGGAAGGTGCTCCCAAGCCACTGACAGCTGTATAGGCTTCTGCACCAGCACACAGCCCACCTGATCATTCACTCACTCACTCATTCATTCGTTCATTCATTTGTTCATTCAGCACGCAAGCACGCAAGCATACACTGGGCTCCTGCTATGCACTAGACACAGAGATGCAACAGAGGACACAGCAGGCTTCTGCCTGCGCCCATGGTGCTTCCGGTCTGGCCAGAACTGTGAGCAGGGGATGTGGTGGGCCAAGGAGAGGACACCGCCCAGCCCTCCAGGGGCTTCATGTCACCTAAATTGAGAGAGGTTCATTCGCAGGGGACCACAGTTCTCAGCATGGAGATCTTGATGGGCCCTGCCCCAGGGACAGGAGGGGAGCCTCTCCCCTATTCATCACCTGCCCCAGGTGGCCCTCCACTCCCCCTGTTCTGGCCCTGACCCCAGGGCACGCCTCCCATGGCAGGAGGGAGGGTTTCTGCTGAACTCCCCACACTGAGGGAGAGGTCATTCCATGTCCCTCCCTGTGTATGGGGGAGGGGTGATGGGAGAGAACGTGTTTTTTAAAAAAAAGGTTCATTCTTCACCCAAGCGAAAGGTTCTCTAATGGACGTATTCCGGGCCCGCTCGGGGAAGACATTTAAGTGTGAAAGGGCTTCCTTGGAACCTGTCAAGACACAGCACCCTGGAAGCCACGGCTGGGCAGAAAAGAGGCTCCGTCTCACCGGTCACCCCCACCCTGGCCCTCCTGCTGCCCACAGTCCCCCTCCTCGGAGGCCGAGGCCACCGGCAAACTCTGCTCCCATCCCAGCAGGCTCTGTGCAAATATTTACAGAGCTCCTCTCCGGGGGCTGGAGCAGACACAACACAGAGGAGCCGCCCTCCTGACACTCTCCAGACCCCAGAGTCGGCCAGGAGCAGCACCCCTCTATCCTGGCCGGCCTGCCTCGCTCCTGCCTCCAAGGACAGGAAGTACTCATGCAGGCCAGGGCACCCTGCTCCCACTCAGGAGTGACTCCCCCTGGGGCCTCGGAGGAAAGGTGCTGGGGGGGCGGGGCTTGGGCACATGCAGGTGCCCTCACCTGCCCGGTCTCAGAGGGTGCCCCAATGGCTTTCTGCCCCTCAGGACAAGTGCTCCCGCGTCTAACCTTGTCCTCCAGGATGCCCCCATGCCAAGGACACACCTAGACACCTAGACACCTGCCTGCCCAGCCCCACACACTCTGGGGCTAGCACCACAGGGCCCCAGTGGCACAATGCGGTGTGGGGTCTGGGGCCTGAGGGTCCCTGCCTGGAGGATGGGGAGGGGTCAGTCATGCTGGAGAAGGAGGGGTGAGGAGGCAGGAGTTGATTTTAGGGGACAGGGAGGAGATGGTGAAATGGCTCGGGGTAAGTGGAGCCCACAGAAGGGTGGCTGGTGCCAGAGGTGCCTGCACAAGCGCCTGACCCTGAGGTCTGAGTTCTGGGGACCGTAAACCAGTAGGCATGGGGCCACCTCTCAGGACCAGGCTCCCCATGGGCACTGGGGACACCAGGGTGCAGGCTAGCCGGCTGGTCCCCACCCCTCCCCCAGCCCACAGCTCAGCTGTTGCAGTGGGGGCCCTCTGACCCTGTTACCATGGCAACCAGCCTGCAGCTGGAGCAGAGAAGCAGACAGACTCTTCTCTAGAGACACCCCCCCCTCTCCACCCACTCATGGCTCCTGGGGACACAGGGACATGGAGATCAGGCCAGCACCGGCAGAGCTGGGGGGAGCCAGATGGAACCTGGAGGGAGAAAGGCTCAGGGGTCCTGAAGGGAAGAAGAGTGACAGATGCAGGAAGGAGACAAAGACAAAGGGGACAAGGAAAGCAGCAGAGACCAGGGGCACAGGCAGACAGGCGGAGCGCTGCGGGAGGTGGGGTGTAGAGAGATGGCGGAAACAAAGAGCTGAGGGACCACAGGGGACAGAGAGCAGGGGACCTCCACTAGGCTTGGCAGAGGAGGAGCCTTTCTTGAAGGAACCCAGGGCCACCCCTAAAGCGATGTGGGGATGCAGGTGCATACCAGCAGAGCTGCTGCCCAGGCAACTGCCTCCTGACAGCCCGGCACTGCCCAGCAGCTCTGCTCCAATGCCACCTTAACCCTGGGCCTGACGCTAAGGGGCACGGACACAGGGCCAGCAGCTCCCTGGCACCTCATGTCTCTCCCTCCGGCTCACAAACCGCCCCCACCCCCCAGTCCAGCCTCCCTGCCTCTCAGCAGTCCCAGCAACTAAATAACGGAGCTGTCTGGCTCCAGGCCCTGAAACTGCACAGAGCTAGGCCAGAGGTACCGACATATCCCAGCTGTCCAAACCTCGACCTGCCAGCAAAAGGCCCTGCCTCCTGCCCAGCCACCCCGCTCCCTGGGGCTGCAGCCCAGGGACCCACTCCCCCGTGGCTGGCCCAAGCAGAGACACTGAGAAAGACCTGGACAGACACAAGAGGTGGTCCTGGCATTCTGCAGCTCTGCCTCCCTCGTCTGCCCTGGCACAAAGGTGTGAGCTCGTGCATATACGCCCATAGCCCAGGTCAGGCCACAGGGAACCTACCAAAAGACTGAGTGTCTCACGGCAGAGGGAGGGGAAGCGGAGGAAATCTGTCTGCATCCTAGGCCTCCAGTGCCAAGGGAAGTGGGGACCCACATGACCTGAGGGCCCAGGCTAGCCTGTTAGCCGACAGGAGACACCTGATCCCATGGAAACTCTGTGAGAACAGGGCAGGGGGCAGGCAGGGATGGCTGGCACTGGACTTTCTGGGTCACAGCCCCATTTGGAGTCGTGACCCGAAAGGGGCAAAGAGACTGAACCTGGGCAAGGGGCCTGGGTTCTAGTCCCACTCCCTCCATGGAGCTGCTGGTAACTGGACCTCTGCTTCTCCATTTCTCCATCTGTAACTCGAGCAGGCTAGATTACATGATCCTCAAGGTCAGCAAGATTCCACAGTGGTGCCTCTGCAGGAGGGGTCCCTTGGCCACCCTCTCCCAAAGGAGCCAGCCTGGAGCAGGAGGGAAGGCCAGCTTCCCACACACCGCAGCAAAGATGGAAGCACCCAGGCCCTGGTGCCAAGGAGCCGAGCGCGCACAGGCTCAAGGCAGTAACCAACGTGCCCCACTTTACATAATTTCTGGTGTTAGACCTGAACCCAGGACTTCCTGTATTCATATCCTGTTCATTACACCAATGGTTTGCAACTTCTGGAATAAAATCGTATGTCATGTGCATCTATAGGTACCCCTGTAACTAGTTGGTGTCATTTTTAATATATGACAACAATGCAGAGTGGGTAGGGCTCTGATCAGACAGACATGGTTCCATTCCCAGCTCTGCCACTTACTAGCTGTGTGACTTCAGAAAAGCTTCTTAATTTCTCTGAACTTGTTTCCTCATCCATAAATGGGAAAAACATTGTATCTCTCTCCCGGGGTTGTTGTGAAGATTCCATGAGATAAGGTAAGTGAAACATTTTGCACAGTGTCCAGCACATAGAAGCCACCCACCAACATTAGCTAGTACGAGATGACCAGGCAGATATAAAAGCCAATCTTCTCTGATGAAGGTTCTGGGAGACATCAGTGAGAAAGCAGACAGAAGGTCCTGCCTTCAGAGTTTCCATCTAGTCTCGTGGCCCCTGCCTCCTAGCCAGAACCCCCACGTGCTGTGAGCAGATCTTCTTCCACAGGGTCCCAGTGATGGTGACCCTCTAATGCTGTGCAGTGACATCACGGGCTGGGCACCCCTACAAAAGCAGGGTCAATGAGAGATACAAGCCATTACAGGGCAGCCTCAGCCCATCCTGAGCATACAGGGAGGGTCCCAATAGGCAGGACCACGGGTATGGGGCTCACTCTGCCTACCTGGGGCTGGGGTTGGGGGTTGGCAGGCAGAGGATGTTGTCTACAGCAGCTAAACTCCCTGTGGGCAGAAACCTCATATATGTTCACTGTTCTATCTGCGAGGCCCTGGGTTCAGTAAATGCTCATCAGATACACACTTGGCAGCAGCAAGGTTTGGGCCCCCGTGGGCAGTCCAGCGCCACCTTCCGGAGCCACCTGCCCAGCCCCTCTGCAGAGTCCTGCTGCACTGAACCCCCAGAGCAAAGCCCACCCCACCCCACTGTGACAGACACTGGGAACAGCCCGGCCCAGAGCTCTGTTTACGCGATCTCTGATCTCCATCTCCGGAAGCCCAGAGCAGCTGGGCTAGGAGGCCGTGTCTGAGCCGAGACACCTGGCGCAGGAAGGGACAGCAGGCGGGGCCTTCAGCAGATGAGACAAAGGGAGCTGAGGTTGGGGAGAGGCACACACCTCATGCCAGGTGCAGCTGAAGTGCAGAAGGGAAAGGGGGCAGGGGAGGGGCAGCAGAGAGCGGCCAGAGTGCTGCAGCCCTCCCCACCTTCGCCCCAGACCAGTCAGTCACAAGGCAGGGTCGCTAGAGGCCTGTGACCAGAGGTGAGCGCCCAGCCGCCAGCCTGACCTATTATTTACGTCCACACACACACCTGCCATCCCGGCCACGCCAAACTCCAGCCTTACCCAGCTCAACATGCGCACATCTGCCCAGGGAGGAACGAATCAGAGGTGCCAGACCCCCGACCAAGCAGCCCCTTAGCTACCCCGAAAAACCCTCCCAACGGAGTGAGGTGAAGAGACTCAGATCGCCTGCAGCCCCAATGCCCAGCCCTCGCCTCCCACCTGGCCCTTTGCAATGGCCCCAGCTGGGGTCACCGCACTACAGGACCGCCCAGGCTCCCTCCGCCATGCTTCACCGCCCCCATCCCACTGTGTCGGTCCCCGCCCTGGTTCTTCTCGGCCCCGCCCCCGGCACTGACCCCGCCCATGAGGCCCCGCCCCCTGCCCACGGCCCCGCCTACCATCCTTCCGGTAGAAAGCGATCTCCACTTTGCGCTCTTCCGCGCCGAGCAGGGCCTGCGCGATCTGCGCGGCGGCTCGGCGCTGAGTGCGCGGCCCGTGCAGGAAGTCGCAGGTGCAGGGCCGCTGCATCACCTCCGCCCGCGAGTACCCGCACAGCTCGCAGAAGCCGTCGTTGCAGTAAATGACGGCACAGTTCTCCACCCGAGCGTTGGCTATGATGAACTTGCGGCCTGGGGGGCGGGGATAAGCGTGCACGTGAACAGGGACCCCCTTCCTCGAGGGCTCTTGTCACACGCCGCCGCCCGCCCGGGGACTCCCCGCCCCAGGGAGCACAGCAGAGCCCGGGGTCCCCCGCAGGCAGCGAACGCCGCTGTGCAGACGCAGGTGCCTCGGCCGGCCCCGGGGACTGCGCGCCCCCTCCCGCACCCGGCCCGCGGACTGGCTGCTTGGCTTCCCCCGGGCTGGTGGCCAGAGGCCTGCCGCCCCCTCCGCGCCTGGGGCGGAGGCCAGCCTGGGCGGGTGTCAATAACGCGTGTCAGCAGCCGCGGCGGAGGGATAAACACTGGTCCTGGAGAGGGAGACGGGGAAAGGCCAGAGATGGCGGCCAGCCTTCCCTTTGCCCCAGCTCCTTCGGCTCCTCTTCCCGACCACTCCCCTCCCTAGCTTGGGGGCGCTCCCTGGTAGTCACTCCCCCAAACATCAGTACTTCCCGGAAGGGCATTCAGGGCCTGGGGAGTGGGGCGCTGAAGAGGATGAGGAAAGTACCTGGGGACACCTGCTATGCTTTACGTCATGTCACACTGACAGCCTCATAAGTAAGGTGGGGATCCTCACATTATAGATGAGGAAACCAGGGCTCGAAAGAAGTTCAGAGCCATGCCCACAGACTGCAGCTTGTAAGTGACAGAGCCAGCTTTTGAATCCAGTTCTGGCAAAAGGTGAAGGAGTAAGCTGAGGGCCACAGACAGAAGCCCAAGGTCATAGGGAGCAAGGAAAAGGACCTGCAGCTCCCACCCTGGAAATAACCTGGAGCGCGCGGGGCAGGCCTGAGACAGCAACCCACTTGTAAGAAGACAGATCCAGAAAGGGGACCTCCCCCAGGGATGTGAGGGCTGCCTCAGTTTTGCCCCACCAAGGAAGAGGTGCCCAAAGGACCCATTTCAGCTAGACTGAGCTCATCCCCTCCACGCGTGCCCTGAGAGCCAGGCTGGCCGGTGAGCAGCAGGCAGGCAGGCAGCAGAGGCTTGTGCCAGGGAAGATGCTCCCGGGATAAGGGCTTATTATAAACACAGAAGTTTTTGGCCACTTTGGCCTCTAATGCTGGGGCTTTCAGTAGCAATCATAACTCTGCCTCCTCCCCCCCTGGTGGGCACAGCCCTCAGGGACAAGGCCTAAGCCATGGCTGTGAGGCCTCCCCGAGGGCTGCCTGCCTCAGCCCTCCCTTACCCTGGCCTCCAGGAAGTTACATTTTGAAATTGGGTCATTTTTAGGTCTGTTCCCCAGGCGCCCCAAAACCCCCAGGCAGTGGTCAACCCTAGGAGTCAGAGCTCTCGGTCACATATAAAGACCCTGACTCAGCCCCCAACTCCACCTGAGTCCAAGGCAGTGCAGAGTACCAGCTTCAAAGGAGGAAGGAAAACCACCTGGCCCCCACTGCCAGGCCGGAGAGAAGAGCAAGTTTCTTCGAAGGCAGGCCCCACGCCCACTCTCCCTCACTGAGCTCCTGGAATACGGAGCAGAAGGGACCTGAAAGGCTCCTTCAATCCCATCCTTCTTCCCAGGTGTGGAAACTGGGGCTCAGATAGAGAGTCACTCAAGGTCACATGGCAATCAGTGGCAGAGGTGGGCCCAGGAGCCAGGCCCCCAGATCTCAGTCCACGTGCCTGCCCAGCCTCCTGGGGAGCCCTTGCCTGGTGGTCCTCCACCACGTCGGTCCCCTCCTCCTCAGGATCATCTTGTTCCTCCATCAGACAATGCTGTCCGCTGAATCGACCCCTCCCTCCACCCACCACTGTTACAAGTACATGTTGTCCTGTGCTCACAGGGTCATGGGCAAGGAATGTCACCAGCTCCCCTCTCCCAGGTCCCTTGGCAGTCACACCCACTGTGGCACACACAGCCTTGGGGACAGACACATGCACTCTGGGCGGGCACAAAGCCCGTGCCCAGAATGTTCACCTAGGCTGGGAGATGCTGGAAGCGCCCCCTCCAAGGCCAGTTTAGAGGTTCTGTCGTCCCCACAAAGGGGCTCAGGGACAGGAAAATCCACAACATGGGAGCACTGCATGGAGGCTGTTAGACCCTCAAAACCGGGCTTCAGCCCATGACACCCTCCCACCCTGGGCCCCGCAGTTTGTAGCCTTGCCTAGGACCCCTCCACACTGCCCATGCAGGGTCAAACTCACGGGTGATACACCCCCCACACACGCACACACCCAAGAGCAGGTTAGGCACTGGCCCTGCATGCTCGGTGTCAAGCTCTCACAATGCAGTCAAGATGGGCGCCTGCCGGTCCGCTGAGGTCCCACAGTCTGGCCCGTATCTATTCTCCTGTCCCTGCACCCACACAGCCCCGTCCTCACCCAGGCACCCTGAGTTGGGAATACCCGCACACTCTCATCCTGTCTCCCTGCCCTGCGCACGCAGTGCCACACACACTCCCCAGTCCCCGAAGACTGAGCTGAGCCTCCCACCCCGCGACCAACACCAGGCCCCTTGGCCCCAAGCCCACAGCCACCAGCACCAAGCCTTGCCCCTGCGACCCCCGGCCAGCGCCCTGAGGACGCCGGCCCTCCATTGACTTGCACTTGGCAGATGCACACGGCCCGGGCACGCCCACCCCCCATTCACACTCGGGAGAGTTCGCCCCCCCGCACCCCCCCTCCATCCCCTCCCTGCCGGTCCCCTCCCCCACTCACTCTGGCCCTCAAACTTGCGGATGATGGTGTCCAGGAAGGTGTTCTGCGGCGCGACGTGGCCCCTCCGCACCGGCATCCTGAGCCCATGGGCGGGCCGGGCGGGCCCCCACCCACCCCGGCCCAGCCCGGCCCAACACTAGGCTTTGGATAGCCCTACTCGGCCGTGGTCCCCGCACCCCGCGGCCAAGCAGAGCACGGGCGGGGCAGGGACTGGACTGCGGGCGCGGGGTCCCCACTTGGCTCCCGGCTCCCGATCGCGGGCACGGCCTGGAGCCGCCTGAGCTCGGGCCGCCCGCACACCTGTCTGCCGGGCCCCGCCGAGCCGCGAGCCCCGCTCCGCCGCGTCCCCGCGCCGCTCTCTGCTCGCCTGAGCTCGGGGCTCCCGGCTCCCACCCGCCGCGCCGACAGCCGCTCCGGCGCCCGCGGCTCGGGCTGCGCCTGCGGCTCAGCCCGGCCGCGGAAGGGTTAACGCGGCGCGCGCCCCTCGGGCCCCGGCCCCCGCCTCCCGGGCCCCTCCCGGCCCCCACCGGGTGCCGCGCGCCCGCAGCACCGCCCTCTCCCCACCCCCCTACACACACCCCGCGCGCCCGTCCTTCCCATTGGCTGAGCCGCACCGAAGGCTCCCCCTCAACCCAGACCCTCGCTCAACCCTGGAGCGCGCCCTGACTCGCGCCCCCCGAAGAGAGGGAAGGGGCCCTTAGTAGGGGAACCGTGAGGACAGGTGCGACAGCTGGCCAAGGAGTGGACTGGGGATTCTGTCCCCACCCATGTACTAGAAGGCCAGGGGAACCTGACTTGAAGGGAGAGGGCGGGTCCCTTGTGCCCTGGTACCCCAGCAAGCCAGGCAGTGGCTTGGTACACACAGCTTGCGCTCACTGCCAGCTGTAGGTGACAGGGGTGAGGCCCGGACCCCGGGAGGACGGACCCAGGGTCCGGGGAGACCCGGGAAACGTGAAGGGCAAGACGCTCTGGAGGCCCCAGGTCAGCGGAGATTTGAGATGAGAGTGGGCGAGATTTAGGAGGGGCACGCACCGACAGCGGGGGCGTCCCCCAACACACACACACACACACACACAGCCCTCTCTGGGATTATTCGGGGCCGTCCTGAGCAGAGAGGGACATTTTGACGGGAATTGCGGCCTCCCAGCTGTTGGTTTCAAAGAAAAGCCCGTGAGCGCGATGTTCCAGCCTGGGGATCCCCTGTGTGAGAGGCCCGCCCCCCCGTCTGCAGCGCGGGGCCAGCCTTGCAGGCGCAATCGGCGGGCTCCGGCCCTGCGGCGCCGCGGCGGCCCAGCCCCTCGGAAAACCCTGGCCTCGCCGCGGCCCCTCCCCCCCGCCAGCTGGCTCGCTGCAGCTGCGGCTCCCTTATTTAGGCAAGGAGGCCTGAGGATGCTCAAGGGCAGGCAGGGTGTCTGCCTGCCGCCTGCCCACTGCCTGCCTGGGTCTGAGTGAGGGTCTCCGGGTGCGGTGTCCCGGGCCTGAGCAGCCAGGCAGGGCCCCAGGAAGGCCAGGGCAGAGAGGCGAGTGTTGACAGCTGAGCAGGCCGGCGGGGAGGAGTCGGCAGCTGAGCAGCCAGCAGGGTCCCCTCCCCAGCAGCCGGGATCAGAGACCCGGCTAGATGGATGGGGCCATGTGGGGGCCCCTGAGAGCTTGCAGCTGCCTCTGTCCTTGGCGCTAGGGGGTGGGTCTTGTCACCAGGGAACACCATCATGGGATGTGGGAGGAGGGGAAGAACAAAGGGCAGAGCAGGAAGCACAGTCTGGAAGGAGAAAGGCCCAGAGCAAGAGGCCTTGGCAAGACCACCCTACCCAGACTCTCCCCGCCAACCAGGAGCAAAAGAGTTGCAAACAATGGGGCCAGAGGGGCCTTTGGCCAGCAGGTGACACCGCTTTTTTATTTGCTGGTGGGTGGGCAGTGAGTCAGGGAGGCAGCCAGTGGGAGAGAAGGAGGTGGCTCTGCCAGCTGATGCTAAAAAAGAGCAGAGGCTGCTGTCTGTACAGTAATCTCAGCCCTGCGCCCCCCCCCCCCTCCGGCGGCCTCCTCACTTGCCCTCCGAGACTCCCGGAGCCTTTGGTGGCACAGACTCCCCTCCCTCTGTGACCTGCCATCAGGGATATCAACCCATCTTGGGTGCTGGGCAAAACCCAGCCTGTGACTGGCCCAGCACCTCCTCCACCCGCAGCCCCTCCCTGGGTGTGGGTTACCTGCCCTAAGTGCAGGGTGATTTCCATCGGAGTGGGGTGTTTCCCCCTCCATGTGGGGAGATTTAGAGAGTGAGAAATGACCTGCAGTAGAATGGGCGTGGGAGGAGAGGACATGAAAGAGACATCCACAGGTAGCACCCACTTCTCTCCAGACCAAGGGTGAGGGAGAGCCAGGCTGAAGTAGGGGCGTGGGTGGATGGCAGCTATTCATCTGGCCCGGCCACCAGCTGTTCACACTTCAGTACCTGTGTTCCCAGGACAGACCTCTGCTCTCGTCCCATGGGAGGATGAAGGGATCGGGGGGGGGGGGGGGGGGGGGGGCTTGGGCCTCCCAAAGAGAAGAGACAAGGTTCAAAGTAGCCCTCCTCTTGGGCATGAAGGCAGGCAGGAGAGAGCTGCCTCTCTCTCTCTCTCTCTCTTTCTCTCTCTCTCTCTCTCTCCTTCCCTCCCTCCCTCCCTCTGTCTCTTCCTGGAGGCTGAGGGGAGAGCCTGAAGGCAGTTTCACTGAACCACCCCCACAGCCAAGAACTGGGACAAGGAAGAGAGGCTGTGAGATGGGGACAAGTCCTCCCCAGAGGCATCCTTCCTGGGGCTATAGGTGCCAGGCACCAAAAGGTAAAAGGCAACAGATGAGCTGAAGCTTCTGCCGATCACCTTCCCACTTCCGCTACCCCCAGACCCAGGAGAAGGCAAGTGTCCAACCTTAACACCCAGAGCAACTGGAATCCGCTCCAGCCCAACTCCAGCTCACAGAGCCCTTTGCAGGGACTGTTCGTTCCTGGGGAGGGCACTCCTGGCCCTGCCAGCGGCTGAGGGACCCCACTGTATGGACAGTGAGATACTATTCTTCTCCCAGCTCCCAGAGACAATTCCAGGAGAAAAGTGTGGAAAATATCCGGCCCACCCCACCTTCTGCTCCTGCTCAGAGTGAAGGAACCAAGCCAGGACACCCTGAGAGGAAAAAAGCAGTGGACCCCCAAGGAGCCAGCCAGGCAAGACAGCCAAGATCGGCTGGGAGAGCAGGGGACAATCACAGGGGACTGGGAAGCAGCTTAGGAGGGAATGGTTCCTCGGAAATCCTGGTGAGGAAGAACACACAGAAATGGTCCCTGTGCAAGGGGCCCATGGAGGGCTTCTCTGCACGGCAGGGTCTCGCTCTGCTGGGCAGCAGGGTCCTGAAGATGCAGCTGTTTTCAGATAAGAACTGGGGTTGGAGGAGAGAAACATCAAAGAAACTGCATATTTCCTCCCCACAAGTGGGTGTCCAGGGCTCGCTGAATGCCAGAAGGGGAGAGAGGGATGAGAAGAGGGGGGACCCACCTCAAACCCCCAGCCAGGAGCCTGTGCTCCCTCCACTCATTGCCACCTGCAGCTCCACATGCAGTGATCTCATCAAACCCCGACCCAGGGCCATAACCCAATCTTCTCCCACCAATCTGACACGTGCCGTCGGCGGGACGTTTTCCTTGCCATGGTGATATCAAAAGAAGCAAATAAGGAGACATACTTCTAATTCTGCTTCTGCTACTAGTCACGTCAACAAATGTTCCCTGGGGGCCTCCTGTGTACAGACCCCTGTGCCAGACACCAGGGGTGGGGATGGAGAGGGGACAGGAGGGTAACCCAGGATCTCTGCTCCAGGGGCTCAGTCTACCGAGGCCGAGGGAGGTGGTGGGCAGGCAGAACTGTACGGTCTGTGCTGAGCGCCGTGGGCTTACCAGGAGGTGTCAGTCACATTCAACTAGAGGAGGCTGGGAGGGCCTGGTGAGGGGAGGAGGTTCTTGGAGCCGGTCCCTGAGGTCGAGATGGGACAGAGAAGAAGCATGGCAGGTGGAAGGAACAACATGAACAAAGGTAGAGACAGGAGAACGGAGACCGAGTCTGGGCACGGAACAGGCTGGTGTGGTGTTGATGGAGCAATAGGATGGGCCGCGAGTGGGGGTCTGAGGAGTCTGGTTTTTCTTCTGTGCGCCCAGGAACAGTGGCGCCCTGGCCAGTGTGCTCGGCAGGTTGGGCATTGTTCCGCAATGCCAAAGGTTGTCAGTTCAATTCCCGGTCGGGGCACAGGCCTGGGTTGCAGGTCCGGTCCTTGGTCCGGGCACATACAAGAGGCAACCAGTCGATGTTTCTCTCCCACATCGATGTTTCTTTCCCTCTCTTTCTCCCTCCCTTCCCTCTCTCTCTAAAACTAACTAACTAAATTAAAAAAGAATCTTTTTTAAAAAAGAGGAACTATAGTGGCAGCTGAAAGGTGTGGTCCACAACTACAGAACTACATCTGTCTGTACAGACCGCAGTGTGCAGTCAGTGTCTAAGAAAGGTCTGTGGCATGAATGAAACATGTGTATCAGTTTGGAGAGACTGAGGCGGGTACTATCGCTGCCTAACAGCCATGGCTTAAATCAAATCACCATTTATTCTGCTCCTGGGTCTGCCATTGGGGCAGGTGCACTGTGTCTGCTCAACTCCACTTGGGACTGAAAGGCTCATTCACTCATCCAGTCTGGTGGGAGATGCCAGCTGTCGGCTGAGACCTCGCTAGGATGGGGGCCAGAACACCTACACCAAGACTTTCCTCGTGGCTGCCTGGCTTCCTCACAGCATGGTGGCCAGGTTCCAAGGGCAAGTGTCCCAAGAGAGCTCCGGGAAGCAGCTGTTCCACCTTTAATAGCTCAGCCTCCAAAGTCACAAAAAATAACTTCTGCCACAGCATGGCCAATCCGATCCACAGCGAGAACGTAGACGCCACCTCTCAGTGGAGGAGTGCCACTAACACAGAACAAGACAAGCACGTGTGACTGGATCTATTGGAAAACGATGAGCTGCCGCCCGGAGCTGTGCGCTGGTCCTGGAGAGCGCTGGTGAAGCCTCGAGCTCAGGCAGAGGTGATGGAAAGGGGCTGACTCGTTGGTAACTGTAGGAGGATCACTAAATGTCACTTTCCTTATACCTGTAAAGTGAGGAGGCCAAACAAGCTGATCTCTGGGATCCCTTCCAGCCCCAAGAGTGAGCGATTCCTTGGTGCTACACAATCGCACCCTGCACCCATCGGTGCTCCTTCCACCTCCCCTCAAAACCTACCTCCGCCTCCCCCTCCTGTCTCTGCTCTGATCCTAGGTGCCCGCTGTGAGGCCAACGGTTACTCCACAGAGGGCACCTTGGTCCAGCCTACTTCCCGACTTCAGAATTTTAAGTGGAGTGGGAGACCTTTCACGGCAGGTGAGAAGACCCTCAGACTCCCCAGTCTCTCACTCCACCCTGCTGTGTGCCCATCACCAGAGGGTCTCTTGGGAGAAGACACGTGGTAAGGAATCCACCTGCAAGGAGTTTGTAATCTAACGGGGGAGAGGGAACTGACGGGCCTGACCTCATGAAAACAATCTGGCGAGACGCTGTGTGTCTGACAATGTGTGCAGAAGAGTGGGGCTCTGAGCGGGTTGGGGCAGCCAGGAGGGCTTCCTGGGGAGCCTGGGCCCTCCTGGGGGGTGAAGATTTTCTCAGGCACCGGGGATGGGAGTGAATATCTTCCTAAAGCAAGATCCCAGGAGGGGTCAGGTGTGGAGTCCCCCCACTGATCTACTTACCCCCAAATGAGAAGGTGGAGCAGTTAAGTTCCCTCTGCCTCAGAACTCAACAGCCATCTGCCTTTTCGATGTAAGGATGGGGTTCAGCCTCCTCCGACGCAGAAGGGGCTTAAGCCGGGCTCCAGAGCTTAGCGCGCTGAAGCTCCAGAATTACTATATAGGAGTCATTGATGGAGAGCAGGAACCTGGGTTTAAGGGAGACTAGGATGCTTTGTTTTAGGGTGTCTTTGAGGATCTGAAAAATATTAAGGAGCGAACCACGCTCTGCTGCCTCCGACCAGGGAAGGTGTCCTGGCAGGACATCCGGTCCTACAGGGCTGGCGCTCTGTCCCTGTCCAAGGTGCTGAAAGCCCTTCTTGCCCAGCTGGGCGGGAACCCAAGGAGGGCTGCTCAGGTGATTAAGACTGGGGCCGTCCTTGGGACACAATGAATTAGACAGTCACTCCAAACCACGAGAAATCCTTTGCAGCTGGGCAGTAGCTTCGGGAAGCAGCATATGATGAAGCAAGAGCTTACTTTGCCGATTGGTGCTAAGGAGCCTGAGATCTCACTTCCCTATGTCCTGAATGTGCCTTCCCCACCATCCCCACCGAAGTCATGGAGAAAAAGATACGAATCCTTCTCTGAACTTCACACTTGTGAGTCATGGGCTTTCCCTTGCGGGGGGGGGGGGGTTCTGTTGCTTTATGAAATATTAGAGCCAGAAGGAAACACTGTCATATGTTAGATGAGAAAAAAGATTCAGAGCCCTGGGGACCTGAGATCTCTAGATACAGAGGCAGCTCCCTGAGCGCTTCAGGACGATGCCCTGCTCATTCTGCTAAACTCACCAGGTGGAATTCAGAGCCTACCTCAGCCTGGGCGGGGGGTTGGTGGGGTGAGCATGGGGGTGCTGACCCAGAACGGGTTCCTTATCCTGCAGCCAGTGGATCACCAGCCAATGGGAAGGACCAGAAAAGAAAGCAGAGGTCCACCCAGTCCCCGAGTCCATCGTCTCCCTAGTTTTCTCACAAACAACTGCCCATCTCCTTCCATGTGCCCCAAGCTGTGTGGGACCCCTGGGAGAAAGGAGGCATACAGTCCAGTCCCTGGGCCTTCAAAAGTTTTCAATAAGTTGGGAAGAAAAGATGCTCACACATGAATAGGCAATATTGCAAGAGCCAAGTACAACTCATGGCAGCCACCAGAGAAGTGCCGAAATCCCAGATACCAAGAAGTGGTGCAGACCATGAGTGCTTTGGTTGCAGAGTAGGAAGAGACCGATCGTTTTAAGGCTGAAAAGGGCAGCGTCTTCACAAAGGAGCAGGGTTCAGGGAGAATTTGGCTGAATGAGAACAGAGATCGGGATACTTTCTGTCTGCCCCTCTGGGGAACAGCAGCCCAGGGTGGAGCCTTCCTGTAAGAGGATAAGGGCGGTGAGGGTGCGAAGGTGAGCAGGGCCCGTCGTACTGCACGAGCCCAGAATGCCCTGGAAGAGAGGAATCTTTCTCCCCTGAAAAAAGAAAGGGTTAGAGAGCTCCCCCCTCTGGACCTCCGAGGCACAACACCAACTAAATCAGGATCCTCTAGGAAGTGGGGTCCTCCCCGTCCTTCAGCAGCCTAGGCTGGAGTTAGAAAACCCGACGACGTTCTTGACCCCAGGAAAGGTCAAGATCAGCATCAGCAGCAAATATACCAGAGACATCTCACTTGCTAGTCATTGGGAGTCAAGGGCTTATAGTCCACTTGGAAGAAGAGGAAAAAGGCCACACAGTGACTGACATTACATCAGGGTTTGGGATCAGGGTCACCATATCTCACAAGCCAGTACAGACATCTGAAGGCTTCTCCTCCCACCCTGGTTTGGAGAGAGGATCTGGCCCCTCCCAGGGCACCTAAGAGGCAGGGGAAGGGTGTCTGCCCAGCCAATCCCTAGTGACGGTTGCTATGGAATTTCCAGGCTGGGCATACTCAATGCTCAAAGCCCTGGTTCCCAAGAGACCCAGCACCACAGCAACCAAACCAAGAAACCGAGCCAGCTGGAGGGACTGGGAGAGAGGAGATGGGGAGAGGAGGAGGGAAGGGCGGCAGGGCCTGTGACACTGATCCCTGACAACTGTGTCCCTCTGTGTAGGGCCCCCATGGCCTGAGGCAGGGGTCCTCATGGTCATCATTCAGGAGACTTCCACCTGACCCTAAAAACTCCTTGTTTTCATTCTGGATCCCAGGAGTGAAGGATGATTTTATGTGCCATGGATGTGAAAATATTCATACCCACACCAGTGTTCTTGGTCCACATTAGTTTTGGAGGGGCAGGACCAGATGAGGAGTCAGGTCAGGGAGTGAGCCCCCAGACACAATGCCCAGGTGCACTTGTGTGCATGTTTACACACACACATGTACTCGTGCACAAACACATACATGCACACACATACATGCACACTGTCATACTCACATATGCATATATATACACTCAAGCATACACACTCACACTCACAACCCTGCACACTCACACATAACTTACACACACACACACACACACACTGTCACCCAACAGACACAGGATCCACCCAGGGTGTGGTTCAGAAGCCAGAGTCTAAATCTCAGGACAATCGAGGCCAGCAGACACCAGGTGTCCCTGAGGAGGTCGGTGAAAACTCCCAGGAGCCCCCACAGGCCGCAGGCACCATCATCCCATGGCAAGGACTTAGGCTTCTCAAAGGCCTCTTGGCCCCGGGACTTTTCCACCAGGAGGCAGAGGAGTGTCCAGAACAGGGGCCTTCTGTCCTCGGGAGCCCACCCGTGGGACGGGGCCCCTGTGCTCCCTCCCACGCCTCCCCAGCCGCTGCTGTGCTGGGCACGGCCCCCTGCGTCTTCAGTTCACACCTGTGCGGTCTGCGCAGGAGCAGGGAGGTGGGCTGGTCACAGTGTCACCGTCAGGAGCACCACTTCAGGGTGCCAGAGGGCTAGCGAGGGTTGGCGCACCACCCAACGGGGCTCAGGGGCCCAGGCCGCTGGCCCTCGCTCGCCCTGGGTCTCCCCGTCTGTCTGAGCCCCAGGCCTCTGCGCCAACCTCTTCTCCTTGGCTCTCTGCTGCTCCCGTGCGGCCTCCGCAGGCACAGCCGGGGCTGCCTGCCGGCTCCGCAGTGCCAGCCAGGAGCCCCTTCCAGATGGGCAGCACCTTCCCCTTCCTGAGCCCCAAAGCCCCTCCCCAAACAGCCAGCCTCCGCCTTGAATCTGGAAGCTGAGCAAACCTCTCTGCTCCGACGTGCCAATACAGCATGACTTATATCCTGAGCCCAAGCCGGCTGCTCCCCTCCCTTCTGCCCACGACCCCCCTTCCTTCCCTCCTGCCCCTCTGGTCCCCACCCAGGCCTTGCCAGCAGGCAGGAAGGAAGCTGTTCATAGTGGGGAGGGTGGGGCACTTCCAGCTCACACTGAACAACCCCGGGTTGAGCTATAAAGAGTCAGGGCCTTCCGCCCCTGTCACCGGCCACCCTCCGCAGCGCCCACAGCCCCCACAGCCCTGCACACCGCCCTGGGGCCAAGGCCTCCCCTCTCTCAAGGTCAGGGCATCCCACCGCAGGCCCTGCACATCTCTGTGCTCCGAGGGAGAGGCCTGGAGCAAGGTCTGCCGCCTTCTGAGGGAGCGAGAGGAGCCAGGGGCCTCAATACTCCCCCACAGAAGGGTCTGTCACCCTCATTGACCAGAGCCGATTGGAGTGGGATCCGGGCCAACCTCCCCAGTGGCAGAAGACACACAGTCACTGTCAGGGACTGAGGAGCTGGGCTCCCAAACAGATCCCCTCCAAAGCCCTTGCCAACTTGAAATCCCTCCACTCAAAGTCAAAGTTCTTCCCTATCCGTGGGACTTCCAATCTGCAGGCCTTGACATTTTCATTTTTTCAGAAACTACTCTTTAAAATGCAATTGCTGATAAGACCACTCAGCCACTGAGATGCAGGAGCCTTTACACCCTAGCAGGATGGCTGATGAAGGACCAGACAGAGAGAACTAGGCAGGCCCACGGAGGGGAGGGAAAGCCCACCCCAGAGGTGGGAAGATCAAAAACCACCAGGAAGGCCTCAGGCACCTGAGCGCAGGCAGGACAGTGGGGCAGGGTGGCAGCGGCCCCCGCACAGTGCTGCGAGGAAAAGTCCCGTCGGTGAAAGCTCCCACCTCCAACTTTCTGTCTCTATGTTGACTTTTTCCTCCGCTTCCTAAGACCCAGGCTGGGGGCTCTCTCTGCCCAGATCAACACTGATTCAGGCCTGACTGGCTCCTGCCACCAGTGTGGCTGTGCTGAAGTGTCCCCAGCCTGCCCGGGGCCAGAGAACGCTTCCTTTTTGAGCCTTCACCTTCACCAGCCTGACCCCTTCTTTCTGCCCACACAGACACGTCCAGCCTCAGCCAGCTCCCTTCTCAGTGCCCCCCTCTGCCGCCTCCAGAACACACATTTGTGGCAAAGCAAGCCAATGTTCACGAAGCACCTGCTCAGGGCAGGGTCCCGGGGCCCCACCGGATGGCACCTGAGCAGCACCTAACCCGTGCTTCCAGAGCACACACGTTCACTTTGGAGAGGAATTGCAGACGTAGAGCAAACTGCCCCGAAACCACGCGGGGAGGAACCACGCGAGAGATGCTCCGTGGCCTAGGGCGCGTGGAGAAGGGGCACTGTGCATGGCCCCCCCTGAAGACACATATCGGGGCCATACATGCATCAGGCTGTCTGGAAGCATGCTGAGGAGGACCTAGAGACGTAACAGACAGGCTGTCATGTGGAAGATGACAGGGAGACAGGGAAAGCCTCCGGAACAGGATGCAGGTCTGACACCCATGAAAGGGGAGCGGGAAGGCCTGGGGAGAGCCGCAGGCCGCCGTGAGCTGAGCAGCTCTCTGCCAGGCCAACAGGAGCTCTGCAGAACGATGGCTGCAGAGGAGTCCCCTCTGGCCAGACCCGGTGAGCCCGTGTGCCTCCCAGCGCTCAGTGACCATTGGAAGCTTCCGGGGAAGCTCGTGGCCTCGGGCTACACCCTGGGCAGATTCTGAACGCCTTGCAGCTGGGAGCCATCTGCCACCGGCACCTGCTGCGCCCATTCTCTCTTGAAGAGCGATCTGGGCGGGCCACCTCCCGAGCGGCCAAGGCTGAGCCATGAGGAAGGGGAAGAAAGACTTCCTTTAGTTGGACGGCAAAGGGGAAGGTCGGTAGAGGCAAGGGCCTAGAGGCGGGAAAACACAAGGACTGTTTGGGAATCCGTGAGGAAGCTCATTTATCTACCACAGAGGGTGTGATGACCACACTTGGAAAATTGAGGGCCAGCGTGTTGCAGTGGCCTTGGCCTTGGATTAAAGATTTCAGAGAAAGCTAAAGTATGGGCAAAGCCCTGCTTTTGACATGAATCTGACAGCAGTGTGGAGCACAGAGGGGAGCGGAGCCCTGAGGTCAGGAGACCACGGGAAGGGCAGTGGTCAGTGGGGCAGGGAAGAGGTCAGGAGGACCTCAGCATTGGGAACCTGTCATCACCTCGTCCCAGAGGAGGCCAGCCACCGCTCCATTGACTGGAATCCGGAAAAGGTCATGTACACACGTAGGTGGTGGCTAAATGGGGACTGGAAATGTTGCCTCGGCCATAGTGGCTGAAAATGTCTGAGAGGTGAGGCCTGGAAGCCATCTCCTGCCTCCAGGGGAAGGGGGGAGAACAGGGTGGAGCCTCCGTCTCCGGGGCCACGGGGCCATGTCTGGACTGAGCACAGACCTCGCGTTTCTGCCTCTCGCCTGCCGGTTGGCGGAGACAGGTAGCAAACCTCTCTGGGTGTCCAGGAGCTCAGGCCCGTCCGTGTCCACGAGGCCCCTTCCCCTCCTCCCTCTGAACTGGCAGCCCCATTCCTCCTTGGTGTGACCCCAGAGCTCACGGCCCAGCCCATTCCTTCCGTTGGATCCACCGGCTGCTCACCGCGCCCCTCCCCCCCCCCGGCCTACCCCAATCTTATCCTCCAAAGGAGTCCAGCCAACACAAATCTACATGTTTGTTTGTCTGCCTGTCTGCCCCTCCTAGTCTCTGCCTGTCCCGGCTCTCAACTTCCATGTCTTTCTAGCAGTTTCTCTTAGTCTCTGTGGTCTCAAATCCATGAGGCTTTGGCCCCTGCAGATCCAGGTGCCCCAGCTCATGGCCTTCTTCCAGCTCCCAGGTGGCTTAGAACTACAAACCCCAGTATGCACTATTCTCTGCGGTGCCTGAAGAGTGCTGGTGTGGGCCACCTGCATTCTGGGAATTGTAGTTTCCCTCTCCCCATGCTCTTGCGAGGGCTCTAGGCTCTCCCGAGTGAGCTGTCCCTGCCCTGACATCTGACCTACCACCCCCAGGGAAACATACGTCACTGGATGACAGGGTGGGGGGTGGAGGCCCTGGATGACAGCTTCCTGCAATTTTGTGTCCCCCACTTGAGTCACAGGGGGGCGGGGGTTCCAGGAAATTGAGGCTGGGAGGGGAAGGGATGCCCTAATGCCAGGCTCAAGGACAAAAGGTCACTGCATCCCCGCTGGGCCTGTATCCCTAAGAACCCGAAAAGACTCAAAGACAGGGTCAGGAGCACTTAGGTTTAAGGACAGCATCTGAGAGGACCCTAGAAGTCCCTGTTGTCACTAAGCATCAGGGACTCAGCTACTGTCACTGACACAATGCTCACCTTCCGCAGGGCCCTCTGGGGCATGGGCAGCAAGGGCCAGGTGGAAGGCCTTCCCTGGTCAGACACCGCAGGAGGGCCTTTCGACCCTCTGGGTGTCCACCCTGCCATTGCCCAGGCCCCACTCCCCTCCCCAGCTCCTGCACTCCAGCCCCAGAACTCCGCAGGACACCTGGGTTCCCACTTATCAGCCCCAGTTCTTGGAGCGGAACCCTGGCGTCCGCTCCCCACCCTGTGGGCCTGTGGGCATGGAGCCGAGGCTTTAGAGCCTCCCAGTGGCCTTGTTCCTGTCCCATTGTGTGTGGGACAGGGGCGGGGCGAGGGCCAGCCGTGGAGAGCCCCCTCCCCTTCCTAAGGAAAAGGCCGGGCTCTGCTCTGAGCGGCAGAGCTGAAGCGAAGCCGACATGGGCAACTTGAAGAGCGTGGGCCAGGAGCCTGGCCCACCCTGCGGCCTGGGGCTGGGGCTGGGCCTCGGCCTGTGTGGCAAGCAGGGCCCAGCCTCCCCGGCCTCTGAGCCCAGCCGGACACCAGCGCCAGCACCCGCACCCGCACCTCCGCCTGCGCCAGACCCCAGGTGAGGGCCACAGCAGCTAGGACCAGGTGACAGGAGGGCAGGTGCCAAGGCCTGAAACCTGGGGCTTGGAAGGGATGGAGTCTGCAAGCCAGCCAGGAGGGCCAGGCCACCAACACAAAAGGGCTGTCAGAGTGGACAGAACAGGATGGTCAAGGGGGCTCAAACAAGAGACCAGGATCAGGGCCAGCAGGCAACAGGTGAAAGTCGGAGGTGAGGGCGCCAGCTTACCAGGTTTGAATGCTGCTAGGCCGCCAACAGCTGTTTGACTTTGAGCAAGTTACTTAACCTCTCTGAGCCTTCGTCTATGTAAAATAGGGCTATAGCGCACTTACTCCACAGGGTTGTTGTAAGTTTCTAACTCACAGCAAGCCTTCCACAGAGTGGTGAACATTTAACAGAAGAAAACTGCTGGGGGAGAGTTACAAGAGAGTGAGAAGACAGGTCTCATGGAAAGGGGAGAGCTGGGCGCAGGTCGTTGGGGCGGGAGGCTGAGAAGACACCCCTGCTTCAGGCCCCTCCTCGTAGTGGCCATCAACCCCAAAACTAACCAGGCAGCCCCAGCCCCCAGAAAGGCCGCCCGGGGGGCAGCGGTTCCTGGAGAGAGGAAAGCCGGAGGCCAGGTGGGGTGCCGGCCGGCGGGTGGCTGGGGCCGGCTGCGGGAAGGGCTCCCCACAGGCGCAGCCGAGGCCCCAGTCCCTCCCTTCCTCCCGGAGGCTGGCCTGGCGGCTCTGGGAGGAAGTGATAAGGGCTCCGAGGCTTCCCTTCACACGATGGCTACCGTCAGGAGGGGCGTGAGCGAGGAGGGAAATCTGGGCTGAGGATCCCTGCTGGGCATGGGCCTCTACCCACTCAAGGGCGGGCTCATCGCAGCTTTGAGGGGCAGGGGCTGGACACCCCATGTCCAGAAGAGGCGAAGACGAGGGTGCAGCCCTGGGCCAGAGGCTCGGGGGCTCAGCGCTGCAGCCCAGCAGCCCCAAGCCAGGGGCGCCTGGGGATGGACAGAATCGGCTCTGCCTGCGTGGCCTCTGAGCCTCAGCTCCCTCGTCTGGGAAGGGGGCGCAAATATCGCCTCCTCCTAGGGCTGTCGTGAGGGGAGAGGAGCGTAAGCAAGCACATGGCAGGCAAGCAGCAAACCAGTGGGACTGGTGGTGCAGCGGGTGGGGTCTCTGGGGTGCGTCCCCGAGGAAACCGGCTCCACCTGCTCCCAGCAGCCCCCCGCTCACCCGGCCCCCGGAGGCGCTGAAGTTCCCTCGTGTGAAGAACTGGGAGGTGGGGAGCATCACCTACGACACCCTGAGCACCCAGGCGCAGCAGGTAAGGGGCGCCCCACCCCGAGGATGGCTAAGGCGGGCTGAAGCCTGGTCCCTCCTGAGCTGGCTAGAAGGCAAGGCTGCGGAGAGCGCGAGGAGCTAAGGGACAGGCAGGGGGCTTTGGTGACTCTCAGCCTCCAGCCCTTGCCCCACGCTCCACCCTCACCCACCCAGCTTCACCCCTATTTCCAGTCTCAGCCCCGCCTCGAACCTTCACCTCTCCCTCTGCCCCCTCAACCCTGGCCCCTGCACCCTGCCCGGTCCTGACCCATGTGCCCCCTGCTCTCTTCACCTCGGCTCCTCACTCCGACCCAGGACGGGCCCTGCACCCCACGACGCTGCCTGGGCTCCCTGGTATTTCCACGGAAACTGCAGAGCCGGCCCTCCCAGGGCCCCCCGCCCCCCGAGCAGCTGCTGAGCCAGGCCAGGGACTTCATCAACCAGTACTACAGCTCCATCAAGAGGTCTGGCCCTGATCCGACCCACAGCCCACTGGCCGTCCCACCCCAGACTCCACTCCCATCCCTCCCCGATACCACCAACACGGCGGGGCCTGAGCTTGGCGCCCATGGGCTTCCCCCCAACACCCACATGGCCTTGGGGACCCCCCACCCCACTAGACTTCCTTCTGCTCCCCTCTCCTCCACAGGGGTGGCTCCCAGGCCCACGAGCAGAGGCTCCAGGAGGTGGAAGCCGAGGTGGCGGCCACGGGCACCTACCAGCTCCGGGAGAGCGAGCTGGTGTTCGGGGCCAAGCAGGCTTGGCGTAACGCCCCCCGCTGTGTGGGCCGGATCCAGTGGGGGAAGCTGCAGGTGCGACTAGCCAACTTGCACCCAAGTGGGGCCTGAGGGACATAAAGGAGGAGGGGGAGGGGTGCAGCTGGCTTCTGACACTTCCCTTGGTGGGGGGGGTTGCCAAGCAGTGGGGAGATCCCTGCCCGCTCTCTTAGAGACCGGTACCCCTGGGAGCTCTTGCACCCATGGCAGTGCCATAGCAGAGAAGCACCCACACTGACCATGTAGGTGAGGAGAGCAGAGCCATGGCCATGGGGGGTGTTGTCACAGCAACAGGAGCAGACTTACAGAAAAGCCCATGTGGGCTTCACCTGCCCAGTCCGGACCCCTCACCCCACACACACTGCGCCCTTCCGGCCCCAGTGAACGCCTCAGCCTCCACCCTCCATCACAGCCCCACCAAGTGACTCAGAGCCAGCCTGGGCTTCTGGGACAGCCCGAGGTACTCAGAGAAGCAAGCTGACCCCCAGGGCAACTGGGTCCTTGACCTTGGCCTCCTCACTCTTACCACCAAAGAATCTGGAATGAAGCCACGTGCTCAGTCAGTCCCAAAGGAATCTCAAATCAAATAACCCTGTCGGACGCCATAGCCCTTCACATTGTTCAAAGCTCCAGCTCAGTCTTGAACCCATCAGAGCTTCCCCATTTGACCCCACTCACCGCCCCTGCCACCCCCTGCCCTGTCACTAAAGGACCAGGCTGCAGATGAGGCTGCTACTCCCTCCCCTGGCCTCAAGCCCCGGTCTCCCTCCTGCCCCCCTGCCTCCCCGGCTCAGGTGTTCGATGCCCGGGACTGCAGCTCTGCCCAGGAGATGTTCACCTACATCTGTAGCCACATCAAATACGCCACCAACCGGGGCAACCTCCGGTGAGTGCCCGGACCCGGCCTGACCCGTCCCCCTCCCAGGCGGCAGAGGACGTGGAGCCCTGACCGGCTCTCTCCCCTCTCCCTCGTCAGCTCGGCCATCACAGTGTTCCCCCAGCGCACCCCGGGGCGCGGAGACTTCCGGATCTGGAACAGCCAGCTGGTGCGCTACGCCGGCTACAGGCAGCAAGACGGCTCCGTGCGGGGCGACCCGGCCAACGTGGACATCACCGAGGTAGGCACAGAGGCGGAGAAGGGGGACTCCGTCCAGCAAGAGCTCTGGGGTGCGGCGTGAGGGCAGGGCAGTCAAAGCGCAGTCCCTGAAGGAGGGAGAGGGGACCTCACTGAGCTGAAGGATGTGATGCCGAAGAAGCGGTCCCTGGGTGAAACGGAGATCCAGTCGCTGAGGGGTCCCTGGCAGGCAGGGTGCGAGGTGACTCAGGCAGGGGTCCCTGCTCCCACAGCTCTGCGTCCAGCACGGCTGGAACCCGGGCAGCGGCCGCTTCGACGTTCTGCCCCTGCTGCTCCAGGCCCCGGATGAGCCCCCAGAACTCTTCACTCTGCCCCCTGAGCTCGTCCTCGAGGTGCCTCTGGAGCACCCCACGTGAGCACAGGAGGGCCTGGGGCAGGTGGAGGAGGGGCTGCCCGAGGGTGGCCAGGCAGGCAAGGGGGCCTGACCCCGCACCCCCCGCCCCCGCCGCCGCCCCCAGGCTGGAGTGGTTCGCGGCCCTGGACCTGCGCTGGTACGCGCTCCCCGCCGTGTCCAACATGCTGCTGGAGATCGGGGGCCTGGAGTTCCCTGCGGCCCCTTTCAGCGGCTGGTACATGAGCTCGGAGATCGGCATGCGGAACCTGTGCGACCCTCATCGCTACAACATCCTAGAGGTGAGCGTCGGCGGGCGCAGCGGCTGGAGCCCTCACCGCTAAGCTGGGAAGGACTGCGCGGAGCAGGGCGCTGGGAGTCCCGGGCTGCGCGCGCCTGCGGCCGCGGTGGGTGCGTCTGTGAGTGCGGGAATACAGTCGGCCCCTGAACGCCATGGCCTGGAACTGCGAGGGTCAGTGGGGGAAACCCGCGTGTAAGTGGACCCGTGCAGTTCAAGCCCCCTGGATTCAGGGGTCAACTGTAGGTAGTTATTTTTCCAGGATTAGGATCTGTGATTCTGTAACTTTCAGCCTCTTCCTCTTTTTTAACTCCTTTTTTAAAAAAGATTATTTATTGATGTATTTTTAGAGAAAGGGGAAGGGAGGGAGGAAGAGAGGGAGAGAAACATTGGTATGTAGGTGAAACTTCTATCTGCTGGTCGCCTCTTGCATACCCCGCAATCATGCCCAACGGGGACCTGGCCACAACCCAGGCATGTGCCCTGCGTGGGAATCAAACCGGCGAACTTTCACTTTGTGGGACGACGTTCAATCCACTGAGCTACACTGGTCAGGGCAGCTTTTATCAGATTCTCAAAGCAGCCCTTGACCCCAACCATGTTAAGACCCATTTTAGAGATGAGAAATTAAGGCCCAGGGCAGAGGAGTGACTGGTCCAGGGTCCCCCCGTTCTGTAGTGCCTCTCCAAGCAAAAACCCGAACCAGCCCCAAACTAGGCAGTCAGGCCTCCCGACAACCACCCAGCCACCCCCGCTCCTTCCACCCACGAGTTTGAGACAAAGAAGCTCTCTGACAATTCCCCCCACTTCGTCCCCTCCTGCTCCCAGGATGTGGCGGTCTGCATGGACCTGGATACCCGGACAACGTCGTCCCTGTGGAAAGACAAGGCAGCGGTGGAAATCAACCTGGCCGTACTGCACAGTTACCAGGTGCCCAGGGCCAGGCTGGCCAGGAGGGCAAGAGCCAGGGCCAGGGCTGCAAGAGAAGGAAGTGCTTAGAAACTGGGGCAGGAGTGGAACCGGCGGGAAGGAGTTCCACAGTCCTGGTGTCATGGGGCATGCGGGACATGCATTTTGGGGACATAGCACATACCGTTGCAGGTGCTGCACCGAGGGGGCTGTGTGTGCTGCCTGGTGCGTGCTCAGTAATTCTGGTCCCTGGGGCATGCTGGGTATTGAGGTTCATGGGACCCACTGGATTCTGGAAACTCTAATTCCAGGCTCAAGAGCAAGCTGGGCATCATGGTTTGGGGAAACTAGTACCTGCTGAGTACTTCTATGAAGTCTCAAGAGTTTAAAATGCTGGGTTTGGGGGGCAGAGCCGTTATTGTGTGCCGAGCTTTGAACATGGCCGTGCATGCTGAAGGTAGGGGTCACGTGTGGTTGGGAAGAACACAGGATATGTTAGGTTTGGGGTGGTCCAAGGCACAGCAGGTTTGGCGGTGACAAGTGGTGGGGCCTGTACACTGAGTCTAAGCCCTTCCCCTCCCTCCCTCTCTCCCTCCCTCACCCCAGCTGGCCAAAGTGACCATTGTAGACCACCACGCCGCCACATCCTCCTTCATGAAGCACTTGGAGAACGAGCAGAAGGCGAGGGGGGGCTGCCCTGCCGACTGGCCCTGGATTGTGCCCCCCATCTCGGGCAGCCTCACCCCTGTCTTCCATCAGGAGATGGTCAACTATTTCCTGTCCCCTGCCTTCCGCTACCAGGTGATCAGCCCACTGGCTTTGCCCACCAGGGAGGCTCTAACTAAGCAGCCCCTAGGGGCCTCCAAACTTCTGTTTTCTTTACTCACTTTCTCCTCTCCACCCTGCCACCCCCCCTGTAGCCAGACCCCTGGAAAGGGGGCACAGCCAAAGGCACCGGCATCTCCAGGAAGAAGACCTTTAAGGAAGTGGCCAAGTAGGTGCCCTGGGGTTGCTGCCCTTCACCCACACCCAGGGGGCCAGCCCTTCCACACCCACCACGCAGTGCCCCTTGCTTGGACCATGTGCCTGGGACCCCCTCATCCCCCTCTCCCACAGTGCCGTGAAGATCTCTGCCTCACTCATGGGCACCGTGATGGCCAAGCGTGTGAAGGCCACGATCCTGTACGGCTCGGAGACCGGCCGGGCCCAGGGCTATGCACAGCAGCTGGGGAGGCTCTTCCGGAAGGCTTTTGACCCCCGGGTAGGCCTGAGCCCAGAGAGCCAGGGATCTGGGAGGGAAGGGGTTGTGCCCGAGATGCCCTAGAGGGCGGGAGAGGGTGACAAGTCAGGGCCCGTGAGGATCCCGGGGATCCACAGGGAGTGAGGGACTGAGCCAGGGCCTGAGTCTCGCCCTGCCAGAGCGAGGACTGGGCAGCAATGACATCTGTCTTCTCCTCACACCACAGGTCCTGTGCATGGATGAGTATGACGTGGTGTCCCTGGAGCATGAGACGCTGGTGTTGGTGGTGACCAGCACCTTTGGGAACGGGGATCCCCCGGAGAATGGAGAGGTAAGGCCTGCAGGGAAGGGGCCACTGGGCAGGATGGGAGAGGAACACTGGAGGGGCTGGGCAGCAACCGCCCCGTGATGGAAAGTGGGCGGGCGTGACAGTCCCCCAGAGTCCCGGGCCGCGCCACGCACGAGCTGCCCCAACACACACTGGTTAACTGTGCCCGAGTCACTCCCAGTCTCCGGGCAAACACACGCCAAAGGCACTTCTGTTGCGCCGCTCCGGGACATTGACAAATGGGAGAAACAGGAATTCTCCACTTAACACGCAATTTCAGCTTTTTCTTCTTGACAAAACAAAAGAGCCCTGCTCAGATGTCCACAGAGATTAGGTAACTTCACTTTCGGAACAAATCTTAAAAAACAACAGACCAGCTTGAGTGCCACCATTCAGTCCTTTATTATTACTGACCGTTCTCTTCCAAGCTTCTCTGTCAGCAGGCATTCCCGGCGCCCTGTGCGCTCTGGCTTCTAGGGCATCCATGCCCTCTCAGCCCCTTATGCAAAGCACTGACCTCGGCCTCTCCCTGCCTTGCTGCCTGTTTTAGCCTTTAAAAAGAGACAAAACTAGAATCACTAACTTTTGTTAGCGTCAAAGTATTTACACCCATGTGACCCACAACCCTATCCAGATCTAGAACGCTGACATCACCCTGGCAACTTCCCTTGCCAACGCCCTCATCAGCCCCTCCCCGATCCATCTCCCCACCAGCAGCGGCCACCGTTCTGACTTATGTCACCTGGGTCAGCGTCACCCACTTTAGGAAGGCCTAGAAAGGGGAACATACAGTGTTCCGGCTTGTGTCCCTCGGCCGGCTTTCAAGCCTCATGGCGAGGTTGGGGGAGTCAGTTATGCATACGCTCCTGTCCACGGCCCAGCAGCCTCCCGTGGGAACCCACTGCTCTGTGGATGGACCCTTGGTCCAGTTCCAGGATTTGGCTATTATGAATAAAGCTGTTATGAACATTCTTGTGCAAGGCTTTTGTGGGCTTATGTTTTCATTTCTCTTAGAAAAACACCTCGGAGTAGAATTGCTGGGTCATCGGGTAGAAGTACGTTTCACTTTTTTTTTTAAACGGCCAAACAGCCCAACAGATTGAACTGCACCCTTAAGATCTGTGCATTTCAATGTATGTAAAGTTTACCTTAAAATTTTTAAAAATGGAGCAAACCTAGGAATATACTGCACAGAAAACGGTCGTATATTCCCTAAACGCATGAACAAGAATATTTATAACAGCATTGTCTGTAATAACCCACCATGGAAACAACTCACGTGACTGTCAGCAGCAGCATGGATAGATCAATGGCGGGATTATCAAAGGCCATACGGTGATGAGGGTGAACGGGTGACCACCACACAGCAATATAGAGGAGACTCAGAATATTACGTGGCGGGAAGGAAGCCAGACACATTCCTGCAGAGGATGCCCACTGTAGGATTCATGTGTATAAAGTTCAGAAAGAGGCAAAACGAATCTGTGGTGTTTTAATCAGGAGAGTGATTGGTCCCCAGTTGGACTGGTGAGCCTTGGTCACAGAGCACCCAGCAGCCCTCTGTAGGGGCAGGGGGTGGGGGGTGTCCCCTACATGAGATGTACATGTCAGGGGAGATTGTGTGGCCATAAGTCTTAGTGCGCTGACCTTCAGGGCGGTACGTGAGAGACTAGTGATAAAAAGCAGGTCAACACAGTATAACCCCATTTTCACTTTTCAAAAAGCTATAAATATAGATGTGTGTGTAAGAACCACAGAAGAGGGCCTGAGGGTCAAACTCCTGTCACTGGGACACACGCCTCGTGGGTGAGGCCGGAGGGAAGCGAGGAGCAGATTTTTCTCTTTTATTCCTTCACATGCTTCTGGAATGTCTCCAAAAAGCCAACTGGAGAAATTTTCAAAGCAGATTAAAAGTTACAGGTAATACTAAGGTCTCGCCTTCTGTATGCTTTGAAACCCAACAAAGCCAACCGTGATCCCTACTCTTCCCCTCCCAGAGCTTCGCAGCGGCCTTGATGGAGATGTCCGGGCCCTACAACAGCTCCCCGCGCCCCGAGCAGCACAAGTGAGTCCTGGGAGCTTTGGGGACATGCAGGCAGTGGGACACTGGGAGACAGAACGGGAAAGGAGGTCAGCCAACAGCCAACGAGCCAGAGGACAGGTGGAGGAGGCCGTCGGCCCCGTCACAGCCTCACACTGCCCTCCCTCCTGTGACCTGCCTGCCCACTGGCGGTCCCTAGGCCTCTGAGAGGCCCGTTAGTCCTGAGGTGTCCTGCAGAGAGGGGAGAGGAGGCAGAGCAGAGACCCCTGGGGTGCTGTCCCTCAGCCCCCATCCCAAGACAGCGCCAGAGAGCAAAACTAGCCCAAAGCAGGGCCTTTCCTGTCCCCACTGCAGAAACCCTGAAGCTGTCCCCTGGCTGTGTCTGGGCCTGCGTCATGTCTCCAGTCCCCTGCGTCACCCTTGTCTTTGTCTTTGTCTTCTCTTGCCAGGAGTTACAAAATCCGCTTCAACAGTGTCTCGTGCTCAGACCCGCTGGTGACCTCCTGGCGGCGGAAGAGGAAGGAGTCCAGCAACACCGACAGTGCAGGGGCCCTGGGGACCCTCAGGTCTGGGGACCCCTGGGAGGGGAGGTGTATGAGAGGGAGGGCCAGCTGCTGGGGCCCACGGGCTGGATCGGGGTGGGAAACCGGGGTGGGCCCCTGAGACAGCTCCCTGCCCCCAGGTTCTGCGTGTTCGGGCTGGGCTCCCGGGCGTACCCGCACTTCTGCGCCTTTGCTCGCGCGGTGGACACGCGGCTGGAGGAGCTGGGAGGGGAGAGGCTCCTCCCGATGGGCCAGGGCGACGAGCTGTGTGGCCAGGAAGAGGCCTTCCGCGGCTGGGCCAAGGCTGCCTTCCAGGTGAGCCCAGGGCCTGTCCGGACATCCGAGCCCTGCCGCCCCCGCTCCAGCTCCAGCTCTGACTCAGTGCAACCTGGACACCTCCCCCTGAGACAAGGGTGGGGGGCTCATCACCGCCACCTCTCTGCTTTTCTGGTCCCTTCCTGTTCCTTCCAAAAGCCACCCTCAGGTTGGACCACATGGGGTGGGGCCTGAGCCAGTGCACCGGGAGGGGCGCAGGGCGGGTGGGATGGAGGGAGAGGGGAAGGGTCTAGAGAGGGCTCGACAGGGGCCAGGGCTGGAACCGAGGGGTCCGTCCGGGGCCAGACAGGCTTGTGGCAGCATCAGGGGACGGGTGCCAGGGCTGTGACCTTCAAAGTGGGGCTTCCTGCAGAAGCGGTTCTGCCTGGTCTGGGCCTGAATGGGGCTTGCCCTCCCAGTCCTGACAGCTTTGCTGGCAACGCTGGCCCCGCGGGGTTCCCAGGCTTGAGCTCAGCAGGTGTGGGCTGAAGGAGAGGAGGGGTCATCCCAGGAAGTGGGCTGGGGAGGCACAGGTGGAGGGTGTGCGGGGGAGAAAGTCAAGCTGGAGAAACCCTCTCAGACTGGAAGAGAAGCGGGGAGTGGAAAACGAGACGCAGGAACGCGGCGGAAGTCAGGCATGGGATGGGAGAAGCAAGGGGCACAGGTTTGGGGACCTCCTCGGGAGGCGCAGGGTCAGCTGGAAGCAGGAAGGCTCTGAGCTAACTGGGGTGGGAGCAGTGGGGGAAGGGGAGGAAGGAAGGGAGGGGGCCAAGGAAGGAAGGAAGAGATACAAGACTTCACACACACAAAGGAAAGATTAACAGGACTGGCGAGGTGGGGTGGGAGGGGAGGGAGAGACCCAGCTGGGTAAGCCCAAGATTTCAAACCGGGACTGGACATTGGGTGAGATACTCACTCTCCCAGGGCCAGGCTGCAGGGTCCCCTCTGGCCCCTGGGCCCAGGGCAGGGGAGGGCAGACCCTCCAGAGACCCCTCCACAGCCCACTCCCAGAGCTCTTAAGAGCTTTACATAAAGTATCTCATTTCGTGTCCCCTGGTGAGGTGTAAGGACAGAGCCGCTGAGGCAGTGCACTGTGAGCGCAAGGGTGGAATCTGAACGCAGGTCTGAGCACCTAGAACAGACGCCATCCCTGGTGGCTACCGTGTCCCCACCGCTGTGCTCTGTGGGACGCGAGACTAAAATTCCCCAGATTAAGGAACTAGTGGCTGTGACAGAAACCCGTGCAGAGGCCTAGCCAGCACAGCAGCCGAGGCAGGCCCCAGGCTGAAGAATGAGGGGCCACAGTCCCGGTGTCCCTCCTGCCGCTGGGCCACAGTGATCTGCGAGCCTCAGATGGCACCTCCTGCTCCCGGGCCCCTTTGCTCCGGCTGTCCCGGGAAGGGGGCACCCAACAAGCCAGCCCCACCTCCCACACCAGCCCCCCTGAGTTCCTCCACCCTCACCGCTTTGGCTCTCAGGCCTCCTGCGAGACCTTCTGCGTGGGTGAGGACGCCAAGGCCGCCGCCCGGGACATCTTCAGCCCCAAGCGGAGCTGGAAGCGCCAGAGGTACCGGCTGAGCGCCCAGGCCGAGGGCCTCCAGCTGCTGCCAGGTGCGCCCTGACCTCCCCCAGACCCTGCTGGCTCTCTGGACTCTCCAGGGCCCCGGGACCAGCGCGCAGGTGCCACGCTCCCTGGCTCAGGCTCAGGTTCCCGTGTCCCCCTTCCTGCCAGGCCTCACGCACGTGCACAGGAGGAAGATGTTCCAGGCCACAGTCCTCCTGGTGGAGAACCTGCAAAGCAGCAAGTCCACGTGAGGAAGACTCCCCCCACACCTGCCCCAGGCCCCGGCCCCTTCCTCCTCCTCCCCCCCCACCCGGCTCCCCACCTCCTGTAACCGCCCCCTCTGCTCCCCCTCAGGCGGGCCACAATCCTGGTGCGCCTGGACACTGGAGGCCAGGAGGGGCTCCAGTACCAGCCAGGGGACCACATAGGGATCTGCCCGCCCAACCGGCCCGGCCTGGTGGAGGCGCTGCTGAGCCGCGTGGAGGACCCGCCGCCGCCGGGAGAGCCCGTGGCAGTGGAGCAGCTGGCAAAGGGCAGCCCTGGTGAGGGGCGCGGGCTACGGCTGGACATTGAAAACTCACTCCATCCCCATGGCCCCAGGGTCCCCTGGGAGAGGGTGGGCCACGTCTGCTCGGCTGCACAGTGCACAGAGCATAGCTCCTTTCTCTGAACCTGTGCCCACACCGCTCCCCCCAAAGGCTGTCTCCTTCCTCTGGGCTCCTCCCAAAGGCTCCCCCTGCCAGCTGGCCTCCTCTGAAGCTGGCATGGCGTCGACCTTCTGCCACACCAGAGCCTGGGGTTAAAATAAGTTGGATAGGGCAAGGGTAGAGGAGCCCAGGCCGACTCAGTCCAGTCAGGGGCCCCGAAAGGAACACAGGGGGGTGTTCAAGGGCAAAGTCACTGATAAAACGCGGCGTGGTCAGTCCCCATGTACTCCGAGAAGCCACCATCACCCCACACAATGCAGTTCTGGCTGGGCACCCCCCTCAGAGCCCCCTGTGTCTCACCCCCAGGTGGCCCTCCCCCCGGCTGGGTGCGGGACCCCCGGCTGCCCCCCTGCACGCTGCGCCAGGCTCTCTCCTTCTTCCTGGACATCACTTCCCCGCCCAGCCCACAGCTCCTTCGCCTGCTCAGCACCCTGGCTGACGAGCCTGGCGAACAGCAGGAGCTCGAGACCCTCAGCCAGGTTTGGGGCCCCCCAGCGTGGGGAGCAGGGGCTACTGAGGCCGGATGGGCTGGGGGGGAGGGGAGCCCCCCCTGGCTAACACGTACCAGGCTCTAGGACCCAGCTCGAGACTTACTAACTCAACTCAGAATTCCCAAGGTCTAAAAGAGCCGGGCACAGAGAGGATGCTCAAGAAGACTGGGCTCAGGCAGGGTCAAGAAGGGTGGTCAGCAGGCAGGGCTGGGAGTTCCAAGCACCGCATGCCCCGCCCCCGCCAGGACCCACTGCGCTACGAGGAGTGGAAGTGGTTCCGCTGCCCTACGCTGCTGGAGGTGCTGGAGCAGTTCCCATCGGTGGCGCTGCCCGCCCCCCTGCTCCTCACCCAGCTGCCCCTGCTCCAGCCGCGGTACTACTCCGTCAGCTCAGCACCCAGCGCCCACCCCGGGGAGGTCCACCTCACGGTGGCCGTGCTGGCATACAGGACCCAGGGTGAGGCTGCGGGTGGGGTACAGCAGGGCCGGGGCCGCACAGCGACCCCAGAATGGGCCCCTCACTGGCCCCTTCTGCTCCCCCACTAGATGGGCTGGGTCCCCTGCACTATGGAGTCTGCTCCACGTGGCTGAGCCAACTCAAGGCCGGAGACCCTGTACCCTGCTTCATCAGAGGGTAAGTGAGCACGTCGGGGACAGAGAAAGCGCCACTGGATGGCCGGGACTGATGGAGGACTCGTGGCCGTGGCGCAGGGTGAAGGTGGAAGCCGTGGTGAAGGACGGGATTGGGGCCCCTCACATAGCGAAGGTGGGTGTCCAGCTAAGCCACTGCGGAGCTTGGGCTAAGCTTAGGGCCTTTCACCAATGTGGGTAGGGTCCTGCCCGAAACTGGGGCTCCAGGAGACAGGGCCGGGGGCCTGTTGCTTTTAGAAGGTGTGCTGTGCCCCTCGCCGCATCCTGGGGGTCAGTCTAGGAGCCCTAGGAGCCCGGCCTATGCAAGGACATGCCCCCACGCAGCTGGGGAACTGGTCGGGTTACTGTGGGATCAGTGAGGACTCAGGACAACCTTCCCCCCGGGCTGTGTTTGGAAGTCTTGCCCCACCCAGCAGCCAGGAGCTAAAAGTTGCAGGTGGGATGATGAGGAGGTCCCGGGATGGCACCAGCTAGGCCCAGCGACCCAACCCACCCAGGAGGCTAACTTACAAATAAGCTCTGGCAATCTGCTAAATGAATACAAACCACAGACCAATACTGAGGCCATGACTTAAAACAAACACACTCGGGGAACTCATTATAAACCAAGAGACTCCTTCCCTTCCCCTACTTTCTAAATTTCCTAAACTGAGACAGCAACACATTTTTTTTTTTAATTTTTAATTTATTGATTATAGAGGGAGAGAGAGAAACATAGATGTGTTGTTCCACTTACTGATGCGTTCATTGGGTGATTCTTGTATGTGGTCTGACCGGGGATCAAACCCGCTCTAACCAACTGAGCTGCCCGGCCAGGGCTGAGACAGCGAAATATTCTGCAATTCAGATTTGAACTATATTCCCTTTGCCCATCTCCTAGAAGCCAGAGGCCCAGGGGGCTCCTGCCTGCTAGCAGAGATCTTTTAATAACGCCCTCGGGCTTACTATGAACTGATACCACTGTGAGCACTTGACCAGTATTAACTCAGTTACCAACAGAAGCTGAGTTCTCCTCTCTCCACCCCTCCAGAGGTTGGTAAGAATGGGAGCTGGGGAAGCTCAGGGAGGCTGACGGAGTGTCTCTCTGCTAGGGCTCCCTCCTTCCGGCTGCCGCCTGACCCCAGCTTGCCCTGCATCCTGGTGGGCCCTGGCACTGGCATCGCCCCCTTCCGGGGATTTTGGCAAGAGCGGCTGCACGACATTGAGAGCAAAGGTGAGGCTGGGGGCCAAGAGAAAGACTGGAGGGCAGGAGGGAGTCTCACAATCTAGGGACAAAGGAGGGGGGCGGAATGCAGGAACCAGGTAGGGAAGAGGGCAAGGAATGGGCCGCAAAGGAGAAAGAAGCTTAGGAGCCGGAGGGGAGGGCCTGGAGGCCAGGGCAGTGCAGCTCAGGCCTGGCTTCCAGGTGCTGGGCACAAAGTGGGGGTTGGATTGGGTGAAGGACCAAGGGAACTGGAAGTCTGAAGATGGGGTGCTGAGGCTCAGAAGACAAATGCCCCAGCAGGACTCTGGACGGGGCCAGAGCTCCCCTAGGGGAGTCCAGGACCCAAGAGCCATAAGGCGTTCAGGCTGGGCCCAGGGTGCCCAGGGAAGCTGGAAACTCACAAGCAGGGGACTGTGACTGAGAGGAAGGTAGGCGGTGTGGGAGAAGATGGGATTGGAGCAGGGAAGGGACAGGATCGAGTCCTAGAACTGCAGCCGCAGACAGTGCAAAGGGTGCGCAATTCGGCGTCCGGAGCCCCGTCCTCCAGCGCCGCCCCGGCCGTTCGGCGAGGGAAGGCACCACCTCCTGGGAGCGTGGGCTTCTCCTAAGTCAGGATCAGGAGCTCTCCTAGAGGCCGAGCAGCGGAGAGCGGTTGTTTCTGCCCCAGAGGCGTGGCTGTCAGCCGGGGCACAGCGGACCGCGGGAGGGGCTCTCCCAAACCACAGCGCTCCTTGCAGGGCTGCAGCCCGCGCCCATGACCTTGGTGTTCGGCTGCCGATGCTCTCAGCTGGACCACCTCTACCGCGACGAGGTGCAGGATGCCCAGCAGCGCGGGGTGTTCGGCCACGTCCTCACCGCCTTCTCCCGGGAACCCGACAGCCCTAAGGTGTGGGACCCTAAGGGCGCAGCGGCAACCTGAATGTGGGGACATAGGAAGGAGTGATGCGCACCCGGGCAGGGGACACAGGCCCAGGCAGGCCCCGCCCACCCCTTAGTTCCCACCCAGCAGCACTCGGCCCTAGCGCGTGCCCAGTGCCCCTCTGAACCTAACCCACCCTCTCCCAAGCCCAGTCCCTGTCTCATTCACCTCTTTAGACCCTACCCCAGCTCACTTTGGTCCCCCTGGGCCCGCCCCAAACCCTGCCGCCCCTCAGACCTACGTGCAGGACATCCTTCGGACAGAGCTGGCTGCCGAGGTGCACCGCGTGCTGTGCCTGGAACGGGGCCACATGTTCGTCTGCGGCGATGTCACCATGGCAACCAGCGTGCTGCAGACGGTGCAGCGCATACTGGCAGCAGAGGGCGACATGGAGCTGGAGGAGGCGGGCGACGTCATCGGCGTGCTGCGGGTGCCGCGGGGCGGGGCGGAGACGATGGGGGCGGGGCCCTGGTGGGGCGGGGCTCAGGTAGGGGCGGGGCACCCTGCCAGCGGACCTCCAGCTGGGAGTCCGATCTGCTCTACTTTCATCACAGGATCAGCAACGCTATCACGAGGACATTTTCGGACTCACGCTACGCACCCAGGAGGTGACAAGCCGCATACGCACCCAGAGCTTTTCCCTGCAGGAGCGGCATTTGCGGGGCGCAGTGCCCTGGGCTTTCGACCTGCCCGGCTCAGACACCCCTGGCCCCTGAGAGCCGCCTTCCTTGCTTCCCACCGGGATAGGGGCCGTCAGTCTGCACTGGCTCTGCAGCTGTCTGTCCTGTCGGCCTGCCCAGGACCAGCCACCTCCCCCACCCCCCACGCCGAGGTGCCTTCCGCGTCTGTCCGAGTCTTGCCTGGTTCCCAACCCGGGGGCTGGAAGGCCCCTCCCTGCAGCAGCCTTGCAGGGCCTCCTGTCCTCACCCCTTCTGAGTTCTCTAGGAGAATTTTAGATCCCCCTTACCTCTCTTAGCAGTATCTTATCTTGAAACCTAATCTCCAAATCATTCAAGTATTTATTATTGAAGAGTCACCCTAAGGGATGGGACCAGATGGTGCAAGAGCTACTGAGCTGCCTAAACCAGCCCCGTGGATTAAAACGACAGAATGGCAAACTCTCTGTCTTTCTCTCGCGCACTCGTGAGGCGCTCATTCCTTGAGAGGAGTCCTGTCCTACATTCTCCACTCTGACCTGGCGCTCGAGGAACGTGGCTCTGAGCCAGTCCCAGGCAGTTCTCCAGAGCTGCTCCCCGGCTCTGGATTGAGAAGCAGGTACCGCCCTCTGCTGCCAGGAATGGGGACACCGGAGACCCAGGTCACAAAGATGGTGCACAGCAGCCGTGAGCAACCTTTACTGCTTGTTTCAGACAGGATGAGGAGCCACACCCACTTCCTCAGACGTCACCCCAAGGCTGAACTCCAAAAACATCAGCCCTCGCTAGTCTTTCTACTCACAAGTCCCCAGGGCCGCCCTCCACAAAGCCCATGGGAACCTGAAGAACCACCTGCCACTGTCGCGTTCCTTACTGTTTCCTTTACACTTAGCGTGGCCTCCGCCTTGGCCCTGCGTCCACCTTGAGGCTACTTGGGACTTCTTCCTAGGCAAATGGCTCCAGGACAGCTAGTTGGAGGTGGGGGGGAGTGTGTCCCCTTCTCCCCTTCATGTGGAGAGTCTCTCTAAGATGCCTTCGGAATCTCCTCTCCTACCCTTTCTCTGCTCTCTGGGGCTAGTTCGTCATTGGCCCTCAAGTCCTGCCCAACTAAAGCATCTGTGGGCGGCCCCTAAAAAGGGCCGGCCTGTTCTTCCACTCCACCTCTTCTGATCTCCTGCAGCTGGAGAGCTGGGGAATCTGCGGGAGGAGAAGGCTCTTGGCAAGCAGTCCAGGGGTTTAGGTTCTAGAGATGACCACCCCCTCACCCCACGTGCCCACCACGGTTCCCGCGCCTCCAAGTCTGGCTCCACCGAATTTCCTATTCATCCCCGTTTTCGCCCCATTGAGACCATGCTGACCCAGAGGAAGCCTCTCAGTCAGTGCTATGGGCCTGGCCAGGCTCCTTCGGAGTGTCCGTGGTCTGCTGGAAGCCTCCAGGGAACAGGTTCTGGGTCCTCTGGGTTCTCCACTGCTGCCTGGGGCTGGAGGCAGGACTGGAGCCTGGTGAGAAGGGGCATGAGCAGGGCAGTGTCCTGACACTGCTACCCCAGGGTCTGCCCCCCCATGCCCCCCGCGCACCCTGACCGCCTCACCACCACTTGACCAGGATGGCTTCTCCTCATCAGGCGAGAGTGTCTGGGAGGGGCTGGACCAGGGCCTGGACAAGGGGGAGGCTGAGGCCTCGCCCCACAGCTCCTGCTGCTGCTGCTGATGGAGCTAGAGGGAAGGGGGAGGGATGAGGGCTCCCCCCGGCCCCGCGGTGCGAGGCCCAGGCCCTGGGCAAGGCACAGGGGGCCCTGAGCCCTCCTCCCCGGCTCCTGTGGGTACTTTCTCACCTCCCCTCAGCCTCTGTTTTGGGCAGCTGCTTTCTCCCCACATGTCTCTTCCCCGCACCTCTCTACTCACCTGGTGCAGGTAGAGGGCGTGGAGACTCATCTCAGCAGAAGCAAGCTCTGGTAGCTGGGCCACCTTCTGGCCCCCAGTGCCTCCTGGGGACACACAGCTGGAACAGAGGGTGGGGTAGATCCAACACACGCCCCTCCCCCTGCACCCCAAAGGAATGGCCAGGCTTGACCTCCCCTTCCTAATTGCCCCAGTGCCCCTGCACCCTCCTCCTGGAGGATCAGCCCCACAAGCCCTGCTCACCTTCCCGTCAGACCCCCACCCCTCACCTGGGGTCCTGGGAAATCCTAGAAATGGAGGCCAGGAGGCTGGCAGTGGCTGCAGCTGGGCAGGGGGCTGTGGGGCTCAAGTCCCGTGGGGGCAGCAGGGGGTGCACCAAGAGGTTGGCCAGGAAGGTCTCCGGCTGGCAGCAAGGGAAGACAGGGTCAGAAAGAGAGGAGAGAAGGGGAGGAAGGTCTCAGCAAGGCAGGAGAACAGGCTGGACTGGTGAGCAAGCAGGTTCATTCAAAAAGTGAGGCAGAAGGGGGGGAGGGGCAGAGGGCAGGCCAGGCTTCGGCTCACCAGAGGTGAGGAAGAGTCGCTGAGCACCCCGGGGGTCAGGGGGCTGCGAACCGAGGTGGCGCCCAAAGCAGCTGCATCCTGTTGGACCCGGCCCCGAAGTTGCCCCAGGAACTTGGAGCTGTGCCCTGGGGGGCGCCATTGTGGGTGCACCAGGGAGAACCTCATCAGGGAGAGCTCGGTCTTCCCGTCCTCCGCGCGCTCAGACCGCGAGGCCTCGGTCTGTCCCGCCGAGAGCCACTGAGGAAAGAAAAACAAGCTGTGGGAGCCTCGTGGGGCAGGCAGGACAGGAAACACTAGCCCCATCTCCAGGTGAAAGAACAAGGCCACAAGGTCACCCAAACACACAGCGGCAGAGCGGGACCTGGGCCCAGGCCCAGCACCAGAAGCTGGTGCGGACTCAGTGTTTCGCCCGCCTGTACACACCAGACCCTAGGGCTAGCCTCAGGCCTCGGTGGGGAAGGCGGGTGTCACTGCAGCCTCGCCCGTGTGTAGCCCATTTCTCGGCCTCTCCTGTGGCCTTCACTCCCTTGACTGGTGCTAGGATGATACACACACCTGTCATGTAACCCCCACACAGCCCAGTGCATCGGCTACAGTCATCATCCCGAAGGATACCAAGGCGCAGGGAAGGGAAGTGATCAGCTCAAGGTCACAGGTGGCAAGTGACAGAGCTGGGGGGCAAACCCCTAGCTAACCACCACCGCATACCCCTAGGGAAGAACTCTAACCTGAGGGTGGCCATGGCGCTTCACGTCCATAAGAGCGAAGGAACAGATGTCACCCACCCCAGCCACATCCACAGTGAAATGATGAAAAAAGTCAATAATCTCCAGGGCACGAGGGCGAAACCAAAAGAGCAGGAACAGCGGGGTGAGGAGAGGTGACAGGAGCTCCTCCAGGAGGGAAACCTGGGGAAGCAAGGGGGGAGGTGGAGACTTAGGAGGGGTTGCTGAAGGCTAACAGGACCGGAAGGCCCCCAGGGCCGCTGGCCAGGGCAGGAAACCTCCAACCCAGTCATTCCCCGGCTGCCAGCACAGCCAGTCCCGGGCGCATTTGTCCCACGCCCTTTCCGAGGCCAGGCGGCAGCACAGCTTCCCCGCGGAGCAGCCCCGGTCCTTCTCGACCCTCACCGCTCGGTATTGCAGCAGCCGCGCCAACTGCCGGTAAGCGCTGGCCCTGCCGGCCGCGCCGGGCTCCTCCGGGAGGTAGTGCATGTGGGCCAAGGCCGCCTGCAACAGGAGCTGCGGGCAACGACCCTGGCACTGCTCATCCGGAATGAAGGACCTGGGGACAGGATAGGGTGGGGCAGGCGCCTGGGGTTAGGAGGATGTGCGGATGGGGGAGGCAGGGCGGAGTCGGGGGGACCGCTCTGGCGGCGGGAGGAGTCCGGATGAGGGCGGACCTCAGCCCCAGGTCGGAGCAATGACCCTCTCCCGGGGCAGCCCCCCGCGCACCTGGCCACGGTAGCCGTGACCCCGAGCGCGGTCATGGCGGTGAGCACGTGCTCCACGGCCAGCACGTCCTCGTCGTAGACGGTGAGCAGGAGCAGCGCGCCGAAGAGCGCGCCCGAGAAGAAGACCAGCTGGCGGGCCAGCAGCGCGAGCGTGGGCGCGGGGGGCGCGGCGGCGCGCAGGAAGGCGGCGGCGGGGCGGTAGGCGCGGGCCAGGCGCGCGCGCAGCTCGTGCGGCAGCTCGTTGAAGTGGCGCAGCTGCAGGCGGGCCAGGCGCGACCAGCGGCGCGCCCCGAGCGCGCCCGGCTCCCGCCGCAGCAGCTCCACGTGGCTGTAGAAGGCGTGCAGCACCTGCCAGGCCAGCACCAGCGGGCTCAGCGCCAGGTTCGCGGCGGCCAGCAGCAGCACCGTGCGGCGCCAGCGCGCGGCCAGGGCGCCCCGCTGCTCGTTGCGCTTGTAGGCGTCCGGCAGCTCCCAGCCCCCGTGGAAGAGCGAGAAGGGCCCTCGGAAGAGAAGCAGGTCGACGTTGAGCGCCAGGCCGCGGCTGAGGAAGGCCACGCTGCGTCCCCAGGGCAGCGCGCAGCGGGCCGGCAGCAGGCCCTTGTTGGCCAGCGCCACCTGGTAGTTGGTGTAGCGCAGGATGCGATGGTGCACGTCCAGCTCGGTGAGCGGCCGCGGCTGCACGCACAGGCCCCCGCTCCTCTGCAGCGCCAGCAGGCGCGACTGCACCTCCGCCCAGGGCACCGAGCTGAGCTCCTCCTGAGGACAGGGCGTGGGTGAGCGCCGGCCGCCGGGCTTCCGCCGCGCGGCGGTGCCCAAATTCACCGTGACCACAGCTACATCCCGAGCTGCCTCCCTGCTCTCCTTACCAGTGTCCCTCAGGGGCGAAGCCTGTCGCCACTTTCGGCCCTCCTTGCCCTTCCCTAACTGCCACCAACCAGGAACCCTTCCTCCTTCCTTTCATCCTCTTCCGAATTGTTCCTCGTGGTCCTGCCCCACCTGAGGCCATGAGTCATGTGCTTCCCAGCGACACCTCATAAGTCACATTCTTCAGGTATTTGATCTCAGCCTGAGAGCAGATTCTCCTGAGCCACCCAGAGAAGACACTGAGCGGCCATAGCTCCAAGGGCACCTGCGGGCGTGGGTCCAGACGCCTCCCGCCCCTTGGCCTCCACGTGCTTTGAGCTGGCCAGCCCTATCCCGTGCCATCCCCGCAGCGACCTTCCTGAGACACTGGCTGTGTGCGCGTCAGAGGTGGGGACTGTCACATCTCATGTGGGTCTCCCCTGCAAACCTCATTTTAGCCCAGTTTCACCCAGCAGCCCCAGTCCAGCTTAGTCAGGTCCCTCGGGGCCAGTCTCTCCAGTCCATCCCTGGGTCTCCCCTCCCCCGGGAGCAATGGGATGGGGGATGAAGGGAGAAGGAGAAAAAGAAGGGTGCGCAGCCTGGGGGATGAAGGGAGAAGAAGAAAAAGAAGGGTGCGCAGCCTCCTGCAGGGGCAGGGTTCTGACTCCTGCTCTCCGCCACTTCTGCTCCCCTGGCCCCCTGCTCTGTCCTGTGCTGTGCCTAGTGCTCCCTTTCTCTAGGCCACTTTCTAGAACGTCTCCCCTGGGCATGTCCATGCCAAAGGCTCTAGACTTCTAACAGGAGTGAGGGAAGCCAGCTGCAGAAGGTAGCCTTGGAGCAGCGCCTTAAAGGAAGAACTTAGGTACAGAGCAAGGAGCATGAGCAAGCCAGGGAGGGAAGAAAGGGCAAAGGAGGACCTGGGGACAGAGAAGGGGTCCACGCAGTGGCTGACCACAATAGGGGGCAGAACCAGAAAGGGGAGTGGGGTCCTCCGACAGGGCCCGAACACTGACTGGCAGCCTGGTGAGTGGATCTCCTCCCACAGATGCTCATTCCTCCCCGCTTCCTGCATTGGGGCTTAGCCTGCCTCCCCACCTCTTTCCTTCCCGGCCCACCCCAATTCCTCCGGCTCCATAAAGCCAGATGACCCCCCTCCTCTAAAGATCACAAACATGAGACTACAAGTTGTCTTCTATCACCCCCCTAAATCAACGGGGGCTCCACTGGGGTGGGGGCTGGGTTTTATAAGTGGTGGTACCCCCCCCAGCATTATTTGGGGGCGGGGGTAGCTGTCAAGGAGGCCTCTGCCAACTTTCCAGTGGGCCCTTCTGTCTGTCCAGCCCCCCCCCACTCCTCCCCTGTTCTCTGTCTGCCCCCTGACCTGGCACCCCTCCACACAACCACACCCACCCAGCTCACCGGGGGGATGTGCAGGGCCTCCCTGTAAAACACCTGGATGTCCCAGTAGCTGAAGAGGTTGCAGACCGAGCGCAGCAGCTGGATGAGCCAGAAAGCTGCAGCCAGGATCAGCAGGAAGACCAGCAGGGGGCTTGAGCGGATCCTGGGGGCAGAGGGAACACAGCGAGAAAGTGGGACCCCCATAGAGAGGGAGACGAGACTTGGGGGAGTCATGGTAAAGCCACAGATGGGGTGCAGCAAGACCAGCCAGTTCTCAAGGTATGGGGTGTCTGGGGATCCTTGAGACCCTTGCAAATGTCTGCAAGGTCAAAACTTTTTTCAGATAATACTAATGTTTCTGCCACTTTCATTCTCCTCCCGTGGATGTCCAGTGGGGTTGTCCAGAGGCCACGTGATGTCACATTGACAACCGATGGGATGTGTGCTCTTAAGTGTTACAGTTGTCCTCAGCTTTACCCTCTAATAAGCTATGATTCTCATAAACAGAAGCTCTTGGGTTCTCAATCAATTTTAAGTGTGTAAAAGGTATCCTGAGACCCAAACCTTGGAGAACCAATGATCTAGCCCAGGGACACAAAGTGGGTGGCTCTTGTCTGCTCGTCTCCCCCACCTAGTCCCCCCACCAGTAGTCACTCACCGCTGGGCACACTGGGATGAGGGCAAGATGGCATCTGACAAAGTCACTTTGCTGTGACGCAGCCCGGGTCTCGTCTGGTTATTGGGTTGGTTGGCAAAGAGAATGTTGTAATCCACACAGCAGAGGAGGAAGGTTGTGAAGGTGATGATGAAAACAAATTGTCTGGGGAGCCGGGAGTTCAGGGATCAGGCCTGATAGCTGGGTGGGCTGCCAGGCCCCTCCCCCCCTCCCCCAGTGAGCCGTGGCTGCTTGGGGAGGCCCTGGGTGGGCTAGAAGCAACGAGCACTACTCGGACAAGTGTCTCACCCCAGCTGGAAGACATCCTCCAGCAGGATACAGGCAAAGCCATGGCGCTGGTGGTAGCTGTAGATGTGGCAGGGGCGTCAAGAAACAAGCCTAAGGCATGATGGGCCTTCCCCGCCCCCAGCCCTTGCTCCATATACAAGTCCCCCAACCCCCTGCATCCTCAGACCCCCCCCCCCCCCGCCATGAATAGCACCAGCCCCAAGGGGCTAGTGCTGCCGGGCCCAGCACAAAGGATATCTTGGTGAAGAAGCTGTCCAGGTTCTGGATGTGGTGCCAGGAGCCTGGGCACAGAGGGGAGAGCGTCGGGACTCAGCTCTCATCAGAGTGAGCCCTCCACACCCTCGACCTGCTGCCTCAGCCCCCAGGCCCTCCCCAGCCCACCCCCCCCCCCCGCCCCCAGCCACACAGCCACACACTCACCTCGGAGCCCTTCAGGCACGTGAAGCAGGGGCTGCTGCTCCTCCCCATGGAGGGGTGAATCTTGGGACCCCTCAGGGTCACAGTCCTCCAGCCGCTCATAATCCTGCTCAGGGATCAGAGGGCCTATCCGCAGCCCAGGACTGTCCTGGGGGCATCGGCGTGAAGGAGGGGGAGTCCCCGAGGCCAGGGGTGGGGTGGAATGGGAACCCCAGGAGGGGGAAGCAGAGATGGGTTTCATCATAGGCCCTACCTGTGTTGGGGGTGTGGCTGGGGTGGGGGGGGCACTGGCTTGAGGCTGAGAAGCCCCTGGGGCCTGCACAGCTGGGCAGGGGGGCCCTGGAGCCGGAGGAGGAACTGAGGAAGGCACACTTCTTGTGTGAGGGGCAGGGGACAGAGAGAAGATGGAGACCCTCCCTCCCCCAGGCCCCCGACACGGAGGAGGGGGAAGAGGAGGCAGCGGCATGGGGAGGAGGGGCACTGGTCCAGGCCCCAGGTCTCCCCACCGTCCCAGCTGCCCCCTGCTCCCCCCCCAGCCCGTTCGCCTCACCATCAGGTTGGCGGCTTCTCCTGAGAGTTTGGAAGGCTGGGAGCTGTGGCTGTTTCCTCAGAGGTCTGAGGACCTGAGCAGGGACTTCAACAGGACAGTGACAACAACACAGTGACTCAGTTGGGGCAGGCCCCAGGCGTCCCAGCGCCCAGTCAGTCACCTGTCTGAGCACTCACACCCCCTTCCAGGGCAACCTGCAGCCACAGCTCTCAGGGCCCCGCCTCCGTGCCTGGGAGGAGCACCAGCCAGAGAGGCAGAGGCTGAAGAACAGACCAGGGGAGACACCCGTTGTCCCGTCTTCAGCCCTTGAGTGGATCTGGAGGGGAGTCCAGAGAGTAACAGGCAAAATAACAAAAGCAACAAGAAAACCCTGTCAAAGGGTTACAGAACTCCAGGGCCAAGATGTTAAATCTTTGATTTCTTAAAATCTTGTCTTCAACATAGAAATGCTTGAAGACCAAAAACAGGAAGGGAACGGGGCTGCTTATTTTGTCCGTCTGACAGTACTCAGAAAGGGGAGAGGGGAGACTGCCTTGCCATGAATCCAGGTTGGGGGCACTAAGAGGAAGAAAGGAGGGGCAGCTATCTCGGAGGGGAAAAGTGGGGTTTGGGAGCTTACAGTAGAAAAGCGGGGTTCCTTGGGTATTTCATTATGTCTACCTCCTTATCCTCCTGAACCCTGAAACCCTCTTCCCCTAGTCCTGATCCCGTCTTTGGAAGCCACGCCAAAGCATCAGGGCTGAGCCAGCAGAGAGCAGCTGGGGGGTCAGAGATTTGGCCTGATAATTTGGGCACCTAGAGATGAACTGAACTGAGTTCCTTGTTGCCACGTCAACGAGGAGGAGGAGGCGCAGGCAGCTGCTCCAGCGGCCGGCCCAACAACATTCCTGAGGCCCTGGTTCACCAGGTTTCCTACTGAAGGCCATGCCTGAGGCGCTGACTCAGTCACCCAGGTGCCAGACCTCCTGGGCTTGGGCCAAGGGCTGATGTAAGAGCCAGTATCCATGAAACGGAGAGGCACACAGTGTTTCCTAGATCGTTCGCTGGAGGAATATGGCGGCACGCACAGAATTGCCCAGAAAATTTGAGTCCAGATACGGAGCGGTCACCCTAGCTAAGGACTTACATGGTCTTATCCCTGATCAGGAGGCAGAGCTATGAAAACAAGACTTGCCCCTTCTAGAGGCATCATCCTAGTGCCCAAAATGGAACCCCACACCGTGGGAGGGCTAGGAATGTCCCATGGACTCTCAGAGAGATCTGTCCAGATGGGTTATATGGGGTTTTGTGTCATCTCCCCTCAGCCTCACTCACCTTAGGACCCCTCCCACACCCCTTCCCATACACCCAGCCCAACCTCAGACAATCCTGCACCTGTTCTTACCCATGTCCACCCCAAATACATCCACTTACAGCCTCCTTACCACCCCCCCCCCATGTCCAAGTCAACTTATTATAGAGGGCAGTTTTTCTTTTAAAGATTTTATTTATTTATTTTCAGAGAAAGGGGAAGGGAGGGAGAGAACCATCGATGTGAGAGAGTCAGCTGGCTGCCTCTCGCATGCCCCCAACAAGGGACCTGGCGTGTAATCCAGGCATGTGCCATGACTGGGAATCGAACCAGGGATCTTTTGGTTCACAGGCTGGTGCTCAATGTACTGAGCCACAACAGTCAGGGCTACAGGGCACTTTTTTCCTGCCAGGCATTTGAAGGGGATGGGGGAGCAGATGAATGGGACAGAGCCACTACCCAAAAAGAAGTCGCAACCCAGTTGGGGAGGAAGCTACGCAAACACATAATTACACGGAAGAAGTAAGCGCTAAACAGGTCCAAGAGCTGTGCTAAGATGGGAGCCTTAGTCGGTCTGACCATCGGTCTGAGGTCGCGCCGTGATAAGCTGCTGGACCTCCATTATCAGTGGTTCTCAATCGTTGAGTTGGGGACGGGGGCGACGAATCAGAATCACCCGGGGAGCTCTGACCCGCCTGGGAAAGCGGGGTGGGGGCAACGCACGGGCCCTTGTTCTGAAAAAGAACTCCCCAGCCGATTGTATCCCTTCTTTCCCCGAACCAGCGTTCTACACTCCTTGGAGCCCCCGGGCCCACTAGAGTCCGCCGGGGAGGTCCGCGGCTGCCACGCTACTATGGATACCCAGGGGTAGGGCACGAACTTTGCACACTCTCAAAACGTCAACCAAAAGCCAGGTCATTCAGCGGGCGGAAGGCAGCATCGCATCCTGCTCGGCCCCGCCCACAGCTGAAGCAGACGGGCAGGCAGCTCCCTCAATCACAGCTCCGGAGGGAGGAGCGCTGACAAGGTTTCCTCCAATCACAACTTCCAAGATATTCATGAGTCTTTCCTCCAATCATCGACGAGGCGCGAAGGGGTTGTCGGGATGGGGGCCGGAGCCAACATGGAACCCTCAATGGGATAAGGGTGAAACTTCCGTTGCCGGCTGCTCCTTTCTCTCGCCCCGTCATGTTGGTGCACTTATTTCGGGTCGGGATTCGGGGAGGTCCTGTCCCAGGCAGACCGCTACTCCCCCTCAGCTTCCAGACATTCTCAGCCGTCAGGTAAAATGAGACAAACCTACTGGGAGCGCGGGGCCATTTGACCGGCTGGCCGGGCGTGGGGACCGCCGGGAGATAGAGTCCCGGCCTCGCGCAAGGCCTGCCGGGAGTTGTAGGCCGAACGGCCCGAGGCGGGGGGTGGGGGGTGGTGGAATGTCACTCCCCCGGGAATTGGTCTCAATTATTTATAGCGAAGAGCTAGGTGCCAGCAGGAGGCTCTGCGCACCTGTATCCGCGTGTGGGCCGACTGAGGGAAAGCTCTGGGTCAGTGACCCCGCCCGGTCTGCACTGCTTCCCCACTAGGGGGCGTCGAGCTGCACAGGTGTTGGCCCTTGAGGTCGCCGTCCCGGCCCCATCCTCTTTCTTGAAATTGGTCTGGCGATTTAGATAAAAATGATTCGTGTCCAGAGACATTTAGTATTGGCGGCGCTCCCAGGATTCAAAATGAGCTGAACAAAAATGGTTCCTCGATGTGGACGCTGTCAGCAGATAGTCTAGTAAGTTGCACCGTGTGTTCTTGTGTGTTCACTGTGCGCACGTTGGTCCAAAGAGAGAGACGGACACGAGTGGGAAACGGAGAGCGCCCTGAACTGAGACTTCGGTGTAAATGCTTTATGAGAAGGCACTGACTCCCTTCTGCTCCTGGATTGAATAACCTCAGGGCCAGGCAGGCGGGAGGCTCGCAGGGCGGGCGGGTGTGGGCTTGAGTCGTTCGGAAAGGCCATCTGCGTGAGAGCGGGCAAGGGCTGGGCGGGGCTGGCGCCGGAAGCGCCGGGGCTGGGAAGGAGCCCACCCGTTCTTGGCAGTGACCAAGCCCTGCTTAGAGCGTCAGTTTGGAGAAGACGAGGGAAGATGCGAAGTGCCTATGGTGAATTATTGAAACGTTTGAACAGTCCTCAGGGGAAGAGTAAGGGTATTAATATTATTTACGCCAGAAAGGAATCCAAGGAAAGAGATCCCATGATATTCAAGTATGAGTGTGTTCGTTTGTACAGTTTTTCAAATGTTCGCATCACAGCACAATAGATCAGAAAATGAACGTGTGGTTTGGGACCATTTAAACATGAATGTAATAGTGCCTTGGCCGGTGTGGCTCAGTGGGTTGGAGCAAAGTCTCATAAACAGAAAGGTCGTGGGTTCAATTCCCCATCAGAGCACATGCCTGGGTTGCAGGTTCTGTCCCATGTCAGGGTGCAAACGAGGCAACCAGTCGATGTTCCTCTCACGTGGGTGTTTCTCTCTGTCCCCCTTCCCTCACTCTCAAAAATCTGCAAGCATATCCTCAGGTGAGGATTAAATAAGTAAATAATTTTAAGAAGAGATGTTAAAAAAAAAAAATAGAATACATATTTTAAAATAGTGAACATATCATTTTGTGAAGCTTTTCAACTTTGTGACGCATATGTTCCTTGTACTGGGTTACAATGTAAAAATATTTTTTTACTGTTGACCTCAGTAAATCTAAAACTCAGCGAACACTGCAGTACTTGTCAGGTCAGAGTGCCCTGCATTTCTAAATGAGGGCATGCACTCAACAAACATCAACATTTGTAAACCTATTACGTTCTGCAGCGCTGCTGAGTGCTGAGGATGCAGTGGTGAATAAGGTAGTTTCCTGCTTTCAAGGAACAGATAGTCTAATGGGGAAGTTGGGCAATTACACAGGGCAGAAGGGGAGTCAGCTTCTCTATTTAAAATTTAGGACAGAGCCCTGGCTGGTGTGGCTCAGCGGCCTGAACGCCGGCCTGTGAACCAAGGAGGTCACAGGTTCAATTCCCTGTCAGGGCACGTGCCTGGGTTGCGGGCCAGGCCCCCACTTGGGAGTGTGCAAGAGGCAAATGATGTTTTTCTCGCACATCGATGTTTCTCTCCTTCTCTTTCTCCCTCCCTTTTCCTCTCTGAAAATAAATAAATAAAATCATTTTTTAAAAATTAAAATTTAGGACAGAGTACACTGTGAAAAACAAGACACAAAAACCAGACAGGTGGCCCTAACTGCTGTGGCCCAGTGGGTTGGGCAATTGTCCCGCAGACCAAAGGGTCACCAGTTCGATTCTCCGTCCAGGGCATGCACCTGGGTTGTGGGCCAGGTCCCCAGTTGGGGGCATGAAGGGGCAACCAATCGATGTTCCTCTCCCTCTCTTTCTTCCTCCCTTCCCCTCTCTCTAAAAGTAAGTAATATTTTTAAATCTTTAGAAAAGTGATAGGCAGGTGGAAAGGGGTGGATGGAGGCATAACAGAGACGACAAGAAGCGCCGTGTACCTGAAAGAAGGGAAGGCGGAGATAGAGCCTACAGGTAGGAGAGCGGGGAATATAGTCACAGTAAAGGAAGGCCCTCTTACTTACTTTGGTCTTTCTTTAAAAGCCTTTCCCCTTCAAGATCTCATTTGGATCTTTGAGCATCCCACCATATACTCTTGGCCAGCTAACTTCTGCTCCTAACAGGCCTCTGTAGACAGGCTTGACCTTTTCCAGCCATTCCCCTCTGCTGTGATCTTTAAAATGCAAATCTGATTATGTCACACCCCAGCCTAAAAACCAGAAATGGTCCTTATTGCCTTCCAAATTCCAACTGTGTCATAGGGACTGTAATGACTCTCCCCCCACCGCCACCCTTCCTGACCCCCTGAGACAGGAGGAGGGGCAGCCTCTACTCTGTGCTCTCTGAGTCCAGGGGGGTCTTTATTTGGTCTCTCCTGTTCACCCCCTGCTCCCTGTGCCTCAGAGCAGAGCGCTGCGCACAGTAGGCACTCAGCCTTGTGTTACCATCTTTAGATATGGAAGCTGCAGGAAAGAGGAGGTGACCTTGACAAGATGTGTTATGTGGATTTTTATTTCTTTTTCTTCCTTCAGCTGATGGAGGAGTGTGTCACCCTTTCCCTCCGTATGTTGTCACATAGGCACTTGAGGCCTCAGAGGAGGCAGGGTGATGGGGTGCAGTAAGCATCGACCGGCAGGCAGAAGACTTGGGTCCTGGCCCTGCCACACATGGCCTTGGGCACGTCACATAGGGCAAAGCAGAATGAACCTGGGTTCTGGAATCACACGTCAGGATTCACCTCCTGTCCCGATTCTCCTGCTCGGGGACAAATGATTAGCTCTCAGCCACACCTGAGTTTGCCGTCTGTCCAGTGCAAATAGTGGCATCTCCCTCCCAGGGACTCGGGGTCTGGGATCAGATGCAGCAGCGGGGCATTGACACTTGGAGGTGCAGTGGCAGCCACCGGCCGTGTGCCCTCCCCCACGTCTCTGAGCCGGATGCACTTAGGACGGCTGTGTCCTCTATGGGAAGGAAGTGACATGGGCCAGCTGCCATGCAGGGTGCCCTCCAGCTCTGATGTCCTGCGATCTGAACGCGTGGGTGGGAGCCGGTCACCAGCACAGAAGTGCCTCTGGAGGCCGAGAGGGCCTGACTGTCTGAGTGACTGCCCAGGGGATAGCGCCTTTAAGATTTCATGACATGCGCCTGTCTTGCTCCTCGGCTGCTTTGTGCGTGTGTGTGTCCCAAAGGGAGTGCCACCCTCCAGAGGGCTCAGCTCAGGGCTCACCCCGTTCACGTTCAGCTGAAGGAAGTCGGGGCCTCGAGCTAGGCAATGCGTTTCTCTCCCTGCAGGCGCTGTGATGGCCGCAGCAGCTCCCTCCTCCTCGGGGCCATGGCCCAGCTGCGGCGTCAGCTCCGGGCTCGCCTCCCCCGAGCGCCCCCGGCTCCCCGCCGAAGCCCCTCTGCCTGGCACTGGTTTGGGGGAGCCCTCCTGGGCACCATGGTACTGAGTAAGGGCCCCCGCCTCTGCCTCGTGGCACTGTGTGAGGCCGAAGAGGCCCCTCCTGCCTACTCCAGGCCTTACGTCACTGAGTCCCACTTTAACTGGAAGCTCTTCTGGCAGTTTCTGCGCCCCCACCTGCTGGTCCTGGGGGCGGCCATCATGGTGAGGTCTTCCCCCGCACCCCAAAAACCAGGGATAGGGAAAGACCCGGCCAGAGCAGCGCAGCGCCAGCCTGCCTGCCTTGTGGGGTCTCAGAGGAGACTTCAGGGAGCAGCAGGGCTGGCCTGAGGGCAGGGCCAAGGGGTTCCCAGAGACCCGACGCAGGGCGGCTGGGGGTGCAGGGTTCAGGGGTCCCCGGGGCCTGGCAGCCTGAGCTTTGAGTCTCAAAGTCACAGGAGCAGCCAGAGCACGGACAGCAGCAGGAGAGGAAGGGCCAAGGTCAGGGCTGGGAGTGGGGAAGAGTATGGCCCCTCTACATGTCTGCGCCCACCCCACCCCCCAGCTGGCACTGGGTGCGGCCCTGGCGAACGTGCAGATCCCCCTGCTCCTGGGCCAGCTGGTGGAGATTGTGGCCAAGTACACGAGGGACCACGTGGGCAGCTTCCCGCACGAGTCCCGGAGTCTCAGCACCCACCTGCTCATCCTCTATGGCCTCCAGGTATGGCGGGAGGGGCGGGCCCGGGGGCAGGCCGAGGAGCCGCCGGGCCCCTCTGAGTGCCCGGGCCTCTCTCCCAGGGACTGCTGACCTTCGGGTACCTGGTGCTCCTGTCCCGCATCGGCGAGCGCATGGCCGTGGACATGCGGAAGGCCCTCTTCAGCAGCCTGCTCCAGTACGCCGGCCGCGGGGTGCGGGCTGTGGGCAGGGGGGACCACCGGGCCCCGCGGGGTCCTGGTGGATTGTGGAGGTGGGCTAGGTCGCTTCTTCCTGAGGTAATGTCTCCCTCTCTCCCCGACCTGCGGCCCTGCGTCCCCCCCACCAGGCAGGACATCGCTTTCTTCGATGCCAAAAAGACCGGGCAGCTGGTGAGCCGGCTGACAACTGACGTTCAGGAGTTCAAATCATCGTTCAAACTTGTCATCTCCCAGGTCGGTGGCCCAGGCCCCCCCACCTCGACACCCCCAGCTCAGCCTCACAGCCCCACCCTGCCCCACCTGTTGGGCCCCAAGCCCGGCAAGGGTATGGGTGAAGGACAGGGGAAGTTCATGGAAGGGATGCGCCAGGGCAGTGTCCAAGGTCAGGATAAGCTGTTTCTCTCCTGTTCTGAAATCCTACCCCCCCAGAAATCCTTCCCAAGGACTCGGGCAGGAGCCTTTCCGGGCCCAGCTTGCCAAGAGCAGAATCACCCTGGCCTGCCTGGCCCCCAGAACTGCTGGCACGCTGACAAGCGCTGAGGACAATGCGCTGTGGCTTTTCCTGTATCCCTGACGTCCTCTCCTTGTGCACCCTGTCGGTGCCGGGGCTGCTGCGTCACGGCGACACCGGCCCACCGCACCCGCACGTGACTCTGCTCAGTGTTCGGAGCAGAAAGCAAGGCAGACTGGGATCTGTTGGGAAGGATGCCATGACTGCAGACACTCCTCCAGTCCCCCGTGCCTGCTGCTCAAGAGAGGGTCACGCTGGCCCTGGCCGGTGCGGCTCAGCGGGCCGAGCGCCAGCCCGCGAACCAGTTGGGGCCTGCAGGCGGCAACCGATGATGTTTCTCATCACACGCTGATGTTCTCTTACACTCTTTCACTCCCCTCCTTCCCCTCACTCCCAAAAAAATAAAATAAAATCTTAAAAAGAAAGAAAGGGTCATGGCCCGTGACCAGCAGAGCCGGTGCCAGACTGCCCTCCTGCCTCCTTGCCTCTCCCAGGGGCTGCGAAGCTGCACCCAGGTGGCCGGCTGCCTGGTGTCCCTATCCGTGCTGTCCCCGCGCCTCACTCTGCTGCTGATGGTGGCCACGCCTGCCCTGATGGGGGTTGGCACCCTGATGGGCTCAGCTCTCCGAAAACTGTCTCGCCAGTGTCAGGAGCAGGTACCAGAATTTCTGCCCCCCCCCCCCCCCCCCCCGTACCCTGACCCCCTTTCCCTCTGCCCTGTCACTCCTCCCTGACACCCACCTGACTCCCTTTCCCCCGGACTCCTTGCAGATCGCCCGGGCCACAGGGGTCGCCGATGAGGCCCTGGGTAACGTGCGCACTGTGAGAGCCTTCGCCATGGAGCAGTGGGAAGAGGAGTGAGTCCCGGGCAGGGGCGCAGCCCAAAGCAGGGGGCCTCCCCAGGCGCACTCCCACCCACCCTGCGCCCTGGCTGCGCTGCTTTCTGAGGGCTGGGCTCGGCCTCTGTCCCCAGACGCTACAGAGCGGAGCTAGAGGCGTCCCGCTGTAAGGCAGAGACGCTGGGCAGAGGCATTGCCGTGTTCCAGGGGCTCTCCAACATCGCCTTCAACTGTGAGTGAGCGGAGGCCCCCCAGGGGGCGGGGCTGGGGCGGGCGCAGGACAGGTCCCAGCAGGGTGGCTCTCACCTGCTTGAGGTCCTTGGGTGGCAGGACCCGCATCACTGCTGGTAATGCTGGCAGGCAGTGGGCAGGCGGGCTGATGTCACAACCGAGCTATGTAGCACGTCACCTGCTGCCTGGGAGGCAGCCACAGAAGTGGCCCCTCCCGCCCCTTGTTTCTAAATGAGGAAACTAAGACCATCCAGGTGACTCACCCAAACTGCAAGCCAGCCTCAGGCTCCCTCCTCTGCTTCCAGTCGTGTGGTCCCTAACCACCTGTCCCTCTGCCCCTGCAGGCATGGTGTTGGGCACCCTGTTCATTGGGGGCTCCCTCGTGGCAGGACAGCAGCTGAGTGGGGGAGACCTCATGTCCTTCCTGGTGGCCTCCCAGACCGTGCAGAGGTGAGTGTGGGGCGGTTCCCATTCCTCAGGAGCCCTGTGGGCTGAAGGACAGGGTGCCCACATGCGACTGCAGTGAACACCAATGAGAGGAGAAGGCGCCTTGCCCTCCCCCTGCGCCCCTCAGGCCTGACTCGCTGAGGACACGCAGAAATGCACTTGTCATGTTCAGCCTTCCAAACAACTCAGGAGCTTTAAAAAAAATTTTTTTTTTTCTTAAATGCCCTGACTAGGAAGTGAACCAGCAACCTTTTGGTTCACAGGCCAGCACTCAATCCACTGAGTCACACCAGCCAGGGCCTAAAAAAATTTTTTTTAACTATAGTAAAATGCACATAACATAAAGCTTACCATCTTAACTATTTTTAAGCGCACAGTTTAGCGGTGTCACGTTCACTGACATTGTCATGCAGCCGTCACCACCATCGTCCTCAGACACTCTGTCCCCGTTGAACAACAACGCCCAGGACCCTCTCCCCAGGCCCTGGCACCACCGCTCCACTCCCAGTCTCTGTGAACCCAGCCACTCTGGGCACTCCTTGAAGTGGGATCAGAGGGCATCTGTCCTTTGTGACGGGCTCATTTCCCTCGGCTTAACGTCTTCCAGGTTCATTCTCGATGTCACAGGTGTCAGGGTTTCTCCCTTTTCAGAGCTAAGCTTCCGCATATGGACGGACCATCCATGACACGCTCTTTAAGAGCTGGCCTGGCATCCTCTGGCCCCACCCTGGTGGCTCCTTGTGCTGATTGCTCTGAGACCCACCTGCTGCCCTGGGCCCCGTCTGCCCATGGGCAGCCCAGAGCGTGGCTGACGCAGCCACAGGGCAGCCCAGGGCCCCTCGTCCCCGTGTCTTCCTCCCCAGTGAACACCAGCAGGGCCTTCTGCCGCACATGCCCCCCCGTGCACGCAGAGGTACGTGACGCAGACACATGGGACGGTAAACCACTGGAGAGAGTGGGTGTGCTGTCCTGAGTCCGGAAGAGGGAAGACCTGTGCCACGGGCCACCCGGGGCCGTGCCCCTGCCCACTGCTCCCTGCTCTGTTGGAACCCGGGGCCTAGCTTTGCTGCACAACCTCCCTCTGCCTCTCACAGCCTCTCTCCACCAGCCTCGTCAGGCAGAAGGACAGGACTCCCATCCTCAGCTCCACATCTGCCCGGGGCTCCTGGTCCTGGGTGGCGTCATCCTGCCGCCAGCCTGCGGGGCTCAGAGGCTCTGACCGTTACAGGGAAGGGACTTGGGGGCCCCCCAGCTCACACTTGGCCTCTCGCTTTAGTCCTGAGGACCCTTATGGACCTGCTGGCTCCCTTCGTGCTGCCACAGCTGGGCCTTCCGTGGCGCGGTGGCAGGAACGGAACGTCTTGTGGGGAAGGCAGCTGCGCCCCCAGGCCTGGCCTCCCCCCTCAGACTCCCCTCCCGCTGGCCCCCACCTCGCTTCCGGGCCTGAGTGCAGACCTCCCCCTCCTCCCCGCTGCCCTGCCTCGTAACCCTTCAGCAGAGTTCACGACAGACACAAGGAAGGCCTGGGAGTCCGTCTGCACAGTGTCTCACAGGCTGCCACTTGGGGCCGCTCCCCCAGCCCCAGGCCCTGGGCCTGTTCTTTTGGGGGCTGCTCAGCTCATGGGAATTTTTCATTAGCCACCTTGGAGGAATTTTAAAAGCTGGTGTGTTTCCTCCCGGGGTCCAGCCGGGGAGAGGGGAGGGGAGGGAGGCAGCACTGCGCTGCTTTCAAGCAGTCCCGGCCTTTGGGCCCCATCCAGGGGTTCTTTTTTGGTGGTACTGGGACGCCCAGGGAGATGGGGAGGTGTCTGGACAGAGCACAGTCAGGGCGGGGCCACCTGGCCCGCATCCAGGCCTGGGCCCTCCTGGGAGTGCCCCCTGCCCAGGCAGGCCTCCAGGGAGAGCCTTGTGAGCCGCCTCTGAACCCAGGCCATCGCTGCCCAGCGAGTCATGTGCCTCCGGTTTTCGGTTGCCACCCGGCACCTCTGCCAGGCACTAATGGCTTCCAGATCGCTCCCTCTCATCCGCAGATAACTCGCTGTCCTGGCTCTTCCTTGCCCAGCGCCTCCCTGCTCCCCTTGGCAAGTGCTGATGGCCGTGAGCCCGCCAGAGCCACTTCCTTGCAGGCTCTTGGGGAAGGTTCTGCACAGAGTCAGGCTCCCACACTGTCACGGGCCGCCCAGGACAGTCAGGACCTGGTGACTAACAAGCAGTGACTCACCTTCCTGCCAGCAGCCCCACCTGATGGAGGTGACCGGCTGTCTAGACAGCTGGAGACTTGCCATCTCGCACAGAGGGCAAGCACACAATGAAGCTTCTCCACGGTTTTGTTTTGGGGTGTCCCCAGAGTTCCCCTCATGATCCAGTGTCTTCTGTTTTCTTCTTTCTCTGAGAGGACTAACATCTGTTTTCCCCCTTAAGTAGTCCTTGCTCCCCGCTCAGGTCGACAGCGCTGGGTGGGACCTGCCCCTGTGGGCCTACACCCCGACTGCCATCAGTGGTGCCAGCGCGGTCCCTGCACGGGAGCCAGCTCCGCCCTGCAGCAGTAGGCGCGTGGGGTCCAGCCACACAGAGCCCCGCGGTCCCCAGCCCTGAGGCTGTGACGGTCATCAGCCTCTTCCCGCCAAGGGGAGGTCCGAAAGAAGGGACTTGCCCTGTGACCCGCTGGGCCCAGGGCTGCTGGAGTTCCAGATCCGGGGAGTGTCTGTCCTCTGCTTCGGCCCCAGGCCACCTGTCGCCCCAGCCTGCGTCCCCACGTCCCCATGCACCTTGGGCCGGCCTCTCAGCCCTTCTCTTCCACTCCTCACAGGTCCATGGCCAACCTCTCTGTCCTGTTTGGCCAGGTGAGTGGCAGAGTCGGGCAGGGGTCTGGTCAGCCCCGACGTCACCTGCGCGCTTCAGGAGCAGGGTGTTGGGCAGAGGGGAGGCCACACCGGCCCGCGTGGGGGAGTCCAGGTGGTGCTGCTGTGGCCCACGCCCTCACCGCACACTTGCCCCTCCCAGGTGGTGCGGGGGCTCAGCGCGGGCGCCCGGGTGTTCGAGTACATGGCTCTGCGCCCAAGCATCCCGCTGTCCGGGGGCTGCTGCATCCCCAGGGAGCAGCTGCGTGGGTCCGTCACGTTCCACAACGTCAGCTTCAGGTCTGTGTCAGCAGACGGGCGCAGAGGCTCCCTCTGGGCTGGGGGCCCACGTCCCCCCTAAACAAGCCCCCTCGGGGGTGCAGCAAGACTTCAGGAGGGGCCGGGCCCTGGTCTGACCGAGGGTGTCTTGGCCCCCCAGTTACCCCTGCCGCCCTGGCTTCCCGGTGCTCCAAGACTTCACCCTCACGCTGCCCCCTGGCAGGATCGTGGCCCTTGTGGGCCAGTCGGGCGGAGGTAAGGGGAACCCACCGTCTCCCACCCTGTGACTTGCCCCCGGTGGCAGTCAGTCAGTGGAACCCCTCCCCTGCCACCACGGGTCCCTCCCTGGCACCGGCTCCAGAAACCTGTGCCCCCTCCCTAACGGCCCCATCTCCGCACCCCCGATTTCCCAGGAAAGACCACCGTGGCGTCCCTGCTTGAGCGCTTCTACGACCCCACAGCAGGCATGGTGACGCTGGACGGGCGGGACCTGCGCACCCTCGACCCCTCCTGGCTGCGGGGCCAGGTCATCGGCTTCATCAGCCAGGTGCGGGGAGCTCTCCTCGCCGCGCAGGGCACCAGGGAGTATCTACTCAGTCCGTCTCCTTCCTCCCACGGTCCTGCCTCTCCTCAGTCCTCATGGCACCTGGGCCTTTCCTCCTTCCCAGCTCAGCGTCCCTGGTGGGGGGTGGCTGGCCTCCTTGGCTTTTCCTGGCACTCCTTGGGGGCTGAGGCCTTCTTCTCTGCCCTTGTCTCGTGGGACAGGATGCGCTCCCCGACTCAAGCCAGCCAGGCAGGTGGGGCTGGGAAGGCTGTTTGGGACCCCTGGGTTCTGTGACAAGCCCTTGGTGTCCAGAGGCCTAGAGGCGTCCGCATGGTGTCGCTGGGCACTGCTGGCCACCACCCACCCGCTGAGCACATCCCTGACACTGTCTCTGCTTGAGGTGGTGCCGCCCATAGAAGGTCCCCCTTCCTGCTGGGTGTGGACCCCTGAGGGCTGCCGCCCCGCAGAAGGAAGCCGCAGCGCACACCCTCCTTCCTCACTCCTCCAGAGAGGCGGGCTCTGCGGGGACTCGGCCTCCCCTGATGCGAGGGACCTGTTCTCGCTTGGCCTGTAACTCAACTGTCCCTCCCTGCCCTGCCCTGCCCTCCGAGGGGTCCTGGTGTGACCAAAAGATCCTCTCCTGACACACCCCTTGGGGTCTGGGTCAGAGTCTGAGCGTTTCCTGTGGCTCCCCGCCCCGACCCCACCCCAGGAGCCGGTGCTGTTCGGAACGACAATCATGGAGAACATCCGCTTTGGGAAGCCAGGTGCCTCCGATGAGGAGGTTTACGCCGCTGCCCGGGAAGCCAACGCGCACGGGTTCATCTCCGCCTTCCCCGAGGGCTACGACACCGTCGTCGGTGAGTGCTGGGCCGCTGCCGCTGGGGCCCGCAGGGGACAGGCTTCTGCAGGACTGTGGCCAGTGGGGACAGGGGAGTCCAGGCACAGGCTGGCTACAGAGAAAGACACACCACACAGACAGTCGGCTGCATAGCAACATTCCAGTCAATGACGGACCACACGGGGGAGTGATGGGAGTGCACGTGGAGCCTCGGTGTGTCGTGGGCTGTACCATCTGCGATCGCGCGGCGACACACTTCTGAGAATGTGTCCGTCATTAAGTGATATGTGACGGTACAGGACTGGCCAGGGACACAGCGGCCCGGGTACTGGGCACCTGCAGAGCTTACTGGGGCCCTGCATGCTGTGACCCAACCAGGCGCACTGGGTGTGACCTCATGGCCAGCCGTCCTGCTGGTCCCTGTGCCATCCCTGTCCTGCTTTTTAACTTAAAGGGTTTCCCTGTCACAGTGGGTGGGCAGGGGTGAGCGGGGCCCTCTGTGCGGGTCCCCCAGGGAGGGAGCCCAGGGGGCTGTGGAAGGCCTGCTGGGCTGACCGCACGGTGGCCAGCGGGCCGCTTGAAGCGCGCCGGACGTCCTCCCCCCGCCTCTGGGGCCACGTTTACGGTCCAGCCTGGGCCGTGCTGCCCATGGCCCACAGATCTCACGGCGCCGGCGTGTCTGGGTTCCCAGCCTTCCCGTGGACCTCGGCCGCAGTCCAACTGAGCTTCCCCGGCCCGGGCGGCGTCCTCGTCGGTAGCCGTCCTGCGCGTGCTGTTAGTGGCCCATCTGGTCCCCTCTCTCTCGGGTCCCACAGCTGTCCCGGTGGCACTGGCCTTGGACCTTGGGTGCAGCAGCACGCTCTTGGGCCTCCCTTGCTGCGGCGTGCCTGTCGTCACTTTGAGGCCCTTTTTGGCTCCCAGGCTGCCACCCCTGCAGTTCTCCCCAAATGTGGTCTCCCCAGAATGTCCAGGAGGTGGGCTTCGAGTTCCCCTGTGCCCGCCCCCCCCCCCCCCCCCCGGAGCCTGCACCTGGGCCCTGGATGTCCCCACAGCAGCAGAGACCCAGGAGGCCGGGAAGGCAGCTAGAACTGCAGGTCCCGTCCTGGCTCTGACGCCCTGAAGCCCACCACGTGCACAGGTCACGTCACCGTGCACAAGTGTGCGTGCGTTCGCTGAGGGATGCGGGAGCCGACACGGGTGGGCGCTGCCCTGGCCTCTGCAAGGTGCCCCTCTGCAGGGCGTCCCCAGGGGCAGAGCTGAGGGCTGCTTCCTCCGCAGGCGAGCGGGGCAGAACCCTGTCTGGTGGCCAGAAGCAGCGCCTGGCCATCGCCCGCGCCCTCATCAAGCAGCCCACGGTGCTGATCCTGGACGAGGCGACCAGCGCCCTGGACTCGGAGTCGGAGCGGGTCGTGCAGGAGGCTCTGGACCGGGCGAGCACCGGCCGCACTGTGCTGGTCATCGCCCACCGGCTCAGCACCGTGCGGGGGGCCCACCACATCGTCGTCATGGCCCACGGCCGTGTCTGCGAGGTCAGCGGGGCCTGGGGGCCGGCTGGGTGGCTGGGGACAGCGGGAGCCGTGGGCCCAGTGGAACGGCCGGAGGACAGCAGGGAGGTGGTGTTCGCAAATACAGATGTGCTGCTGCATCTGGAGCCAGCTGTGCTTCCGTTTCTGTGTCCTCTGAAGGCACCGGCTAACACGAAGCCAGCCCTGCACCCTGAGCTGGGTGGGTGACCACCTCCCCCTCCCTCCTCTGCAGACGGGGACCCATGAAGAGCTCCTGAGGAAAGGCGGCTTCTACGCGGAGCTCATCAGGAGACAGGCCCTGGCCACGCCGCCCCCTGAGGTGCCCAGAGGCCCCGGGAGCCGCCACCCGGAGTCCTGAGCGCAGCCCTCTGCTCTGGCTGCTGCCCAGCGTCGGTGCCCGGGGCTGAGGACTGAGCCCCCAGAGGGCCAGCGTGCTGGGCCGCAGGCTGCGCCCTGCTCACAGTAAAACCCAGGACAGGCCCGGGGCTGGCAGGATGGGGCTGCTGCCGGGCTGCCGCCCTCCCACCAGAGCCTCCGCGGATGAGGCTGAGCCCCCAGCCCCTGCCCTGCCCCCTGCCTCACCCCCTCAGACCTGCCGGCCTCCCTTCTGCCTGGCAGCCTGAAGGCATCCGGCCCGCTCTGAGGACAGCGGCTCAGGGACAGGGAGTGGGTAGAGGACTCACACTGGGCTTCTCCCCCACAGCAAGCCGGACCTCAGTCCTAGGTTGGCTCGTACCCCTTCGTCCCCACTGCCTCTCTGGGCCCTGGGAGGAGCGCCTGCCCTCAAGCCAGCCCCTTGAACCACAGTGCCAAACCTCAGAACCAGTTCTCTTCCTTCACACAGCCCTTGTTTCTAGGGTCCTCCCTCTCCCTCCGAATGGGACAGATGCCCAGCAGGCCGTCGGGGATGGGGAGGAGGGGCGGGCACTCTGTGGTCCTGCCTGGCGCGCTCACCATCGCCCAGGGCCGTGCCTGGAGGCTGTCACCTGGGCAGATTGTGGACAGCCCCCTCTACGTGAGGACACCAAACTCCAGCCTTGGGGGCGCATAGTACCAGCCATCACCAGCCTTGAGAAGAGGTTAATGCTCAGCCCCTTGGGCTGACAAAATACAAAGCCTGCCAGAGCGGGGAAGATAGGACTGGAGCCCCACCTTGAAAGAGGACTGGCCAGCTGCCCGAGCGCCTGGGCCTGTGGCCCTATTGCTGTGCACGAAGTCCTGCGAGCGGCCGGTCTCCCAGCAGCCCTCGCGGGTGCCCCGCCTGCCTGGTTCTGCCCACGTCACCTTCACAGCCACGTCCAGGCTGGGGTCCCCGCTGAGCCCTGCCCTCTGTTGGGAAGAGGAGTTGCCTGCGCCAGGCCTTCAGGGCCGACGAACCGTCTTGGGTTTGTTCTGCGGCACAGAGCGTGAGGCCATGGTGCAAGGGCAGGAGCAGCGTTGCCTGCTGCTGGAGGCCAGCCTGGAGGAGACAGCAGTGGGCCATGGGTGAGTGCAGGAGCTGGGGCAGAGCCCACAGCCATTTCTGGGTGTGACTTAGGGCCAGCAGCCACAGCTGCTCCACTTGCTGACCAGTGGATGGGAGGTCCCATCCCAGAAGCAGAGCATAGTGCTGACTCTGGGTTATTTGGCCACTAAACACCTAGTGCAGCCGAGAGCCAAGTCCACACTGGCGTGCCTGGCCCCTTCCTCTGAAGAGCCGGCTGGGGCCAGTTCCCACTCCTGAGGTCCCAGCCTCAGGCCTCTGACACCAGGCTCTAGGTCTCTCCTTCCCCTTCAGGGTGGCTTCTACAAACCCTGCCTCTGCCACTGCCCCAGCTCGGCCAGGGACGCGAGAGCCCGGTGAGTCTTCTGCGGCAGGAAGGCCCTGAGGTTGGCACTGTGTGGCCTGAAGCTCGGCCTCGGCTCCTTTGCCTGTTCAGCATGGAGCCTGAGCCTGGCTGTGCTTCATCTTGAAAGCTTGTCTTTTGGGCGCTGGCTGGGTGGCTCAGTTGGTTAGAGCTTCGTCCCAATACACCAAGGTTGCAGGTTCAATCCTCAGTCAAGGCACATACAAGAAACAACCAGTGAATACATAAATAATTGGAACAGCAAATTGATGTTCTCCCTCCCTCCCTCTAAAATCAATTAAAAAAGCTTTTTTAAAAAGTTCGAATGGGATCGTCTGTGGTTGAGTACTGAAGATTTACAATGCTGCAGCCTCCAGACGTGGTCACATCTGGGCCCTAAACCATGGAATCCACTCATTCTACCCAAACTTCATTAAGCACCTGTCATGCCCCCGCCCCCTGATGGGGATGGCAGTCCCTGAAGCCCGCAGTCCCGTCAGGACAGATGGGTGGGCAGGCGGCTGCAGCACAGCGTGATTGTGCTGTGACTGCGTCTTCTTGTGGCCAGGAGTCCACCGACGTGACCCAGCGGCCTCAAATGCTTTGCGGGAAGAGGAGTAGAAGTCAGCCAGTGGGGTCAGACTCGCTTTCACTCGGGCCCACAGTGCAGCGGGTGTCCCTCCATTCCCCAGACACGGAGGCGGGCCAGAGTGGGGGTGCTGGTGGGTGAGCTGCGTGAGGACCAGGCCCTGACACCGCCCTCCATGCCCCGTCTGGGCTGGCTCCCACGGCCCTCCGCTGCCCAGCCCTCCTGCTACCCTCCCTTGTCCTCTGCACCTCGGGTTCCTGAGACTTCCTCATCCCTCTCAGGCCAGGTGACAGTAACGTCACAGGCCATGCTCTGCTTTCTGGAGGTGTCTGCTCCAGCTGCTGGGAGGTCCCCCCTAGGGCCCCATCGCCTCTTCAGTCAGACGTGCCAGCACTGCGGCCTAGGGCACACAGCCCGCTCAGGGACACAGTGTCTTCCTTCACAGAACAGTCACACGCCTGTGTTACCGCTGGCAGCACAGACCAGTGTCACTCCCACGGCCGGGAGTTCTGTGGCATCAAACGACCCGCGCAGCTGCCCCTTGCCCCAGCCGTGCACCATGGCTGGTAATGGGAGGCTGGCGGCCCCCAGTGTCCATCAGCCATGGTGACATAAGGGGGAGTCTGCATAATAGAATGGCATGCAGCCATTTAAAAACAGGGATGCTCTCCAGGTACTGGGTATCACACAAATACGTTAAGTTAAAAATGATGTGACGTCGTAGGTCACTCGTATACCTGGGAGTTGGACCCATGATACCTGGGAGGGTAGAGGGTGAACTCACCATCATTGCAGTAGAGGCCGACCTCCCAGACAGGAGGGCTTGTGGAGGGGGTCACTCAAGAGACAGACCCCCAGGACATGGGGCCTGCAGAGGCCCCGGCCAGCCGGTGCAGCCTGGAACACGGGGGCTCAGCAGGAGGAGACGGCCAACCCAGACTCCCAGCACCTTCCAGCCTGGTCAAGAGCCAACTCCACTCGGTGAAACGCCCCCGATGATGAGGTTAGTGGGAAGAGGGAGGAGCCAGGACAAGGGCCAGTGACTGACTCTCAGCCCCACATACAGGGGCTGCAGCTGGAAAACTAGAGACCCCAAGGGCACCCCTACCCCGACCACTTCTGGGCTCCCCTCGAGCCCAGCCAGGGTGATCGTGTTTTCCAGCTGGCGCCTCCGGTTTCCACAGCCTCGGTGCCCCCTCCCCCCCTACGCCGCACTAATGGCTCAGCCTGGGGCCCTAGGGACTCCCCGCCCCCCAGGCTGCTCTGCCAGGCCCCTTGCCCCCTCACTGCTGAAACCCAATCCTCTGCGGCAGCTCAGGCTCAGCAGAGCAGCAGACCAGCCCTGCTTGCCACGGCCGCTGGGCTGCACCCTGCCTGCTCTCTGCTGCGGAGCCCCCAGCCCCGCACCAAGTCCCGTGGAGCCGCGGCCAGCGGGGCCCTGCAGGTCACCACGTCCACACCTGCCAGGCCAGTGCCTCCCCACCTCCCCTCCTTGCCTGACACCTGCACTGTCCCCTGCCTGGCCAGCCCCCTGCAGTCCTCGAACTGACCCTCCCCTCCTTCTAAGCCTCCGTGGCCAGGTCACCAGCCCCCTCTGGCCCTTCACCTCGGCTCCCGCCATGAAGGCCCACTCTGGGCTGGAAGAGGCGCAGAGGCCAGCCTCGGACATCCGCGTGTTCGCCAGCAGCTGCACGCTGCACGGGCTGGGCCACGTCTTTGGCCCGGGGAGCCTGACCCCTCGCCGAGGGCTGTGGGCCGTGGCCGTCCTCCTGTCGCTGGCCGCCTTCCTCTACCAGGTGGCGGAGAGGGTGCGCTACTACGGGGAGTTCCACCACGAGACGGCCCTGGACGAGCGCGAAAGCCGCCAGCTCACCTTCCCGGCCATCACCCTGTGCAACGTCAACCCCCTGCGCCGCTCACGCCTCTCGCCCAACGACCTGCACTGGGCCGGGCCCTCGCTGCTGGGCCTGGAGCCCTCGGAGCACGCCGCCTTCCTGCGCGCCCTGGGCCAGCCCCCCGCGCCGCCCGGCTTCATGCCCAGTCCCACCTTCGACATGGCCCGGCTCTACGCCAGGGCCGGGCACACGCTGGAGGACATGCTGCTGGACTGTCGCTACTGCGGCCGACCGTGCGGGCCCGAGAACTTCACTTCGGTGAGCTGGCCACCCGACCTGTCCCGCCAGAGACCCAGAGGTGGCAGCCAGTCCCTGCCCAGGACCTGCCATCCCAGCCGTGGCAGCCCCGGCTCCCCCAAAGCCAGGGAACCTTACCACCCGTGCCCTGGGACCCTGTCCTTCCCAGCGGCTGCAGACCCCCACCCCACCAGCGCCTTTCTGCTCAGCCCAAGGCACAGTCCTCCGGGGGGCCCGCTGGACTACAAGGTCACACCTCCCAGCTTGGGGTACTCACCTCGACTGGCCCTGTGGACACCCTGCTCCTGGGGGGGATGGGGACCGCAAGTGGGACTGTTCCCGCTCTCTGCCGAGGGAGGGGCTGGCTTTCCCGCTGCCTCCTCACCATTCTGCCAATCCCGGAAGAGGGTACTTGGACCCCAGTCTCCAAAGAAACACTGCTCTGCAGGCTATGCCCTCAGCTGGGGGTGCAGGGGCTGAGGAGGACGCAGAGCGACGGGAGCCCCTGAGGGTCCCACTGCATATGCCTGTGAGAGGGCGGGGCTGCAGCCTCAGTGGTCACTGGAGAGACCCACACAGAGGGCGGGGAGGGGAGAGGTCCCTTGGCCCTGCGTGGGCCTGGCTCGGCCTCTTGTGCCCTGGTGAGGCCCGCGCCTGTGTGCCCACCCCAGATCTTCACCCGGATGGGCCAGTGCTACACCTTCAACTCTGGTGCGGACGGGGCAGAGCTCCTGACCACCCCCCGGGGCGGCGCGGGCAATGGGCTGGAGGTCATGCTGGATGTGCAGCAAGATGAGTACCTGCCCGTGTGGAAGGACGTGGGTAAGGGAGCACGCGTGGGAGGCCGGGGGGCACGGGTGGGTGCAGCAGCTCTGGGAAGGAGAGGAAAGGGGCGGGCGAGGTGGGCCCCTCCCAGTGCTGGGAAGAGCATCCTGAAGCAAGGGTCTCCTGGAACCCAGGCCTCAGGTCCCCCTTCCCCCACAGAGGAGACCCCGTTTGAGGCGGGGATCCGAGTGCAGATCCACACCCAGGAAGAGCCGCCCCTCATCGACCAGCTGGGCTTTGGGGCGGCCCCCGGCTACCAGGTTTTTGTGTCTTGCCAGCAGCAGCAAGTATCCTCTGCGGGGCCTCCAAAGCCCCCTTCCCCCCACCCAAGGCTCCCAACCCGCTCCTGCAGCCCGCACCACCTCGGACCCCAACCCCGCAGCTCCTCAGGCCTGTCCCAGGGGCCTCTGTGCCACCCCCGCCCCCAATGACGGCTTGCTCCCCAAAGCCTCCTTAACCGGTCTCTCTACAGCTGAGCTTCCTGCCACCGCCCTGGGGCGACTGCAGCTCAGCAGCTCTAGACACGGACCTTGAGCGGGAACCCTCGGGCCCCCTGGGTCCCCCCAGCCCCAGCCCAGGCCCCAGGCCTCCTTATAGTCTGATGGGGTGTCGCCTGGCCTGCGAGACGCGCTATGTGGCTCGGAAGTGCGGCTGCCGAATGATGCATATGCCTGGTGAGGGGCTGGAGAGCGGAAGACGGGTCCTGTTGGGAGGGGCCGGGCGGGACCTGGGAGGTGCCCTGAAGCTGTCAACAAACATACACATGCACACGCGCACCCCCACCCGCCCCCCAGGTGGCGCACCGGTGTGCAGCCCCCAGCAGTACAAGGACTGCGCCAACCCGACGCTGGGTAAGGGGCAAGCATCCCCGCACAGCCTGGGACCCCCACCCCACGGCGGGAGCGGGGGGTGGCAGCCCTGACCCGGAGAACTGTGGCCCGCAGACGCCATGCTGCGGAAGGACGCGTGCGTCTGCCCCACCCCATGCGCCACCACGCGCTACGGCAAGGAGCTCTCCATGGTGCGGATGCCCAGCCGCGCGGCCGCCCGCTACCTGGCCCGAAAATACAACCGCAGCGAGGCGTACATCGCGTGAGCCCGCAGAGCCGAGCCCAGGCGGGCGCGGGGGCGGGGCCGGGCCGGGGCCTGGGTCGGGCAGGCGCCGTCCTCCCGCGGAGGGCGCACACCGGGGTGGGACCCCAGTTTGCATGCCATCAATGGGCTCTGGGACTCTGGACAAGCTGCCTAACCTCACGCTGCGCCTTCTGCAAACGGGGGCGGTGATGCCCTCCCTCTCAGGGATTTTGAAAGGAGTCAGGGAGCAGAGAAGGTGCATCTGTCTCCTTCCAGCAGCCGGCACTGGGAGGTGCAGCGAACCTCCCCGCCTCTCTGCCTCCAGGGACAATGTGCTGGTGCTAGACATCTTCTTTGAGGCCCTCAACTACGAGACAGTGGAGCAGAAGAAGGCCTATGAGGTGTCGGAGCTGCTTGGTGTGTGCAGGGCGCCCAGGGTCTGGGGAGGGGTGGACTGAACAAGTGGCTGTGAGCTGACCCGTGACCCGGTCTCCACAGGCGACATTGGGGGCCAGATGGGGCTGTTCATCGGGGCCAGCCTGCTGACCATCCTTGAGATCCTGGACTACCTCTGCGAGGTGGGCGTGGGACCCCAATGGGGGAGAGGGAAGGAAGCAAGCTGAGGGACCCAGGAGGAAGGTGGCGCTGGCCACCTCCCCCACTGCCTGCCCCCAGGTATTCCGAGACAGGGTCCTGGGATACTTCTGGAACCGGAAGCGCTCCCCAAGGCCCTCCAGCACCAATCTGGTAACAGCCCTCTGTTCCTCCCCTGCCCTCCCTCCCCATCTGGGTGTCCTGCCCCTCCCCCTGAAGCCTAGAACACCCTGTCCCTTCCCAGCTGAGAAAAAACTGTGGCAGGGAGGGGCATGCAGTGACCTGTCTGGGAGTTCCCCTCCCCTCCTCTGACCCTCTCCCTCCTCCCACAGCTTCAGGAAGGGCTGGGCAGCCATGGAAACCAAGTGCCCCATCTCAGCTTGGGCCCCAGGTAACATGAAATGTCCCCGTAGGGTCAAGGGAGGAGGGACAGGTGCAGTCTAGACGGTGAAGTTCAGGCCCAGGAGGGCAGGAGCGGGGCAGGGGGTTCGAGGCCTCCTGTCCTAGCACCGGGGCCTGTGTCTCCGCAGGCCCGCCCCCCCGCCCGGTGCCGTCACCAGGACGCTCTCTGCCTCCCACCGCACCTGCTACCTCGTCACACGGCTCTAGACCCCGGGTCTGTGTCTTCTGGGCTGAACCCTGACATCTTGGACATGCCCTGCCTGCACAGGACTTTGCCATCGTCATCCCAAATAAAGTTCTAGTGCATCAGCCTGAGCTGTTCCTCTTACAGGCAGGCTGGTCAGGCCAAGGTCGGCCAGCCCTGCTCAGGCAAAGAAGACCTCTGCCCGCCATCACCTAGGGGGCGGGCGGTGTCTGAGAGGCGGGTGGCTTCCCGATGAACCTCCAGAAGTCTCTCTGGGAGAGAAGAGCAAGAAGTGGGCGTTGGTCATTCACGCCTCAGAGGGACAGAGTTTACCAGGCTGATATCTAGAGTGAACGGAGCCCCCTGCCCGGGGTGCAGGCAGAGGAGCCAGGGGCGGACATTCCTGCTTGGGGGCCTACAGGGGAATGGCTCAGGGAAGGCTCTGACCCAGAGCCTGGCAAGAAGTGGGGAACAGGCAGGGAGAAGACAGAGGATTCTCCCGCTGGCGAGAACACACGCTGTTAGCCTGCCTTAGATCGTGACGACTTTTCCCACATTGGGGGCCAGGCTCCAGCCTGCGCCGTCTCCATGGGAACCGCTCTCGCTTCCCCAAACTCCCCGCAACAGCAGAGCCCCCAGCTTGAGACGGCGAGGGCCTCCCCTTCCCACTTCTACCAATAAGGACACACCCAGGCCCCAGCCCACTTTCTGTTCTCTGCCTCTGCACCCCGAATATCAGGAAGCGGACAAACAAGGGAGTGTGGAGAAGTGTTCCTGACCTCACCAGTCTTTGGGTCGCTCCTGTCCCAGCCTGCAGGCCTCGGAATGGGGAGGATGAAGAGGGAAGGGACAGGGTGGGTACCCACGGGACATGGAGACCCACAGGGCAACGCCGGCCCTTCTCCCGTTCAGACACCGGCTGCCTAACCCCTCAGGGCTGTCCCTCATGGGCAAACAGGCGTGTACATGCATACGCACATGTGTGGGCTCACCCCGAGCCCGCCTTACGGGGTGGGGGTCATAGCCCCCAGCCCCCAGCCTCGGCCACTTAGAGCAGCACAGTGGGACGGGACAGCCGGGCCCTGTCGGAGCCTTTGCATGCGGCAGGGGAGCGGAGCCCAGACCCCGCCCAGACGCGCCCTCTCGGAGCCACCCGCCACCACATGAGGCAGACTGTGGGAAAGGCGCCAATTTATGAAATTAAATAAAGTCTGTGGAGGGAGGCAGAACCCTGGCGAGCGCGCCTCCCCCCGGGCGGGCCCAGCACAGCTGGAGCTCAGCACTCCGTGCGTCCTTGCTTGTCCGCCCCTCCCAGGAGGGGGCCGAAGGGGGCCAGGCCCCAGCCTGGCAGCCGGGGTCGGGGAGCCTAGGGGGGGCAGAAGTCAGAGAAGTAGGGGTGCTGCAGGGCCTCCTCTGCCGAGATGCGCTGGACGGGGTTGCACTTCAGGAGGTTCTGGAAGCAGGGAAGGGGGGCAGGGCAGGGTCAGGCAGGGCCGGCTGCCCCAAGCCCCCTCCCCCACTCCCTCTGGGCAGGTGTCCCAACCACCCTCTCCCCCCACCCTTGGCTACTCACCTGCAGCAGGTCCCTGCCTGTGGCATTGAGCTTGGGTACGACATTCACCAGAGAGGTTGTGGCGGGGTACATCGGGTACGGCTGGGGGGTACAGGGAGAGTCAGGCCAGGGCTGTGGCACGCAGGCTGTTGGGGCTGCTGACCCGTGACCCCCCCATGCCCGTCACACCTTATAGTCCGGCAGCTTGGTCATGGCCGGCCACTGCTCCTCGGTCGGTGTCCCCAGCAGTGTGTCCAGAGGGTCAAGGGTCACTCAGTGCAAAGGGTCAGGGTGAGGGGCTCTTCTTCTCCCAGGAAGGGTCCCTCAGTTTATACGACAGAAGCAGCCCCAGTACACGGGACCCTCCCCTTCAGTCCCACCGGCGTGGCGCTTACCGTGGGCCAGCGCTGCAGACACACACGTTAACTGCCGTGACCTCACACCCTCATGTCCGTGGTCCTGGGGGCCAGTCAGCCCTCCCCGACTCCCACGGATCCTCCTGCGGATCCTTTCGTCCCCTTGGTCCTAAGGCGTCACCTCCCAGCCAGAGGAGCATTCTCTTGGCTTCTTCCCCCAGGGATCCCTCCAGGCCTACAGGTCACACGCTCTCCAGCTGGCTGCATGCTGCTGCACTGTGACAACCAGGGGCGTCTACCACCCTCTGCCCGCTGTCCCCTGACCCTCCGAAGCCTGCAGTCCCTCCCACGCTGGCCCAGGCCACCGCCGCCCTCACCCCCACACTCTGAGCTCTGCGGCTCATTCCTCCCCTTTTGGGGGGGGGACTGGAGGCGACGGGGCACGGAAGGATATCGGAAGATCCTCTTCAGCTGGTCATCAACGTCATTGCCGGGGAACAGAGGCCGCCCCGCATTGGCCAGCTCTGGGAGAAAGAGGAGGGGGGAGAGGAGCTGACGCAGGAAGAATCCCTCACTCCAGCAACACCCCATCCCCAAGGGCCCTCCCAGCACTATTTGTCAGCTCAAATGGGAGGGCAAATGCCTCTGCAGACCCCCAGCATGTCACCTGCAAAGATGCAGCCGGCTGACCACATGTCAATGGATGTGGAGTACAGCTTGGCCCCAAAGAGGACATCCGGTGGGCGGTACCACAGTGTGACCACCTGGAAAACACACCACCCACAGGGACCCCCCACTTAAGAGGGCTGGGAGGAGGAGGCTCAGAGAGCAGAAGATAACGCATGGGGTCCCGGGACAGGAGCCGAGACGCTCCCTGGGACGCCCTCCCCACTCCAGCACCCCAGCCCACCAGCTCACCTCCGCTGAGTAACAGCGGACGGGGATCCCGAAGGCTCGGGCCAGCCCGAAATCAGCCAACTTCAGCTCCCCGTTCTGAGGGAGACGGGAGGGACAGAGTCAAGGCCAGCTCCGTGCACCCATGGGCCGGCCCAGGTTCCTCGCCGCTCAACTGCTGGCGCCAGCCTCCCCCATCTCCCACTTCCTCCCTGAGAGGTACCCTGTTTATGAGCAGGTTCTGGGGCTTCAGGTCCCTGTGCAGCACGTTGCGGCTGTGACAAAACCCCAGGCCTTTCAGCAGCTGGAAGAGGAATGACTTGGGGGGGGGGCAAAGAGGGCATCAGACTTTCTGGATAGGAAGCTGTGCCCAGCAATGGCTCATACTCCCCTCTTCACCCTCTGCTTTGCCTCGAACGCCCCTGTCTTTCAGCACCAAGCTTGGCGCCACATCATTCATTCATTACCAAGGACTTGCTAGGTGCTGGAAGTGAACAGTGGGCAGGGGCCCCGGTCCCCACCGTTCTGGAACTGATGACCTAGTGGGCCTCCCTACCTCCCCAGCCCACACTGACCTCCCCACCTGGTCTCATTTGCACACGCACATCGTAACTGTCAACATGACCAGGTACTGAGCTATATTATTATTTAGCTCTTTTTTCCTGGGAACCTGGGACAAGGCACTTGATCTTGGGCCTAGAACAGTGCCCAGCGCTTACCAAAGCACTCAGTAAGTATTTGTTGGAGGAATAACCCATCTCTTTAAATCTCCGTAAATCATATATCATTCAGACCAGAGCATTCCTGTCAGGTCCAAGAGATCACGGGAAAATGCTTCTGGAGAGCAGCAACAGGGTTCTCTCAGCCCGACACCCAGAGCGCCCCTGCTCAGGGCCTGAACTAGGTGCTCCAAGAGTAGGTGCTTGGACACAGACCCCACCCCCAGCCGCAGTGAGTCCCCAGAACACCAGTCTCCCCACCTTCACAATTTCAGAATCCAGGTCACCATTGCAGCTGTCAAAGTATTTCTTAAGGTCCTATAAAGGATGGGGGTGGGGGAAGGGGACAGTTTAACCTCCGTCTGGGTCCCTCTATCCTCCCAAGGCTACTGTCCCCGAAGTCCCCCTTTTACCTGGTCACAGAACTCAAAAACCAGAGTCAGCTTCTTGTCGCTATGCAGGACATCATGAAGCCTAGGGACAAAGGGAGGTCTCAGCCAGGCAGACCCACAGGTGGAGTTCTACTGTCCCATGGTCAGCCCAGCGCACCTCTGAAGCCCCTGCCTCCTCCAGCTGGCCACGCAAGCAAGGAGGACCATGCGGGTCTACACACCTGACAATGTTCTTGTGCTTCAGCTCTTTGAGTAGGCAGATTTCCCGAAGGGCAGAACTTGGCACTCCCTACACAGGGGAGGGGCCGGGCGGGCAGCGGTCACATCCCACCCAGCCTAGGCCCTCGGCCACCCCCCGGCCCAGACGCCCCAGTCCTACCTCATCGTCATCATCCAGCCTCACTCGTTTCAGAGCCACGATCTCATGAGTCTCCCGGTTTTTGGCCTTGAACACGGTCCCATAGGTGCCTAGAGAAAGGAGACCAGGAGTGAGGGAAAGGATGGGGCACCCTTCCCCAACCCAAGAAGCCTCTCCCAGAGGGGAGGCATCATGGGAGTGTGTTATTTCTGATGCCTGGAGGAGTAAGGGAAGAGAATCAGGGTGAAGGCCGGTGTCGCAAGCTTTGTGAGTGGGGACACGGCAGACAAGGGGGTCTGCAGAGGCTCAATGGGGTCTGCAGCAGGGAGAGGCCGTGGCTGCCAGGTAGGAGGTCTATAATGAAGGTGATGCTCTGTGGGGTCAGAAATAGTGAGCAGGGGTCTGGGAGAGGAATGAGGGCTGCCGCCAGGACCGAGGCTGGGGCTGGGGGTGGGAAATGCAGGAAGTGCTGAGGTCCAGAGGTCAGGCCTACGGGGAGTGCTCAGTGTGGGAGGGGGCGTCTGCGGGAAATGCTAACGGAGGATTGGTGGTGTCTGCACGGAGTGCTGAGCTCGGGCCGGGGCTGCAGCAAGCGCTGAGGTCGAAGTCTGTGGGCACTGCTGATGGTAGAGGAGCCAGAGATGCAAGGAATGCAGAAGAAGATCTTGCAAGAACATCTCGTGGTTGCATTACCTTCCCCAATCTTCTCCAGTTTCTCGTACTTCTGCATCGCGGCAGCCGCGGGGACCCCTGCGGGCCCTCGGTTCTAATACTCTGGCCCGGGCGATGCAGAGGAGGCGGCACCCCAGCTCCTGCCCTGCCCCGCCCTCCTGCCTGCGCATGGGCTTCTGGAGCTTGTAGTCCTACGACGGCCCGGTTCCCCAGCAATGCCCGGACCCTCGCCTGCAAGAGGACTACAACCCCCAGCAGGCTGCGCTCAGGCTCTCTGCAGCACTCGCTTCCCGGGACTCCGGTTCCACCGCGGAGGCAAACCCTGGACTTCAAGTCCCAGGAAGCATCACGTGTCCGCTTTCCGGGCGCCCCGGCGTAGCGCCGCGGCTCCCAGTGTGCTCCGCTCTTACTACTTTTTGTGACCATCGCCTTCTTATGAAAAAGGGCTCTTCTGGACTACACGTTCCAGAATGCAGCGGGGGGTGGGGGCGCTCTGTGAGGTTTGGGGTTTGACGGCCTACATCCCGGGCCCAGGTGGCCCGCTCTGACCGGGTTGGTGGTGTTGAGTTCCCAACGACCTCGTGACAATCTTAGCACGGGTTTCCAGCCCTCCCCGGGCCATCGGGTAACCCCAGGGTTGATTAGGGCATGACTGCGGGCCATGTCTTCCTGATAATGACTTGACGGGGACCAGCTGAACAGACGGCTGGGCAGAGAGGCAGGTTGCTCCGTTTGAAGCTGGGTTTCACATACGCCAGAGGCCATTCTTTTCTCTGGGCCCCGTTTGTCGGCTTGGAGCCCACCGCACCCCAGTGGCCCGTTTCACGCCGACACCCTGCGGCAAACTGGCTGGAGCGCCGAGAGTCGTCCCCCAGGCCCCCAATCCCACGCCATTCTCTCGGGTTCGAGCCCACTAGAGGCAGCCAGGGTGTGGCCGTGGGCTGGCAGGTTGGTTACCGCCCTCAACAGACAGAAGCACAGGCGGCTATACACTTGCAGCGGCCTTGACCTCATCCCTTGAGTTGATTATAGATTTTCCTGCGGGGCCTGTAATTGTCTCATGACTGCATTTCTGAGGGCTGTGAACCGGACGAAAAACGGTCCTACACAGCACATAGCGCAGGAACCGGAGTGGGTGCTGAACGTTTGTTAATCAACTCTGTATCTGAACGTTCTCAGCAGTCACGATTCTGTGCTTCACCCAGTGGCAGACTCTAGCAAAGAAGTGAAACGCGTATTCCTTATCTGGAAGAATTCATATTTCAGTTGGGAAAACCAGAAGCACACAGATTTTTTTAATGACACGTGATGACTATGAATGGGGTTCAAGGAGGGAGGTCACCGCAGGGAATCTCGCTGAGGCAGAAGTCCCCCCATATTTGTAAAGTCGAGGTCAGCGCAGGGTAATGGGCATCCAATCTCCAGCCGGCGTCACCTCACCCACCACCCGCCCCGCCTCGCCCCGCTCTGCCCTGTCCCCCAGGCAAAGACAGGGGCTTTCTTGGAGGTACTGGGATTGCTGGAGAGGGTGGGGGCGGTGGGCACAAGAGAATCTTGACCCCGATGATCTGTATTTCAACTTTCTCCGTCCCGAATTTCCTGATCATCTCTGTGTCTCCGTTTTGATCCCTGGGATCCCCAGCGTGAGGTGCGGTCATTTCCGTCCAGAAGTGCTAAAACGGGGCCAAGAAAAGGCGTCCCCGGGGCGCCCGAGCCCGGGCGGGGAAGCCCAGGGCGGAGGCCCCGCAGAAGAGCCGGGGCCGCCTCCCGGACGCGGGGCTCCGTGCCTGGCGGTGCCTGGATGCGCGCTTCCGCTCGTGGGCCGGGGCCGCAGCTCTCCGCCTCCCCACCCTCCGGGGCCGCGCACGGTGCGCCCGGGGGGCGCGCACGCAGGGGGCTGGCCTGCCCGTGGCGCGGGGGAAAGTTGAGTTGGGAGAAGTTGGGAGTGGCGCGGGTGCGCCCCGAGGTGGGTACTGGGGAGTCGTCGGGATCGCACGAAGGCGCCGGGGAAGGGGGAGAAACCCCAAGACCCTCGGGGCACGAAGTCCAGAGCAAGCGGGTGAGCGAAGAGGTGGCGGCGGGGGAGGGCGAGGGCCGCGGAGGGAGGAAGGGAGGGGAAAGGAGGGGGAACTCGGGACTTGGAGTCGGGAGGGAGTGGAAGTGGAGAAAAGGGCGGAGACTGGGGCTCGGGGAAGCGAGATCTAGGGAGAAGGATGGGGAGGCGAGGGGGATGCTGGTCGGGAGCGGGATCCGCCGTCCGTTTCCTAGAATTCCCAAAGGCAAGGGTGCCGCGCCCCCTGCCACCAGGAGCGGGTAGTCTCAGGGTGGCGCTGCCGGCGCTCCCAACTTCTGAGCGGGCTCCAGACGACACCTCTTCCCTGCCACCCCCTACTCTATCTTTCAGGCCTGTGCTGGGCGTTCTTGAGGCCTTCTCCCCCCACCTCCGGGTTGGGAGGAAGAGCAGAGAAGGGGGGGGTGGCGGGTCAGGTAAGGACAAGGGGTCAGGCAGAAGAGGGAGCATCTTGGTGGGGATGGAAAAGAGGAGCCCCGAGAATTGGACCTGACTCCTAGGGGGGTGGCTTGTCTGGTGGGCGGGAGGGGTCCACTTTACCGTTCTCCTTACATCCCTCACCCCAGCCAACCCCACCTGGAAGAGCTGTGGAATGTGCGAATTCCCTTGGTTAATGCCCAAGTGGCAGTCCGGGGGGCTAATCCCTCAGGCAGGGGGAAAGGTGCTAATCCTCCGGGCCGGTCGGGGCTGGCCCCCGGAATGTGTCCCCACCCCGGATTATCAACACGGATGCTCTGGACAGAAGCTGCTTTGTGTTCTAGGGCTGCGAGGGAGGGGCCGGGGGTGCCACGGGGCACAGCCTGGAGGTGCGAGTGGGGCACCTGCAGCTGCTCAGGACACGCCACAGGCTTTCCGAACCAGCGTCCCACCCCCAGGGCCCCTCCCCCCCTCCGCCCGCACTAGATGTGCCCTGGCCGAGGTCCTGCTGGGGGGTGTGAGGAGAGCCGTCAGCTGAGTTGGAGTGCTTGCCAGGAATGTGTCGCTCTAGGCTCCCCATCCTGGACTGCCCCCCCCCTCCCGGAACTATATTGTTTGACCCTCCAGGGCTTGTCTTTCCCCCAAGGTAGCCGTAAGTCAGGCAACCCTGAGCACCCCCAACACACACTGGGGAGCTTCAGTACTTTCACCTTCGGAGAGCTTCCCCCACTGTGAATGGGTACCCCGATGTGCACATGGTCAGGTCCCCTATCAGCAGCTCACCCACCACACACAGTGTTCTCCCCAGACACCCCTACAGTCACAGTCAGGAGGGCGTCAGCCCTGCCACTCAGATTTTCCTGGCCGGAGGAGAGGGGAGGGGAGGGGAGGATCTGGACTGCCCCTCAAGGCAGAACCTCAGGGTTTCTGTGCCCACCCTCCTCCACGTTCGTCACCTGCCCCTCCCCCATCATAAAGCTGTGCCAAGTCTGTGCCCGCTGTCCTCCCCCCCACTGAGTACGTGGAGTTGGGCTCCTGCCCCTCCCCCAGGGAGCCTGCATCCCTCCCACCTGGCTTTCATCGGGGGAGGGGGCACAGGCAAGCTCCACGTCGCTGCCCTGGGGCGCCTCCTCTGACCCCCTTGCTTGCTCTGTTGGACTCTCCAGAGCTCCTCCTTTCCCTTCCTTCCTTCCCACGTCCCGGCTCCAGGGGTGTCTCTGTCCCTGCACACCCCTCCCAGGTCTCAGCCCACCTCTGCATGCCGCCACTCGGCCACTGCTCCCGTTTCTGGCTCAGCCTGCCCCCCCTCACTCGCCCCAACACACCCATCTCCGCAACTCTCTCTCCAGGTCTGAGCCCCTCCTGCTGTGGCCTTTCCCACCTTTCTCTGCTGTCTACCCCTCACTTCTTAGTCTCCTGGCCCTTTGTGGCCCCGGCCCTGGCGGGTCTCTACTCATCTCCTTCCTTCCCATAAATAACTCTTCTCTTTGGTCTTGCCGCCTCTAAGGGCCACCCTGAGGCCCTCCGCAGCCCGGGAGGATCCTGCGCGCCTGGGAGGCGCCTGGTGGCTCTCCGGCCGGCGCAAAGCCCCGCATCCTGTCCTCCCCTGGGCTGGGCGAAGGGCTGCGAAATGCCCCGGGCGCCCGCATGGGCCTGGCCCTGCTGTCACTGCTGATCTGCCCTCTCTCCCCCTCCCAGGTTATGCCGCCGCCTTGTCGCCCTGAAAGCCGCAGCGACAGTGAAAAGGGCTAAGATTTGGCCATGAGCAGCGCCTCTCGGCGCCCCGCCTCGGGCGCAGATTCCTTCCGAACTGTAAGTGTTGCGGGCTGAGTCGGCCACCCTGCTGTCCCTCCTCAGCCACAGGTGCTCCGTGGAGGATTCCCACTGTGTGTGTGCGTGTGTGCGCGCACGCGCGCGCGCAGAGGCTGGGGACTGAGGGGAGCCTGTGAGGGGCTGCCATCCTTCCCTGGCGCTAGGGGTCTGAGGTGGGTATTGCTGGTGGTGGCGGGGGTAAGTCAGGCTTCCAGCTTTGGGAGGGAGTTGAGGCTGTGTACTTAAGACCCCCGGATGGTAGCCTCAGTGAGAGAGGAACTTTGGAACTCTGGATCTCCTCTCTGGCGGTGCCCACCCCCACCCCGATCCCCAGGCCTTAGAGACAGCATTAGTCTCTGCTCAGTGTTTCTGGGTGGAGCTCACGAGCCAGTGGCCATCCCGGCCCCGCCCCCGACCCCACGTGTTACCCAGGTCCGCCCCGCCCAGTCCCCACGTGGTTTCTGCCCCACGTGGCCCCCCTCCCGATTTTCCTGGGAAGTGTAATGATTAACCCCAAGTGCCACAGTCAGCCCGTTATTGGTCACTTTGGCCCAGTGGACACGTGACTGAGAAGGGGCGCGGACCGGTCCCTTCCCCCTCCTTCCCAAGTTCACCCCTGCCTGCCATGGACTTCCTCCTGCGCCCTCAGGTGCGAGGGGCTCTCGACCCCCCTCCCCCGGGCTATCTCCCAGTTCTTTCTCTCTTTTTATCTCTCTCTCCAGCGCCTTCCTCTGGCTCTCTCCCGACCACCCGGCTGGCCGGTGTGCTAATTCTGGTGGGGGAGGGCAAGGGCTTTGGGGTTGCCGGGCTAGAGCTGCAGAGATGGCCTGGAAAGAAGCAGCCCCCTGACCCCTCCCTCCTGTATCCAGTTCCCTGCCGCCCCAGCTGCTCCTGTCCCCACCTTGGAGTCTTCCCAACGCCCGCCCTTCTTCCCAGCCCCCTCTTGCGCTTCCTCCTGGCTCTAGCCGCTCCAGCACCGCCACGGAGGGGACTCCATACCCCGCCCTTTGAGATCTTGATGCCCTTCAGGTCCAGAAGCTCTTGAGCAAATATTTGGCGCGTGTGGAGCTGAGACCGGCAGGGGGTGGGTGGGGGGCTGGACCAAGGCTGCTGGCTAGGCTGGCCGTTAGCTGAGCTCCCCATAGCTGAGCCCTCCAGAGCACCGCGGCGGTCGGCTGCTCTGCTCCTGCAGTATGACTCAGGTGGGGGGAGTGGGGGTGGGGGGAGAGGCGGGGCCGGGGAGCCGCCAGGGACCCCAGGGGGTGTGGCTGTGGTGAATGGGGGGCTCCCCTGAGGAGGTGAGGCTGCAGTCCCTGTCCAGGGGCTGGGTTTCAGTTAGACTCAGACCCCAGCCCCGGTCAGGTAGCTCGGCTGGTTGCGGAAGTTACTTTTCAGGCCGGTCAGTAGCCTCTAGCCAGAGGGAGTGTGTTCCCTGTGGCCACGTGAGCTGCCCAGTTCACACACCCGGCCAAGGGGCCAGGCACACAGGATTTCTGTTGAGACTTTCGGAGCGGACCCTTTTCACCTGCCCTGACTGTGTGGGTGGGCGCAGCCAGGGTCCAGATCAGCTGGACCTAGGGGGTGGCTGCTGCTGGGGGTGGGGGTGCTGAGTCCCCAGCATTTGGGCGGGCAGGCTTCTGGGGTACCCTATCTCCAGTACTGGGCAGGGTGGGGTTTCGGGGTGAGCTCCTAGTGAGCCCCTGTGTTCTCTCTCTCTTTCTCTTCTTCACAGCCAGAGCCAGAGAACGTGGGCCCAGGCACGCCCGGGTTCCCTGAGCGGGAGGAAGACGAACTTCACCGTACCTTGGGCGTGGAGCGGTTTGAGGAGATCCTCCAGGAGGCAGGGTCTCGAGGAGGAGAGGAGCCAACCCGAAGCTATGGGGAGGAAGACTTTGAATGTGAGGGGGAGACCCTGAGGAAGGGGCAGGGTCCCTCCAGCTTGGCCCACCAAGGAAGGGGCCTGAACTGGGGCCAGGGTGGCCAGGGAGCGAAGCTGTGCCTGCCAGCAGCCAGGTCTCCTTCTCCTTGCAGACCACCGCCAGTCCTCCCACCACATCCATCACCCACTGTCCACCCACCTGCCTTCGGACACGCGCCGCCGCAAGGCGCCCCAGGGCGCAGGACGGAAGACTCGGCGGCGCCCTGGAGCCTCTCCCACCGGGGAGACCCCTACCATTGAGGAGGGAGAGGAAGATGAGGATGAGGCCGGTGAGGCTGAGGGGGCCCGGGCACTCACCCAGCCGTCCCCTGCCTCCACGCCCTCTTCTGTGCAGGTGAGTAGGGGCAGGGCTCCTGGGGGGCATCTGTGGGGTCCTGGCCTGGCCTCATCTGCCTACATGGGTCCCTTTCCCAGTTCTTTCTTCAGGAGGATGAAGGCACTGACCGGAAGGCAGAAAGGACCAGTCCTTCTCCCCCTCCGCCACTGCCCCACCAGGAGGCAGCTCCTCGGCCCACCAGAGGGGCCCAGACTGGGTAAGTGTCCCCACACGGAGACCTTCCCTGCTGTTGTCAGTGTGTTGAGTGGGAAAAAAAGCAGAGCCCCAGGACCTTCAGGCTGGGGTTCAGATCCCAGTCCTGCTCCTCATTAGCTAGCTGGGCGAGTAACCTCTCGGAGCCTGTTTCTCCCTCTGTAAACCAAGAATGATGGAACCTTTCTTACAAGGTGGTTGTTGGGGTTAGGGGGTGGTCTGCGTTAAGGTTTCGGGAGGGTTTAGCCTGGCACGGGATGGATGTGCCACCTAAGCCAGCCCCCCAACCCCTGCCATCCCCGCATCTCAGGCTTCAGAGGGAAGCGTCGGGCACTGGGTCAGGGACTGGTCTAGTGACCCCCAAGCACCCCTGGAGGCCCTAAGGGCCTGAGAGAAACGGAAGCTCCCCGCTGGCACTTGGGGCGCTGCCAGTCCCCCTGGTTGTCTGTCGTGTCAGGAAATGGCGCCAGAACAAGTTACTGTGCCAGGTGATCGGTCCAGGCACGGTGTCAGCACCAGCAGGGGACAGGGACTTGGGGGGTGGTAGCCAGAGAAGGCTGCCTGGAGGAAGTCACTTTGAGCTAGTTCTCAAGGTCACCGCTATCACAGACTTGTTTTCTGGGTGCCAGGCAGTGTGAAGGGCTGCGGGGAAGTGGAGGGCGCAGTGCCCCTCTGGGGCGCGCACAGGCTGGCGGGTCTGCACTGCACACGCGGGCCAGTGGGAGGCAGGGGAGCGCAAGACAAAGCGTGGCATTGCAGAGCGGGTCAGGTCGCAGGCCAGGGTTCGAGCCGCACCCAGGGCACTGAGGGCGGGCGTTGGCCGGGAAGGCTGGTGGGAGGCGCTAGAGACCAGGACAGTGGCTTAGAGTGATGTGTGGGGACCGGACACAGGGCAGTGGCCGAGAGAAAGGGGACATCGGCTTGGGAGGACGGGAGCAGGAACCTCTGCGGGATATGGAGTTAGGTGTTCCTCATGACTGCAGGGGCCATCGGCGGCCTCGGAGCTCTTGTCCACGTCCTTGACCCTGTTTGGTCAGAAATGTGGACCCTGTGGCCATCTTGGGTCCCCGGTTAGGGGTGTGCCTGGGAGGGCAGGAGGGGTGGGGGCTCCGGACAGCCCTCCCCGCACGGGCACTGCGAGAGTGCCTCCGCTCAGCTCCGCTGCGCTGCTGAGGAGCTGGTTCTGAGCTGGCTGATGTGATAGTGCCGGGCATGGCCGGCGGCGGTGGTGGGGATTTATTTTGTGTTTTTAAAGATTTTATTTATTTTTAGAGAGAGGGGAAGGGAGAGAGAAAGAGGGGGAGAGAACATCCATGTGAGAGACATCAATTTGTTGCCTCCCGTACGCACCCCAACCAGGGACCGAACCTGCAATCCAGGCCTGTGCCCTGACCGGGAATCAAACCGGTGACCTTTCGCTTTGTGGGACAGCTGTTCAACCCACCGAGCCACACGGGTCAGGGCGGGGGAGTGGTAGGGCGCCGATTTAAACAGCTGCTTCCAGAATTCTCCGTCTTTCACAGCTGCACCCCCTAGAGTAGGGCGCACAGAGGGTGGGGTACCCCTCTGGGGCTCCTGGCGGGGGGGCAGGGCTGTGCCTCCCCCGGCTCACGGCTGCTCTGTCTGTCCAGAGCTGTGGTGGAGCAGGTGGCGGCAGTGGCCTCCAGCGCAGCAGGAGGTGACGATGGCGGAGCGTCCGGGCGCCCCCTGACCAAAGCACCGCTGGGGCACCGCAGCTACAACCTGCAGGAGAGGAGGCGCATCGGGAGCATGACCGGTGTCGAGCAGGCCCTGCTGCCCCGCGTCCCCACGGACGAGAGCGAGGCCCAGACGCTGGCCACGGCGGACCTGGACCTCATGAAGAGTGAGTGCTGGTCCAGGGCCTCACATGGCGCTGGTGGGAACGGGGTGCAGAGAAGCGGGGAGCCTGACCCTGCCCTCCTACCTCCCAGGTCACCGGTTTGAGGATGTTCCCGGGGTGCGGCGGCACTTGGTACGGAAGAATGCCAAAGGGTCCGGGCAGAGTGGCCGGGAAGGACGTGAGCCGGGTCCCACGCCTCGGGCCCGGCCCCGGGTCCCCCACACGCCCCATGAGGTACGTTTGTTTCTCAGCTTCACGCGCTTCCTTCCTCTCCCCACGGCTCCTCCCCTGCCTTTGGGACCTGCGGGGGCGCCAGCTGCAGTTGTGGGTGTTGATGTCTGTCCTTGATGTCTGTCGTGGCCGGTTTTTGGCAGCTGGCAGTCAGGCGTGTGTGGACCCTAGAGGCAGCTCTGCGGGGCCCTGAACTTCATTTTCCAGAATCCGGTTACCTCTGACTCATTTGATCCTCCCACAGCCTGTGAAAATGACGGCCCAGGTGGCGTCAGCCATAAATCAGGGACAGGGACTGGCCAAGGTCACTCAGTGACTTAGCGATGCTGCCCCTCTTAGACTCCGAGGCTCTGGGCCTGAACCCTGACCCTGGCAGTGGATTTTTAAAACCGTTTTATTGAGGTCTAATAGACATACAGTAAAGTGCACTCAGGCTGAGTGCTCAGTGGCTTTGTGCGGAGCCGGCTGACCTGCTAGGCGCGGGACGTGTCCTGCTCGGAAGGCCCCTGCCCCTCGCCGCTGCCCAGGCAGTCCCCTCGGGGGCGGCTGCTCTTCTCTTAGTCCCAGTTTTGCCGGTTGTTGACTGAATGTCAGTGGAATCGTACACAATTGTGTGTGTGTGTGCCGACTGTTTGTCAGCGGCTTCCTGTGAGTCCTTAATGGGGCTCAGCGTTTCGTGGGCTTTTTCTTTTAATCCCCCCCCAAGGGCCCTTTGAGGTGGGTGCTGTCGCTCCCATTTTACAGATGGAAGAGAAAGTCTCCGATTGAACAGTGACTCACCCAGACCCTGTGCCTGTGCTGTGCAGTCACATGCCCGCACCTTGACACTGCTCGTCTGAGAGCAGACCCTGGGGACCCCCCCCCATGGCTCTGACCCTGCCACACCCTCTCATCTCATCCCCAGGTGTTCGTGGAGCTAAACGAGTTGCTGCTGGACAAAAACCAGGAGCCTCAGTGGCGAGAGACGGCGCGCTGGATCAAGTTTGAAGAGGACGTGGAGGAGGAGACCGAGCGCTGGGGGAAGCCCCACGTGGCCTCCCTGTCCTTCCGCAGCCTCCTGGAGCTCCGCCGGACCCTGGCCCACGGTAGCCTGCCCTGCCCTGCCCCGGCCCTCCTCCCGCGCCTATCCTTGACCCGGGACACACCATTCCCGGCCGCCCTCCCCCACCGTTTGTCTTGGACAACACGGTGACCGATGTCACCAGAGCCCGCAGGAAGCCTCCTCTCGTGATGTCACGCAGCCTGCCATCCTTTGGGGTCACCTCCCTCCCTGGGTGACGGCAGGGCGGGACTGACACTACTCTCTCTAAGTGACTTTTCCAAACAGCTGAAGCGAGTATGTTTTCGAGGCTGACGTGGTTTTAGAGGGTGTTGATGGGAAGCTTTCTGCAGTGGTCCGGCCTGGAGGACTCTGCGGACGTCCCCGAGGGACGGCAGATGCAGGCGTCCTGAGTTCTGCATCTGACGTTTCTGCTCGTTGCTGGTTCCCTCCTTCCCGCTGGGGAAGGGCCCCTGGTGGCTATCAGGAGGCCTGTTCTTAAGCTGCTGAGGGCTGAGAAACCTGCTCTCAGAATGGTCTCCAGACTCGGAGCGGACAGGCTGTGGGGGGGCTTGAGTGCTCTGGGCGAGGGGCCAGAGGGCAGGAGCTTTCGCGCCAGGCCTTGCGATCTCTGTGTCGGTTGTTCAGGGGCTTTCGGTTCTGTTTGTTCTTTAGTTCAGTGTTCTGAAAGTTGGCCTTGATAGAAAAATGACCTGGTGATTTCTGGAAGGGCTTCCACTTCTATAGAGTAGCGACGCGTGGGAAAAGGTCTAGGAAGCGTCTTGTGAGCCCCGGCCAGTGTGGCTCAGTTGGTTGGGTGTCATCTCGCATGCAGAGGGGTCGCAGGTTTGCTTCCCGGTTCAGGGCCCAGGCCTGGGTTGCAGGTTCGGTTCCAGGTCGGGGTGAGCACGAAGGCAGCCGATTGATGTTTCTCTCTCACGTCAGTATTTCTCTCCCTCTCTTTCTCCCTCTCTCCCCCTCTCTCTAAAAATAAGTAAGTAAAATATTAAAACAAGAAAACACAAAGAGAAAGCATCCTCGTGAGCAGCTGCTGGATGCAGGGAAGTTGAGCCGGGTCAAAGGGAGGTTTCCAGACAGCTCAGGGCTGGTGGGTGACTAGGCCCCAGCCCGCTCTCTTGTGTTCCAGAGGGGCTGAGCTGGGACCCCAGAGTGGATGTTGGGAGGCCGCGTGCTGCTCACTGAGAGGAAGGACCTTCTAACATCAAAGAGCGGTTTTGCCCAAGTGGGCGGCCTGGGGCCCCCAGCGGGAGCTCCCTGCTCCCTGGAGGGGATGTCCGGGCAGTTCCGGCCCAGGTGCCCTCTCTAATGGCTGGGGTTCCGAGGTCTCTGCTGAGCCCACGTTCCTGCAAGGAGAGGGGTAGGAAGGAAGGGGTCTGAGAGGCAAGGCAAGGGGACTTGGGTCTCAAGCCCTGTTCACTGTCCCCTGAACTGTGCTCGCCTGGTCTCCAGCTCTTCCCCGGCCCTGTACTTCCTTGCGTGGGGAGGAGGGTCCCCCTGAGCCATCCTTCTTCCAGGGGCCGTGCTCTTGGACCTGGACCAGCAGACCCTGCCTGGGGTGGCCCACCAGGTGGTGGAGCAGATGGTCATCTCTGACCAGATCAAGGCCGAGGACAGAGCGAACGTGCTGCGAGCTCTGCTGTTGAAACACAGGTGAGGCCCCGCCCGCGGCGCCCTGCCCACCTGTCCCCAGCCCCGCGCTCGCCCTCCTTACCTCACCGCCCTCTGCCCGCCAGCCACCCGAGTGACGAGAAGGAATTCTCCTTCCCCCGAAACATCTCTGCCGGCTCCCTGGGCTCCCTGCTGGGGCACCACCATGGCCAGGGGGCCGAGAGCGACCCCCATGTCACCGAGCCTCTCATTGGAGGTGTTCCGGAGGCCAGGATGGAGGTGGAGCGAGAGGTGAGTGGAGGAGGGGGCCTGGCCTGGGCCGGGTCTGGCACCGTGGCCGGCTGCAAGGCTGCGAGCAGGCCGGGCTGAGCGCCATTCTCCCGCATCCCCAGCGCGAGCTGCCGCCTCCAGCCCCGCCGGCCGGCATCACTCGCTCCAAGTCCAAGCACGAGCTGAAGCTGCTGGAGAAGATTCCCGAGAACGCCGAGGCGACGGTGGTCCTTGTGGGTGTGTAGGCGTGCGGGGCGCGTCTCGGGGGTGGGGGTCCTGGTGGCCGGCCCGCCTCGCTCGGTGCTGCCCCCGGGCTGGGGGCTGGGAGGTGGCCTGTGCCCTGCTTGTGCCCACGATGGCCCCGTGCCCCCAGGCTGCGTGGAGTTCCTCTCCCGGCCCACCATGGCCTTCGTGCGGCTGCGGGAGGCAGTGGAGCTGGACGCGGTGCTGGAGGTCCCCGTGCCCGTGCGCTTCCTCTTCCTGCTGCTGGGCCCGAGCAGCGCCAACATGGACTACCACGAGATCGGCCGCTCTATCTCCACCCTCATGTCCGACAAGGTCCGCCCTGGTGCAGCGCCCCACCTTGCCTCAGGCCCCTGGCCCTAGTCCCGTGCCCTCACCAGCCCCGATTCTGCCTCGGCAGCAATTCCACGAGGCGGCCTACATGGCTGACGAGCGGGAGGACCTGCTGACCGCCATCAATGCCTTCCTGGACTGCAGTGTGGTGCTTCCGCCCTCGGAAGTGCAGGGCGAGGAGCTTCTGCGGTCCGTCGCTCACTTCCAGCGCCAGATGCTCAAGAAGCGGGAGGAGCAGGGCCGGCAGTTGCCCCCGGGGGCGGGGCTGGAGCCCAAGTCGGCCCAGGATAAGGGTACGGGCCAGTGCAGGCCGGGGCTGCCCGGGGCAGGAGTGGGCTGGTCTGCATGTTCTCAGAGGGGAGCGGGCGGGGGGCCGCGGCGGGGGCCCTGATGGAGGCCTGGGTTGCAGCGCTCCTACAGATGGTAGAGGCGACGAGCACAGTGGAAGACGATCCCCTTCGGCGGACCGGCCGGCCCTTCGGGGGGCTGATTCGAGACGTGCGGCGCCGCTACCCCTACTACCTGAGCGACTTCCGGGACGCGCTCAACCCCCAGTGCCTGGCTGCGGTCATTTTCATCTACTTCGCAGCCCTGTCCCCTGCCATCACCTTCGGCGGGCTGCTGGGTAAGGAGAGGCCCCAGGTGGGGGTGGGGAGCACACGGGCCCGGCGGCCAGCTCCTGAGCTGGTTCTCGCCACCCCAGGAGAGAAGACGCAGAACCTGATCGGGGTGTCGGAGCTGATCATATCCACGGCGCTCCAGGGGGTGCTCTTCTGCCTGCTGGGCGCCCAGCCACTGCTGGTGATCGGCTTCTCGGGGCCCCTGCTGGTCTTTGAGGAGGCCTTCTTCTCGGTGAGGACCCACGGGCCACTCGGGGCTGCCCCTCCTCTCCTTGGAACACACCCACCCGGGTAGCCCCCATGCTCTGGACCTGACCGGGCACTTCCCGCCCCTGCCCCTCAGTTCTGCAACAGCAACAACCTGGAGTACCTGGTGGGCCGCGTGTGGATCGGCTTCTGGCTGGTGCTCCTGGCCCTGCTCATGGTGGCCCTGGAAGGGAGCTTCCTGGTGCGCTTTGTGTCCCGTTTCACCCAGGAGATCTTTGCCTTCCTCATCTCCCTCATTTTCATCTACGAGACCTTCTACAAGTTGATTAAGGTGGGCAGGTCCCACTGAGCACTGGGCTGGGATGGGCGAGGCTGCAGGACTGTAGGGAGCTGGGGGCGATGTGCCCCTCTCTTGTTCTTGCTCTTGGGTGGGACACCAGGCTGGCCCTGAGAGCCCCTGGCCACCATCCATGAGCCCACAGAGTGGGGGCTGGTTTTTCCTCCTGCCTCCCTGCCAAGCGCTACCAGGTCACCAGGGCTGGTGAGCAATCTTAAAAACATAGGTAATACACTTTTGTTAACGTGGCAGATGATCCAGAGAGGTAGAGAGGAAAGGGCCCCTGAGAGGACGGACGCAGTCACCGTGAGCACATCAGACGTGTGTCTGTGACAGGCTCTGTGGTCCGTGGTCCACACCTGCTCCTCCAGGCCTGGCTGGGGCCACCCTCCCCACCTGCCTTCCTGAGGTGTGCCGGCCTCTCTGTTCGTCCTCAGCTGCCCTGCACCCACCCCAGGACCTCTGGGTCATTCTCCGAATCACAAGCTCCTGCGGGCAGGGTGGCCACTCCCACCCCGTGTCCTGTTTGGCACACAGCTGGGCCTGGAAGTCCTGCCAGTCCTGCTGATGGCGTCCTTTGTCCTCTCCCTAGATCTTCCAGGAGCATCCCCTCCACGGCTGTTCTGTCTCCAACAGCTCCGAGGCAGCCCGTGGCGAGGCAGACAGCGGCGATAACAGCACATGGGCTGGGGCCAGAGCCACGCTGGGGCCGGGGAACGTGACCCTGGTCGGGCCCCCTGGGCCGGGAAGGCCCCTCGGCCAGCCCAACACGGCCCTGCTGTCCCTGGTGCTCATGGCCGGCACCTTCTTCATCGCCTTCTTTCTGCGCAAATTCAAGAACAGCCGGTTCTTCCCAGGCCGGGTATGTGGGATGGAGGCCCAAGGGAGGCGGGAGCTGGGGGTTGGCGTGCATGACCAGGAGTCAGGTCTGGAGCAGGGCAGGGGCCTCTGGTCTGAGCATGGTGCTTGCCAACAGGTGCGGCGGGTGATTGGAGACTTTGGGGTGCCCATCGCAATCCTCGTCATGGTGCTTGTGGATTACAGTATCGAGGACACATACACCCAGGTGAGGCGGAGCACACGCAGCAGTGACAACATGCCTGGCACCGGGCTCTGGATGTTTCTCTGCGGCCCCCGGCTCTAGACCTGCCTGTCAACTTGGGCAGACACAGGCCTTGTCCGCGGCATGCCCTCAGCACTAGCCCTGCCTCGTGTGGCTTGGGGCTCTTCCTCCGAGGCTCACTGGCCCCACCCTCTACCCTGCAGAAGCTGAACGTCCCCAGTGGGTTCTCGGTGACAGCCCCTGAAAAGCGGGGCTGGGTCATCAATCCCCTGGGTGAGAACGGCTCTTTCCCCGTGTGGATGATGGTAGCCAGCCTGCTGCCCGCCATCCTGGTCTTCATCCTCATCTTCATGGAGACGCAAATCACCACGTGAGTGGTCCTGGCCGGAAGGCGTGTGGGTCGGCCAGAGCTTGGCCAGCAGCTGCACTGGGTGGGGGCAGCGCAGGAAGCCACACTGGCCGCTGGAGTTTATTTTGTAGATAGCAGAAGATTCCCAATGTTTGCTGGGATGGGCCCAGTGCAGGCTGGAAGCTGTCCTGGAGGGCAGGAGGCAGGGCGGAGTGGGCTCAGCCCTGTGACAGAACTCTTGTTTGGATGGAGTGGGTGGGGACCAGTGGGTTCCACTAGCTGGGCGCTCTGGAAAGACCTGGCTGTGTACCAAGCCGGCCCCAGGCCTCAGTGAGCCCCGCCCCACTCAGGCTGATCATCTCCAAGAAGGAGCGCATGCTGCACAAGGGCTCGGGCTTCCACCTGGACCTGCTCCTCATCGTGGCCATGGGGGGCATCTGTGCCCTCTTCGGCCTGCCCTGGTTGGCTGCTGCCACCGTCCGCTCTGTCACTCATGCCAACGCGCTCACCGTCATGAGCAAGGCTGTGGCGCCCGGGGACAAGCCCAAGATCCAGGAGGTCAAGGAGCAGCGGGTGACGGGACTGCTTGTTGCCTTGCTTGTGGGTATGTTCGCCCCTCACCGGCCCCGTCCTGGGCGGGCATGGGCTGGGGAGCCCGGGGACAGCTGTTTCTGCCCCCCCACCCCCAGGCCTGTCCATTGTCATCGGGGACCTGCTGCGGCAGATACCCCTGGCCGTGCTCTTTGGGATTTTCCTGTACATGGGCGTCACTTCCCTGAACGGCATCCAGTTCTATGAGCGGCTGCACCTGCTGCTCATGCCGCCCAAACACCACCCCGACGTCACCTACGTCAAGAAGGTGAGACCCCACCCGGGAGGGCCCTGTGCCTTCGTCCCCTCATGGGGTGCGTGGGTTGCCGTCCAGCCCCCCATCTGCCCAGCCACCGTTCAGTCTGTGCAGACCTGGCTCTGGTTCACCAAGCAAGCGCTTCTGTCCTCACCCCTGTGGAGGGGGAAGGGGCCATCGGTCCTCTGGGAATGGCAGAACCAGAGCCCTTGGCGGCTGGGGAGAAGCCTGGGCCCACGCATCTCACCCCACCCCACCTGCCTACAGGTCCGGACCCTCCGCATGCATCTGTTCACGGGTCTGCAGCTACTCTGCCTGGCCATACTCTGGGCCGTCATGTCCACGGCCGCCTCCCTGGCCTTCCCCTTCATCCTCATCCTCACGGTGCCGCTGCGCATGGTGGTGCTCACCCGCATCTTCACCGAGCGCGAGATGAAATGCGTAAGGCTGCCCACCCTCCCCCAAGCCCCCCTGTGGTCCCAGCCCAAGTCCTGGTGGGGTCCACCCTCCTGACTCCCGCCTCCCCCACAGCTGGACGCCAACGACGCGGAGCCTGTGTTCGATGAGCGGGAGGGCGTGGATGAGTACAATGAGATGTCCATGCCGGTGTAGCTGCTGCCAGACGGACAGCCGGGGGAACAGATGGATGGACAGAGGGAATGGGCTGGGGTGCCCTCCCATCCCCTTCCCTCCTCATTTTTATTTAAGTGAATAATTTAATACCCCCTTACCCACACCCCCGCAGTAAAGTGCTTTGGCCCCACCCTCCCCAGCCTTCTGTCCCACTTTGAGCTGGTGGGTCATGGGTGGAAGGGATGGGCCCGCCCAGCCTGCTGCCTGCTGCCTGGCCCGGAAACAATGTTCGAGGGGTGAGGAAAGGGGCTTTAATGAAAATTAAACAAAATGGGGAGCCAAAGTGCAAAATGTCCACCCCCCATAGGGGGGCCATCATGAATTCCACGTGGATCCCCTCAACCCCCTTCGGGCCCCCAGTGGAGACCCAGGGCTTGGAGCTTCTGTCTCAGGTAGCTCTTGAGCTGGGGCAGGCCTCTCTGTGATTCCAGTTCCTCAAAGGGCAGCTGTGGGAACAGGGCAGCAGGTCACCCACAGCCCTGAGGGTGGGTGGGGTGGGGGCGCACATGGACTCAGGAGGGCCGGGGCGGGGGTGGGGGCGTGCTCACCGGCAGGAGCAGGTAGCCCATGAGGCCCAGGTGCCGCTCCCGCAGGGCCCGCGAGCCCAGCAGCACTGTGCCATCCCGGCAGAAATGCCAGCGTTCCCGCAGCATCAACACCACCCTGGGGACAGTGGGCTTGGCTCAGCGTTGCTGTCCCAGAAGGCAGGGGGGGCCCTCTGCCCTCCTCCCTTACCTTTGGGCAGGGTCTCGGGTCGTGGGCTGAGAGGCCGCCTGGCCCCGGGAACAGGACCTGGGAGGGTACGGCAGGAAAGGGTCCTGGGTCCTCACGGAGAGCACAGCGCCGGAGCTGCTGGCACACAGCAGGAAGTCTGGAAGGGCAGGCGTGGGGGAGAGTGGGCCGCTGGCCTGGCTTTGCCAAGGCTCCGTGTGCCCAGGCCCGCCCGCGCTCACCTGTGCAGTAGCCTGGGGGCACAGTCAGGTCCTGGCGGTATCGCTCCTCCCCCAGCAGCTGGCGCAGCCCCTCGGCCACCATGTCCTTGTGGCTGAGAGGGGAGAGGAACACGGATGGAGGGGAAGCCCTGGGGTCGCAGTCTAGCGGGGGACCCCCCCACACACACACACACACAGCTCTGCGACCCTGGGCAAATACGCCTTGGCTGCCTCCAGGGCCGGTTCTTGAATAAGACTGCTGAGGGCGCATCAGCCTGAACAGGGCCTGCCTCTCTGGGTTTTCTGCTCTGCTGCCTCCAGGCGGCACCCCCTCCCTGCCGGGCAGCCCCACCCACCTGTACTTGCAGCGGGCGCGGTCAGTAATGAGCGGCTGGGGGAAGATGGGCACTTTCTGCTTTCGGGGAAGGCGGGGCCCCCGGTATCCCGGGAGCTCCAGCTCCACGGCTGTGTCCAGCAGGGAGAGGTAGCGCCGCACGATCAGGGCATGAGGGGTGCCTGTGGGCAAGGGGATCAAGACTAGCGGGGCTGCAGGCCTCCACCCCGCTCGCCCCTGCCAGCCGGCCCTCAGCGTCCCCGCCAGCCTCCCCGTCTGCGCACCACTGATGTGGCTGATGAAACCTGGGGAAAAGACGAAGTGCAGGGCCCGGAAGGGCAGGCACTGCAGCTGGCACAGTGACATCAAGATGTTGACCGTGGCCAGGGGGGTCACCCCTGCTTCCCGAGCCAGGATCCTTTCCAGGCAGGGCATGAACTGTTGCTCCCGGGGAAAGTAGTTCAGCCGCCCAAAGGGCAGGACCAGCTTCTGTACCACCTGTGGAGGGAGAGCAGCCATCACCCGGCAGGAAACAGTTCTCCCGAACCCTTGACCTGCAAACTCAGAACGTCACTGCGAAGGGAGAACCGTCCCCCCACCTGGCACACAGCAGAAGCTCAGGGTATGAGCAGTGTCTGGAGCCCCAGGCAATGAATCACCAAACAAGGGACGGAGACATCGCTGGGGGGGCTGGGAGGAGTGGGATCGGTGACAAGAGGGCAGGCAGAGTGCTTGGGGAACTGCAGAGCCATGCCCGAGCCGGGAGGCGGAGAAGCCAGGGAGGGTGCGAGCCAAGGTGGAGCCCTGGGGACAAGGCCTGGCTGCACGGTCTGCTGGGGGAAGCAGCCAGCCAAGCCGGGCAGGGGCTGGGCCTGACAGGTGGCCGAGAAGCGTGGGAGGCAGTCCCACCTTGCTGTTGAGCTGGCCCTCCTGGGCCACCAGGAAGTGGGCAATGGCTTCCAGAAGCTGGGGCTCCCGCAACCGGTGTCGGGCCAGGTGCTGGGCCAGGAGCACCATCGCCTGGGGCGTCAGGTCCTCTGGCCTGGCCTCTGTGGAGGACGGCCCATCACGTTGGACCCCCAGGCCAGATCTCCAGACTGGCGCCCACCCCTGTCCTCCTTAGCCCCCGCCCTCCAACCGGCCTGTAGCCCCGCCAGCACCTGCCAGGCTTCGGATGAGGTGCGGCTGTGGGTGCCTCAGGAAGCGGGGGCAGCTCAGAGCAGCTTCCAACCTCTGCCCCCCACGGAGGGCAGGTTGCAGGGTGGGGGGCGGCTTCGGAGGGAGGCGGGACCTTCGCTCCCGCTCCAGGGCGCGCACCAGGGGCCCGTCTGCCGGGAAGCCTGAGAGGGAGAGGGTCAGAGGAGGCAGCTCTGTGCCAGGGAGCTGCGCTGCTCTGCTCAGCCCTGAAGCTGGTAGTGGGTCCCCAAGCTCTCTCCTCTCCATTCTCTGGGCTGGGACGTTGGCTACAGTGTAAGTGTGGGGTGCCACGTAAACTAAGGGGCCGCAGCAGCCTGTGGGGGAGGTCTCGTCCCAAGACGGCACACACGCTCTCATCTCGTTAATGGGGACGACTTGTGGTGGCCCCTAGTGCACGACGGTAGGCAGGAGTAATCTGGGGTAGCACCCTAGCTAGCTGCAGCAAACGCTGTGCGACCCCTGATGTCTGCCGTGGCTGCGGGGGAGCAGCAGTGTGTCAGGGTGCGGCCGTTCCTGGCAAGGCCTAGGCGGTGCCTTCTGTCAGTGACCTCGGGTCCTCTTGCTCTTCTCTATCCTTCTGTTAACACCCACCCCCCAGGCGCCCTCCTCACCAAGAAGGACTGCAAGGTGCAGACACACGTGGATGGTGTGCATGTCAAAGGAGGGGCAGCTGCGGAGGATGAGCTGACTCAAGTCCTGCAGTGTGGCCTGCTCCACAGCAGGGGGCCGTGGCTGAGACCCCAAGAGCTGGCCCAGACGACGAAGCGCCACCGGGTAGTGGTGGGGGCGCACCTTGGTGGGGTTCTGGCCCAGCCAGCGCAGCAGCTCCCCAGGGCTCCTCGCTTGTTCCAGAAGCCGCTGCAGTCCCTGCACAGGACCTGCATGGGGGCCTCCTCCAGGAGGCCGGTCCCCCCATTTGCTGAGCCCCAGAGAGAAGGGCTGTACTGGTGGGAGCAGCAGCAGGCCTGACCACCGAGCAGCAGAGGCCTGGGCAGAGAGCAGGACTCGAAGCATGGAGCTGGGTGATGGAGACCCTGAGGAGTGGCCCAGAAAAGGGGGTGAGGTTTTCCCCAAAGGGGAGCAGAGCCTGCTTTCCACTCCTCACCTCACTCCCCATCCAGAGGGGCCTGGGATCAGAGCAAGCCAGAGTCGCGTCCACCCTTCTTGGCGGCTGCTCTGGTCCTCTTCCCCACCGGCCCCTCTCTGCCTCCTTCCGCGCTCTGAGACAGCGCTCCTTCCGTGGTCTCAGCGCAGGGATATTTACAAAGCAATGCCACATGCATGACCTCCAGTCCTCCTTACACGCCGGTGAGGAGGGGGGCAGGGCTGGCAGTGCCTCGACTTCACAGGTGGGGACACCAAGACCCAGAGAGGTGCAGGGATTAAATGAAGTCCGAGGTCACCAATCTGGTTAGCGGTGGCGCCCAGCCTGGAGCCCAGCTCGGCCCCGCGATCGGCGATCGCGCCCCACCCCGACCGCCTCCCCCTCCCGCAGGAGGCGGCGGCGGCGCGGTGGGACGCGCGCGGGCTCCGCGGCTGGAAGGTGCTGGGTTCCATGCTGGGCGTTCCCCCTTACCAGCTGCGTGACCTTGGACAAGTGGCTGCGGCTCTCTGCCTGAGCCTCCTCGCCTGTGAAACGAGAACGCAGCGCCCACCGCGGACGGCGCCCGTGGAGCCTGGGGGCGCAGGTGTGCAGTGGCGCGGAGTCGGCGGTGTCAGGGCCCCCCACGTCCCCCCAGCCCGGGGACGCCAGGAGACCGCGGCCACGGCCGCCAACACCAACTCCCGCCGCCCTCCCGCGGCCCGCCCCGCAGACGCGCCCCCCTACATGACTCCCCAGGCCCCGCGCAGGTCGCTCCCTCGGTCTGTCTCGGGGCCCGGGAGCCCGGCTCCCCCCGCGGCCTCCTCATCGGCCGGCCACCCAGTCCGCCATCTTCCCAGCAGCCCCCAGACGGCAATCGCCGCCGCTCAGGTCTCGGCCAGCAAAGACGTGGCTCCCGTCAGGCCCTGCGCGCCGGGGTGGGGTGGGGGCACCGCGTCCCCGCCTCTGGCTTCCGGGAAGCTGCGCGCGCACACGCGCACCGGGAGCAGGGGGGCGGGGCCCGGGGGCGGGGCCGAGATGGGGGAAAGGTGAGGGCCCACCGCGGAGGGCTGGGCAGCGCAGAGGGCCCGTGCGTGCCGTTGCTCCCTTTCTCGCAGTCGGCAAGGCCCCATGCTGCCCCGCGGCCACACGCTCAGACACACACCGAGACTGAAAACTTCACAGTTGTTTAATCTGCACAAGTTCCAGGGGACTCCCCCGGCCCCTCCCACCCCGCCACGGTCCTTGGCTCCCCAGATCGGCAGAAGGAGCGATCAGGGACTAGAGGCGGCTGCGTCCTCGGGCAGAACACTTAAGCCGGGCCCAGGGGTGCGGCCCCGCTCTGCCCAGGGCCAAGGCAGCCACAGCAGTTGGCTGACCCGGAGGAACGGACGGTCCGTGGCGGCTGAGGGTCAGCAGCCCCAGGCAGCGGCTGGGAGCCGTGGAGGTGGCAGGCAGGGGCCTCCGCCTGCCCCCGGAGTGCTCTGCGGCGCCGGGCTGGGCTCCAGGGCAGCGGAGAGAGGCAGGTCCTGGCCGGAGAGGTGGGCCTGGGCAGACAGCAGCTCCCACGCCGCGGTGGGGAGCCAGGTCCAGAGGGGACGGCCACACTGCCGAGAGCCCGCGGAGGCACTATGGACGGTACATGGCAAAAGCCAGGAGACTGAGGAGCAGGGTGAAGCCAGCCAGACCCAGGGTGGCCGTCAGGGGGAAGAAGGGCCGGTACTGGATCTGGCAGTACCAGAGCAGCAGCAGCAGTAGAAGCAGCAGGGGTAGGAGCAGGCTGCCTATTTCCAGCCCGGAGGGGCCTGGCTCTGACCCCGGCGGGCAGGGCGGGTGCGGGGGGCCGACCCGCGTGGACACGTGGCAGTGGAGCACGCAGCTGGGAGGGAGGTGGAGGCTGCCCAGGGTCTGGCTGTCGTCTCCCAGCAGCTGCCCTTGGTAGATGAGCCGCACCTGCTGCTCCCGGCCGGGGAACTGGGTCCTGAGGAGAGAGGGACCTGGGTAACAGAGCAGGCCTCAGGCAGTCCTCGTCCTGTGCCCAGAATAACACTCCCACCCTTCAGCGACGCCCAGGTCATGGCCCCCAAAAGGGTCCCCTCCTGCTACAGGGGAACAATGCAGTGTGCGATCTGGGCAGCTCGTTCCCTCCTCTATGGGAGGAGGGGAAGTCTCAGGAGGCTCTTCCAGGTCTGTGGTCACTTCCACCCCCTCCTTGCCTCATCCCAACTTACCTTTTCAGGGCGCCAACGGTTTCGTGTGGCCAGGCCCTGGCTACCTGCTCTGAATCGTTGAGGAATTTCAGCCGTAGGACTAGAGGCTCCTGGGTGGAGTCCAGGGGTGGTGGTGCTTCCGGGGTCCCTGTGCCAGGCTCTGGGGGTGCAGCCTGACCTCTGTGTCTCAGGCCGGGGATCTCAGCTCCCGGGGCCTCCCCTCTTGCGCTTTCAGTGACTGCCATGGCTTCACTGGGCGGGGCTGGTGTTGGGGTTCCTGACGGCTGGGGCAGTGGGTCCGCGCCCTCCGACGTGTGTGTGGACACCCAGGCGAGAGCGAGCACCAGCACGCAGGCAAGCACCGCGAAAAGGACAGTCACCTCATCACCCACCCCTTCAATCAGGGCCATGGCACCTGCCTCGCCCGCCGAGCTATGGAGCTGGAGAGGCACAAAGAACCCATGCGGGCTTGAGGGGCTGGCTCACGGGGGCCAACAGCTCTCTGAACTTCAGCGGGCTCCTGAGCCCACCCAACCCCGACTTCCCACGGCCCTCACTCCCCCGACCCCTAACCCCAGCCCCAGCCCAGGGCACAGGCTGCCTGACTCTTACTCGCCTCACGTGCCCTTCCCATCACCGGGTTCCAAGTCCCAACTTCTGTAACGTGAGGTCTAGATCTCTAACCAGCTCCCCAATGCGCTCAAACCCTATCCCGAGATAAGGGCCTTGACCTTCTGAGCACCCTCTCCTCTAAATTCAATCTCACCAAACTTCACCCCAAAGCATCCCTAGTCTTCGTTCGGTCTGCTTCATCCCGAAGTTTATTCCTTCACAGTTTCACCCCAAAGCTGCTTATCTACCCCGACGCTTCTCTCCTCCTCCACGGCTCCAGTTTCTCCAAGGGGGAAGGAAACAGGCCTCTCCGCCGCCCCTAACCTCTTACCATTTACCCAAACTCCGCCCGCCCACGCGGATCGCTTCCCAAGGCTTCCCTACGCCAAACGTCAAACTCCGCCCTTTGACAGTGTGGAATCTCTCAGGGTGCCACCCCCCACCCAACTCGGCCCCACCCCGCGGTGGCCGGACTCCGAGCTGCCTCCGGAAGCCTCTCCAAACCCCGCGTCCTGCTAGATCCCACATCCCGCCCGGGAATCCGGGACTGCGCCCTCCCCATCCCCAACCCCTCCATCACCCCTCCCACCGCCCCGCCCCCCTGAGACGTGGGAGGGCACGGGGGATTCCGGGACCCGTGAGCGCGGACTGCCGGGGCTTGGGGAGGCGGGGTGGGCGCGGTCAAGGCGCGGGGACTCACCGCCCGGCTCCGCCAGCTCCATAGCGGGCCCTCGGGCACTTCCGGGCGGGAGGCGCCGAGGTCGCAGACACCTGAGGGCACCCCTCCTTCCCCGCCGCCGCCGTCCAGAGCACTGTGGGACTTGTAGTCCGGGCCGAACGCAGTCCCCGTCCTCCGCCCTGCGGACTCACGTGCGGGGTTCGGTGAACTGGTTCCGGTGCCCTTAGATTGCCGAGGGGCAGGCGGGGCAGGTTGGGGAGTTGTGATAGCCCCCAAAGGTCTGGGCTGCAGCAGGATCCGCTCCCCTCCCCGCCAACAGCGAGGGTGCCCGTCACTGCAGGAACCAACGTCAGCTGGCGCGCGTCAGAGCACCCTGTGTTGTGAGATGCGGGCTCTGGTGAACTCAGGTGGCTCGGTCAGCTCTGATGTCAGGGGAACGCCAGAAGGCACCTTGGACCCCCCCAAGTTGACTCTTCAGCCCAGAGCCCGGTAACCATGGGCTGCCCTACCAGTCTGGCTGAGTATACTGGTCCCCAGGGCTGGCCACTGTGGCTTGGGCTGTCCTTTTCCCTGGGTCCCCTCTTCCGCCTTGAAAGCCCTGCCAAGACTGAAGGGAAGCATGGACTTTGGAACCTGACACGACGCTGATCCCTTATCGCTTATTGACCTTAGGTTCGTTATTGAGTTTCTTTGAACCTAAATTTCTTCATTCCTAAGACCTCCCTCATAAGGAAGAAATAGGTGTTGGGCTAAGTAAGTGTGCAAACTACATATGGGATATTTGCTCAACTAGTACTAGCACACTCCCTCCACTCAAATCTGGGCTTGGAAGTTGGGTCCTTAGCTCCTTAGCATCATATTATGGAGAAGTTGTTGATTAGAGCTCCAGCCTGGCCTAGGCCAGCTAATTTCTGCGGGTTTCCCCTCCTTCCTCCGGGCTCCTCTAGATTTTATAGGCCAGCCTGGATTTAAAAGTAATGTACCCTCGTGTTCCCATAGCACATGTCTACTTGTGGGGGCAAGTCCTCCAAGTGTTGTCTTGGGACAGTCAGTTTAGATTTATCACCCACAGAACCAACTGATCTCTAGGTCCTTCCCTCCAATCCATTCATTTATTCTACAATCGAGTTAAAAGATATCCTGGACCCCAGGTGTGTGTAAGATGCTGTTCCTGCCCTCATGGGGCTCATACACTACTAGAGAACACACATGTGGACCACACACCAGTGCTACAGTCAGTGTGTGCTGGCTGCTGGGCAACACATGTTCAAAGGCCTGCAGCCTCAGCATCTCTCCTGGGAGGTGGTACCTGGTAGCAACTTTTTGCTGTGGATTCTAATAATTATCTAAAAGAGATAGTAGATATTGCTTTTAGAATTATAGGATGTCGGGTGTTCTGTTCAGACACTATGTGTTGCAAATGAAGCCCAGAGAGTGTGTAAGACATTCTGAAGGTCAAACAGGTAGGTGGAATCCGCATCTCTCAGGAGCTGGGGAGGCCCCCAGTGTTTATGACCTTGCGCCTGGTTCTTTGGAGGGTACAAGAAACTTAGGAATGGTGACTGGGTTGGTACTGGGGCAGAGTTGTGTGGGTAGCCAAGTGGAGTGTGTGTGGGGCGCAACTTTATGCTGGGAAAAGACCCAGCTTGGCCTGGGAAGTGGAAGTGTGTGTAAAAAGGATGACGCATGTCAACTGTGCCAGAGGACATGGGGGAGGCAGCCCTGGCAGGCTGATTGGCTGGGCCAGTGTCCTGCACATGCCACCTTTTGTGGCTTTTAGCAAAGGTTGCTGAGGTGGCTGGCTAGCAGAACTCAGACAGCTCTGGCAATGGGTTTGCAGAGAACTGGGACAGTGAAGGGGGCTCCGCAGCCCTAGAAGGAGTGGACAAGAACACAGGAGGGACAAAAGGGCGAAGACAAGGAAAATTAAGACAGTCATGGGGGCTCTGGTGTCTCTTGAATGGGGAGAGCTTGGGAAGAAGACATACTATTTGGTTCCTCCCTCTTCCTTCTATGCACCTGTGGAGTCCGGTCGTGGTCAGCAAACGCTCCCCAGTTCTGCAGAAGGGCCTCTAAGAAGCTGGAAGATAGGAGTGGGGACGTTGTTATTCAAAGTGCCATTTCCAAGGCTCGCAGAGAGAACTGGAAATAGCTTTTTCAGCCTCTATGCTGCAGCTGGCAGTGGCGAGTCCAGGGGAGGGCTGGTTTCTAGGGATGACCTCTGGGCTGGGACAGGGGATCCTGTGCCGCACCGAGGGCCGGAGGAGTAAGGGAGGCACAGCTGGGCCCGGGCTGGCGGCCCTCCATGGCCCACCGACCGCGTTCCTCGGCACCCTCAGGCACAGGGCGCTGTTGGGGCAGTGCCCGGAGACCGTACACCCCACCCAGACCCGCGCGGCGAGCCGAAAGTGAGAGCCGCGCCGGAGGAGGCCGAGGCCGCCGGCCCCTCCGAGCCGTGGCCCCACGGCTGGTGTGGGTGGGGGCTGGAGAGGAGGCGGAAGAGCCACGACGAGGTGGGAGGGGCCGGAGCGCCCGGGCTGGAGCCCGCGGCTCGGGGGTGGAGGCTGCAGAGCCTGCGAGCGAGGGGCGGGGGCGCTGGCGCCCGCGCGCGGGAGGGGCGGGGGCGGCGGGGAGGGGGGCTCGGGCTGCGTGTGCCGGGGCCGGCGGGGGCGGCGGTGCGTGCGCATGACGCGGGGGGAGGGCCCGGGCCGCGCGCTCCCGGTCCCGTTGTTGTTGCCGTTGGAGGCTGTTCCGAGGCAGAGGGATCGCGGCGCCTGGAAGCGCCCGGCGGCGGCGGCGGCCCCAGCGTGCGCGGCGGCGCCTCCCGGCCCCCGGCCCCATGCACTAGCCCCGCGCTGCCGGCTCCGTAGTCCCAGCCCCGCCAGCCCCGCCAGCCCCGGGCGGCCGCCCGCCGCCGCCGCAGCGCCGCCCCGGCCTCGGCCGGGCCCGCTTCGGGCCCCGCGATCCCGGAGCCATGAACTTCCAGGCGGGCGGGGGGCAGAGCCCGCAGCAGCAGCCGAGCCTGGCGGCGCCGGGGGGCGGTAGCGGTGGCGGCGGCGGCGCGGGGGGCGGCGGGCAGTTCGGCGGCGCGGGTCCGGGGCCCGGGGGCGGCGGCCCCTCGCAGCAGCTGGCCGGCGGGCCCCCCCAGCAGTTCGCGCTCTCCAACTCGGCGGCCATCCGGGCCGAGATCCAGCGCTTCGAGTCCGTGCATCCCAATATCTACGCCATCTACGACCTGATCGAGCGCATGGAGGACTTGGCGCTGCAGAACCAGATCCGGGAGCACGTCATCTCCATCGAGGGTGAGCGGAGCCGGGGCGCGGGAGCCGGGGCGCGGCGGCCCCTCTGGCGACGGCGGGGGACTCTGCGGGTCCGGCCCGGCCACGCTATCTCCGTCCGGGGTCCTCGCGCGCCTCAGGTCCGGGCCACGCGTTGTGTTGAGCGCCGGCGCTGCAGAGCCAGCGTCCAGGCTTCGCCATATCTCGACTGGGGACATTCGGGCCGAGGGCCGGTCCCGTGCCAGGATACGTTTTCTGCTCTTAATGCTACAGGGCTCGACGGTAGTGTCTCTCCGGGGATGGGGACACTCGGAAGAGCAGAGATTACGGGGGGGGGGGGGGGGCTGGGCCAAATCCGGCCAGGCGCGGCCCGGGAGGGTGGGCGCGGCGGAGGGCCTCGGAGGGCCAGGAGGTGGGGCCGCTGCCTGAGCAGAGTCTCGGCTGCTGCCTGGGCTCTGCCCCGCGGCGGGGCGGGGATCGGAGCCTCCCGTTAGCGGATGGCAGCCTTCCCGGTCCCAGCGCCATTGGGCCTCGGAGGGTGGCGCTCACCGCGGCGCCCTCTCCCGACGCACATCCCGCACGCTGCTGAGGCCCAGCGGGCCGAGCGGGCCGGGCGGGCCCGGCCTGGCTTGGCGCTAGGGCCACGCGATCGCGTTGGAGTCGCTGGATGGTCCATGCCCACCTTCGCCGGGTCCCATGCGCGCCAAATCCGCCAATGCTGGCCAGGGAGCCCCTTGCGAGGTGGGCGCGGGACAGCCGGGCGCTGACCGACTTCCAGGGACACGGCGCCCGTTGTGGTTGTCAGGAACCGAAGCGCCGCGCTCGGTGCTGCTCTGTGCTACTTTCTCTAGGCTCCTGGGCCCTGGGCTTCAGCTAGTGAGGGGCGAAGGAAGCGGGTGCAAGCGGCTGGCAGATGCGCCTCCACCCCTGGTGTGGTGGGGGCCGGCACCACCCGCAGGCAGCCCTGTGGCATGGTGACCTTTGCGTGCCCAGTGGGCAGATGGGCCTCACCCTGGGCCATCTGCTTCCTCCTCTGGTTCCGTTTGAAGGGGGACGCCCACCCGCAGGTGGTGGGTTCAGTCTCAGTGGAAATGCAGGGCGAGCGTAAGGCCTTGTGGCGGTGACAGGGAATGGTGCGCAGGGGCCTGCCCACTCCCAGTTAGGACCCCACTGTCACTTTGACCTCTTTGTGTGTGGCTCTGGGGGCCGCTCGCCTGAACACCCCTTTCTGCTTTCAGAGGCCCCTGTCGCTGGGGTAGGAGCACTAGGTCTTCTGGGAGTAAAGGACCCCATTACACTTGGGGTCCTGCCCCTTTGTTGTGACATCCTTTCTGTCTTTTCCCCAGCCCTCTCCAGTCTCTTTCCTCTCAGGGCTGGCTGAGTTCATTTTGAACTAATTAGGTGACGGAGAAAAAAAAAAACCTCATTAACATGGATCTGAGTAAATGGCCTGAATCACTGCTGTGGCTGGGGACCTGGAGATGGCATTTGTGGGAGCCTGGGGCCCCAAAGAGAGGAGATGACCAATTTCTCCTCCTAGAGCTGAAAGGTGGTGGGGTGGGGCCAGGCAGGGCGAGGGGCAGCGTTCCCTGCAGCTCCAGCCTCCTGAGGAGGAAGTGGAAGTCCCCAGCAGCTCCAGGACCCCACCCCCATCCCCGCCCCTTTGGGGAAGAGACTGGGGCAACAGCCACAGAAGGGGTGAGGGGAGAAGCCTGTCCCAGAGCTGGGAGGGGCCGGAATCTGGCTTCCACATCTACCTCGTCCCCCTTTAACAGTGATTAACCCCTACCTCCAGCTCAGAAAGCCTCTTGCCCGGCACCTTCTGCAGTGGGAAGGCCATGATTGCTGGAAGCACTTGAGTTTACACCCAGTCTTAGCCGGTGGGTTCCCCAGTTTGTCCCTGTGACCAGCTTCCCTACTGTGGTTTGGAAGTACCCCGTGTTCCTGTTTAGCCTGGGAGCTTGGTGTCAGCCCTATGAATCCTGGGACCTGATGTCTCATTGTCACCCGGCCCTTCCACGCCTCACACATCCGTTCTCAGCTCGCCTGGTCCCTGCTTCCCTGTCCTGTCGTGGCAGGGCCTCCCACCTCTTCCTTTCTCCCCCCTTTTTTCCAGCCTCTTTCCTGGGACCCATCTTTACAACCCACCTCACCCCTGCTTTCCTGCTTCCGTCTCCCTGGCTTTACTGCTGTAGGCAGGCATTAAAAACAAAAAAACCCAGAAAACCCCTTCTCCAATTTCTGCCCTATGTCCGTCCTCTCTCCATCTGCCGAACCATATTCTTGCTGCCCTGCAAAGCAGCATCCCCACTTTCTTCCTTGGCGGAGGGATGGGAGCAGCTTCTCGGCGGTCCCCTGCTCACTCTGGGCCTCACCGGGCCCCCCCTGCCAGGGCCCAGCAGACCTGGGTTGCAGCTGTTACATAAACACACTCCCGGCCTGGGAAGCAGATCCTGTGTTTACTGGGGACGAGCCTCTTGGTGGGAAGGGATGGCATTTTCCTGCTGTATAAGCCTCACTCCATTGATACTCCGGTGCAGTCAGATCCATCTGCAACCGAGGAAGTGCAGTGGCCCCTTGCCCTCCTTCCTGCCTTCTCTCCGCTTCTCTCGGTCACCTCTGATCCCGTGGTTAGGGCAGGAGGAAGCTAAGGAGCATTCGGCTTTGCGGGGTTTCAAAGGTCAGGATTTGAGGGGAGACTGACCGTTTTTGGAAAAGTCCCTTTTCCCACCAAAGGCCAGAGAAAGAGAACGCATGTCCACCCCAGGGTCTTAAGGAAGGAGAGAACTATAAGCAGGAGCTGGGATGGCACGGGAGGCTCCCCACGTGCAGAATCTGAGCGTTTTCACCTCCCTGGTGGGAAAACAGGCTCAGAGAATGGGGGGTGGGGGGGGTGCTGATCGGCCAGGGGTTGGGCTGGGCCTGAGTCAGGGAAAGGAGCTCCAGGGGCTTGTTTGGGTCTCCTGCTGCGTCTTAGGAGACTGTGGAGGACCTGGGCCTCAGGCCAGACAGGGGACTGCCTGGGCACCCGGAATGAGGGGAACCGGCCACGCAAGCAGGAGCCAGATGAGCTGTTGGGAGAAGCCGCCCTTGGGGTCCTAGCAGGTGGCCTGGAAAGGCAGGCTTGTCCCTGAGAAGATGTGCCCCCTGCCCCAGGTTTGCCCGAGTGTAGGGCAAGCAGGTGTGGGCTCTGCCGGTCCCCAGGGAGTGCCTAGAAGTGAACCGTGGCTACTGCTGTGAGCAGGAACCAGGTCTGTCAACTGGGCGACTTGTTCCTGTCCTCCTTGTTTCCCCCAGGGTCTTTTTTTCAGCAAAGTTCCTTTGAGCATTGCAGAGGCAGACCAGCTTGTTCTCTGCTGCAGGGACTTTCCTTCTGCCTCCTGGGCGTGGGGCTTGGTACCTGGCATCAGGCTAAAGAGGGTTTTCGTGTTGGTTCAGATCTAGGCTGGGGTGGCGGGGCGGGCACTGGGCTGGGCACAGGCGTGTCAGGCTGGGCTCAGCAGCCGCACCCTTCCTAGGAGGCCTGCCTGAGGCCTTAGAGTTTGTTCCCTGTCTCCGAGTGTCCTGTGACTAGGTCCTGGCAAGAGCCCTGTGATGCAGGGAGAATGATATCCATTTTGGAGACAGGGAAGCTGTCTGCTGAGTGAGCAACTGGCCCTCCTGCTGCTTCTGGGTGAGGGGGCGTCCTCCAGCCGGCTGACGCTGCTCACCTGTGGGACTCGCTCAAGGACAGATTGCTGAGGCTCCCTCCAAGGAGTCAGATCAGGGCGCTGGGACCTGAATCTGCATTTGGAACTTCCCAGGGCCATCCTGGTGCTTAGCTGGTTTAGGGAGTGAGGGCCTGGTGGGGGGCTGGTGGCCTATTCAGGACTTTGCACAAAAGAGCTCTAAGAATCCCCCAACAGAGGATATCCGTGTGGGCGCTGGTGGCCAGGGAGGGCCACACTTGTTCCAGATACATTTATTTATTGAGCTGGCTCCTACTGTGTGGCCCAGTTGCACCTCGCTCCGCAGAAGGCAGAAAGGAAGGGCCGGGGGGGCTGTGGTTTATCTCTCTACCTGTGGGGGAATGGATCAGCCTGTAGGAGGTGCCGGACGGGATTGCGAGCAGCAGGAAAAAACCCAGATTTTTAAAAAATCAGGGCAAAAGCTAGAGACTGGAGAAGACGCCTCAAAACCCCTTTCCTTAAGGTCACAGGAGAGAGAAGGAAAGACCTGCCTCAGCCTGACCTCGGGCAGCAGGGAGGAACCACCCCCATTCTGCCCACCCCCCCAATTCAGTTCTCATTCACTGCCAGGCAGGAGACACCGCACAGATAAGACAGCCCTTGTCCCTAAGTACCCTTTGGCCAGTGCCTGCCGTTTACTTTACCATTTCTTTCTCTTTTTGTTTTTTTTTTAGTTTTAATTTTTTATTGATTGATCATAGAGAGAGAAAGAGAAATATCGATGTATTGTTCCACTTATTGATGCATCATTGGTTAATTCTTGCATGTGCCCTGACCAGGGATCGAACCTGCAACCAACCTTAGCATATTGGACGACGCTCTAACCCACTGAGCTACCGGCCAGGGCCTGTTTCTTTAAGTGAAGGTGAGAGAGCCAGGCACGGGGTCCCAGAGAAGGAGCAGGCTTGCAGGGGTGGCGGGGGAGGGTGAAAGTACAGCGTGGTGTTCAGGGAGCAGTAGGCTGGGGCGTTGAGTCCACGGGGGGGCAGGCAGGAGGGCCCCGGTGCGGGCGTTGTGACGCTTTATCCTGCGTTATCCGTTTACACCTTGCCTGTTCCGGGAGACCATCTGAGATGGCACTTGGTCCTGCACGGGAGGGACTGTCGCTGGAGGCCTGGTTTGGAGAGCATGTGCTCTAGGCCACAGCGCGCGGTGCTGGGTGGGTCAGAGGGGGACCAGGCGGAGTTAGAAGCGACTAGGGGGCTCTTCACGTCCTCCCCGTCCTCTCCGGAGCACTGTGAGCCCTCACAGCCGCAAGCGGGGAGGAAGCAAGGACGCCCTTCTTGAAAAGCGGGACTTGCGTGGGGGAGCTGAGGCCTGGGGGAAGGGGGAGGCAGAGAGGGGGCCCTGAGAGGTTCTGGGGTGCTAGTCAGTGTCTCCTAAACCCCGACCTGGACCCCCTCTGGCTTGTCCTCATTCTCTTTTCAACATGCAGGTAACGCAAAGCTGTTTAGCCAGATGGCATCCCTCCGGACCCTAGCTCACTTCCCCCGTGCGGGCCAGGGGCTAAGGCGCAGGCCGCTGGCTCTGGGGCTTGGGGCTGAGCTTGGGGCTGAGCACGAGGCTGTGGAAGTGGGAGAAGGGGGTGACCTGGGACACCGGCTCTTGGCAGAATTGCACCAATTCGCGTTCTGCCCGCCCACCCGCCAGCCTGCTGGCTCTGGCAGTACTGTAGGTCACCGTTTCTTGTCCCACAGACTCTTTTGAGGGGTGCATGCATCATCCGCACTTTGCGAAGGAGACAGATAACCTAGGGCTGAGGGGGGACTCCCTTGGCCCCACAAGGAGCGGCAGAACCCTGGGCTTCACCTGCCCTTCCAGCTCCAGGGCTCGCTCTTCCCCTTTACGGATGGACCAGTGCGGGGCCCCGGTCGGCCCTTCCGTGGGTGCCTCTCAGGGGTGCTTTTGACCTTGAGTGTACCTTTTGGAAACGCTTCAACTGTAACTTAAGGGCGGCTCTTTCCTGCTGTAACCGTCCTCTGATGTCTTGGGCCCCCAACGGGACGGTGCCTCCCGGAGCGCCTCTCCCCCTGTCCCTGGGCAGCCTGGGTGTGGACAGCGTGCCTAGTAGGTGCTCGATCAAGAAACACTCCAGTCCTTACCTGGCGGGGAGACACCCTCACGAAGGCGGTTCTCCCAGGGCGAGGCTTAGGCATCGCACCCCGGATGTGCTGGCCCCTGCGATTTCTGCATCATTTGTGGTGGCGGGGGCCTGCGGGAACACTTCAAAGTATTTAAACATTGTTAAGGTTTCAACACATGTCACACCAACGAGAGTAACGCCTGCTCGTTGTCACCAGTTCAAGTGGGCAGGAGAGAAGAAATGTGCGTGCCCCCCGCCCCCCAGAGGCCCTCCCCTGGCTGTCTGCCCTCCCGTCAGTTTTCCGTCCTGCATGTCATCAGCTGGCCCCTCTGTGATAGACTTGAGGTTGCTGGCGTTTCACAGGAAAAGGGGTGTGGAGTTGTCCCCAGGGTCTGCCCGACATGGGGGGAGGCAGGATTCCCGATTTCTTCTTCCTGTTCTGCTGTCGACGGGCTGTGAGAACCTGGGCAAGCCACGCGTACACACGCGTGTACCCGTTCTGGCCAGTCTTCCTCCAGGAGCGTCCTGGTCGTACCTGTGCAGCTCACCATGACCCTGCACGGGAAGGAGTGTCTGAACTAGCTCCGTCCCAGCTCTCTGGCCTTGGGGGTCCCCTTGTCCAGGGAGTGTGGGCTCCCGTCACTGCTGTGTTTCATACATGGCTTTTTGCACAAAGCCTGGCTTCTGTGACACGCGCTGCCTGGGGTCCCTCAAGGTGCGGAGAGGTGACATCTGCAGTGCCTCCGTTTCCCCCCCGTGAGATGTGTGCCAAGGTGTGAGGGGGTCTCGCGTGTAAGGGGCTCCCAGCAGTGCCTGGCACAGAGTAAGCGCCTGGTGAATGCTCCTCGTTTGGGGGGGCCGCGTGGTGCTCTGCGTAAGGGTGTAAGTTTATTATGCACGTCCTTGGACGTAGATCTTCCTACACTTGTCCGGTTATTTCCCTTGGACAGATCCCCAAGAAAAAGAAAATGGTGAGACTTTCAGGTGTGCCCATTTCAAGGCCACACTGCCCTCCTGGAAGGCCCTCCTGGTTCCAGGGACAGAGACGCCCTCCGTCATTTGTATTTTGTTTCATTCTGTTTATATCCTTCATTCATTTTCTTCTTGGTCGGTTCCTCTATTTCTTGTGACATGTATAATAAGACAGTTTTAATCTTAGTATCGGTTTTTGTAAAGCGTACCTTTCTGTCCATCGGAGGAGAGGGCCGCCTCGGGTCCCTCTGCCCTGGACCCCGCCCCGCCGGGTGCCAGCGGGAGGTGCCCGCGCTGGCTTCCTGCCGGTTGACAGTGCGCCTTTATTTCTCCTGCTTTCCGTCTGCGCCCGTCCTTGCCGCCGTAGGTGTGCCTGCTCACAGCGGTTTCTCTTCGGCTCTTTGTTAATTTGATGTTTTGATGGCTTGCAAACCCAGAGCCAAAGCTCTCGAGTGGGATTTGAGTCCCGTCACAGCTGCTGGGTGCGTGTGTCTGCCCATGTGGTGGGGCGGGAGCTCCTGGGTGCTGCCGGTGGCTGCCGCCAGCCCCTCCTCTGCCTGGTCTCTTCCAGGGAGGGACCCATGGTGATTTTTTGAGGGGTTAAACTGTCCCTAAATGAAAGCACAGAAGACTTTGGTAAAAAGCTCTGAAGGTTTGACGGCTTTCAGTCACTCCCAAGCCCCCCATCTGCTTGCTTGTTGCTTCAAGTCTATTCTAGACTGTTCTAGACTGTTCTAGACTATTCTGGACTATCTACATTGGGTGCAGTGGTGGAAAGAAGTCTGGGCGTCACTCGTCCTCTGTCAGAGCCCATATGGGGTCGTGGTTCCAGTCCCAACTCTGGAGCCAGGCTGCCTAGGTTTGAACCGCAGACCTACCACTTGTAGCTGCTTGGCCTCGGGTGAGTTCCTTCATCTCTCTGCGTCTTGGCTTCCTCGTGGCTGCAGTGAGGTTAACAGACGCTCCTTTCATGCTGTAGGTGGGAGAAGGAAGGAAGGTAACGCTCGCAACACTTTCCGACCAGCGCCAGCCCCTAGCACGCGCTCCCGTGCGGCGGCTCCGGTTCCCCGCTCATCGCCCGGCTGCCTGTGCAGCCTTGTAGGGGGTCGCTCCTCTGGGGGCGTTTCCTGAACCCCAGAGTTTGGGGTCAGTTGGCAGAGTGTGGCAGGCCCCGGGGTAGGGGTGCCAAGCGGGATCTGTCCAGGATTTCAGCTGATGGACAGGACCCTGAACTGCTGTGTTGCAGTTTGTCGCAAGGGTGTGTCACCCGGCCACCGGGAAGGCCTTAGTGTGATCGTTGGCCCGTTGAGTCCAGTGCTTCCTCTAAATCAGCACAGGCCGGGTGGGGCGGACGAGGGTCACCGTTGTTCGTATGGAAACATCAAGCAACAGTTAATAAGTAATAGCACAGGAATAAACTGTTTTGTGTACTCGCAACCGTGCACCTCCTTTTGCCCCAGCCTATGAGTCATGTGCCAATTTAAATGTTCAAATGGCCACATTCAAAACGAAAGAAAAGGTGAAATTGACTTTCACACTGTGTTTTATTTAACCCGTATATCTGAAAGAGTGTCATTTCTGCATGTAACCCACATAAACGTTTTTGATGAGACGTTTTACTTGTTTTTCACGTGAGGTCTTCACATCCCGCTCGGTTCCACACCCTCGCACCGCCCCCTGTGGGCAGGCGGCGTTTTGGCTGCTCAGGAGCCACGTGTGCCCCGCGGCTGTGATATTGGCAGAACAGCTCTCCCTTCAGCCTGGCACGGAAGAATACCTGTTGGTTGTAAATATTGAGTACAGGAGTATTCGCCTTTTGGACTCACTTTTCTCAAGTACTGTATTTAAAGCGACGCGCCTTTCAGGGCGCTGCAGCTTCCATTCAGTCATTCAACAAACAAGCACTTACTGGGGACCTGGTAAGGCCATGGGGACCGAGGGCAGACAACCCACTGAAAACAGGAGCTGAACGCACAGTAGCTTGTTGTTACTGTGGATTTTTCTTAAAACTGGAGCTTCAGCTATCGTTGTGAAAGGTCAGCCACAACGCTTGTCAGTGTCCACGGGTTCCCAAGCTGCAGGTTTGGGAACCACAATTCATACCCTTTGTCCCAGTCTTGCCGGAAGATGAACGAGGGAGTGTGCCCATCTGAGGGACTGTGCCCGTTAGTCAGTGTCCTGGTTACAATGGGTGGGGGGACTGTGTCTATTAGCGTCTTGGTTATGAGTGGGTTGGCCACAGACCTCTGAGTGGCTCATGTCACTTTGGTTTGGTGGTTTCATCTCATGTGGCTGCCACCCCCTTATTTATACCCCTTCCTATCCCCCCTCCCGTCCTCCCCTCCCCCCTCCCAGCCTGGAGGCTGGGCCTGAATCAGGGTGAAGGGAGAAAGGCCCGCAGGGAAAGGCCAGGCCAGGTCCCTTGTCTCCCGCTACGCGGCCTGCTGGCGGGCGGGCGGACTGTGAGCAGCACGCGGACGGGCCGGCCTTCCGCGCATCCGCTCTGCACGCTGCTCCAGCCCGGTGCTGGCCGGTGAGGTGCCGACGGTGCCGCCCGGACGCCGTGCAGGCGGAGGGGGTGGGCGTGCTGGCTCGGGCCGTGTTCTAAGGCCTCACTGCGTCCTGGTGACCTCCTTCTGGTGGAGAAGGATCCTGCTCGCCACCTTCCCCTCGGCCGTGACTCATGATGCTACACGTCACCAGCAAACGCCACAACATCGCCCTCGCCTGCTCCCGGCGTTTCAGACGGGGGCTGTGTCTGTAAGCTTTCTGCTGTGTGCTGTGCTGGGCCCTTCACTCCTGCCGACTCACACGCACGCAGACCAGCAGGAGGTCTGGGAGCACAGCAGGAAGTGCGCCAGGCTGGCCTCCTGGCCCTGCTGCCCCGCCCCCTTCTCGGCACTGAACTCAGCACTTTGCCGGCCTCTCTGCTTGGAGAGGGGGTGACTGTGGGCCTGGGAAGAGTATCCTCTAGTGTGGCAGCAATAAATGCCTGTCCCTTTCCCCAGCCCCGTCATGTTACCTTTGGTCCCAGGAGCCAGCAGGGGAGCCTGTGGCTGGCTGGGCTGGGCAGGCGGCCCTCCGCCTTTAGTGTGCCCTTGGTGACATCTTTGATGGGACGTGTTTAGGTCCCTCCAGCAAGCCCAGAGAAGACAGAGCAGAGCTCTGATTATACCCCAGCCCTGTCACTGCCGTCCTGAACCGGTGTTGGGTTCTCTCATCCCTTCCTGGGTCCCCGTCCCCCACCGGCGGTGGCCCTTGGGCCCTGCACGTGTCTCAATGGCCCTGAGGCACTCGGCAAGCTGGGATCTAACCCTGGCTCTGTCTGGCTCCAGCGCCCACCCTTCCAGTTCAAGGCCCTGGTCTGTCCGGTGCCCCCTACCCCAGCCTTCCCTGGCCTGGCACCTTTTGGGTGCCCTTGCCCCAGCCAGCATCGGTCAGGGCTGGTGTCTGCTTTGCTCACTGCTCCCCCTTCGAGCCCCCAGCCCAGCTCCAGCCTCGCAGGTAAAGCTTGACCAGTGACCGGGGGGCCTCTCAGTTCTGCGCCCAGCCCAGGAGCTGCTGGTATGGGAGGTCATTCAGGCAGAGCCCTGCCCGTGTCCAAGTAAGTGGTCTGTCCTGCCGCAGGGCCCCCTCTCAGCCTCGTGGGCCCCCGCTGGCCCCGAGGAGGGGAGAGCAGGTGGGGCTGTAGGCTGTCAGGTGACTGAGAGAGGAGCCCCGCGCCCCCCCAGATCTGGCAGGGCCTGCGCAGGTGCTCAGCAGCCGGCCGGGCCGGCCATTCGCGGTGGGGCCAGATGTGCTCTGTGAGCCCGTCTTCCCTCTGGCAGCAGGGAGGGGAGGTGCCTCCTGCCGGAGTCTCTCAGACAGGCTGGCACTCCGTCTGGCTCGGGCCCAGCTGCTGGCACTGGAAGAGGGTGGCAGTGCGTCAAGTTCTCTGTCCTCCCTGTTGGAGTCCCCATTCCTCCTCGGGGGTCAGAGCCGGGTCAGAGCTGGGCGATCCCCGGAACACGGGAGTCCTGCTTTTTGGCTCAGGCTCCTGACAGTCAGCTGGCTCTGGCCTTAAAGAGCGCTACCTGTCTGGTGAGCAGGCGTCCCTGGGAGGCGCGCGCGGCCTTCCCTCCGCCAGGGCCTGGGGAGGCGGACGCTGGGGCAGAGCCAGGTTCTGGTCCAAACCGTGTGACCCTGGCTGCTGGGGTGACAGGGGGTGTGAGGCCCCGAGGGCGCCTTGCCGCCCCTCAGTGAGGCGCCCCCTCCGGGTGGGGTGGGCAGGGACAGGCCTCGTGCCGCTCGGCGGTGGCCCGCTGAGTCCCGGTTGGGGGCGCCGATGGCACAGATACAGAGACCCTGGCCCGAGCCCAAGCAGCTTCACGCGACCCACCCAGGGGCTAAGGGGCTGCTGTGGGCCATCCCCTGTGACATGAGGGGAAACCGAACACTGGGGTTTCCTCGTGGTGGTGACAGGAAACCCGTCCTCACTGAGCGAGGGGCCGGTCTCCCCAGCCCTCTGGTCTGGAAAGCGAGGGCGGACTGGGTGCGGTCCAGGCCGAGGCCGCTGAGGTGTCCTCACCTGGGGACATTGTTTCATTGCTTTTAGGGGTGGGGGTTGCGGGAGAGACAGGAACATTGATGTGAGGGTACAGTTGCCTCCTGTACGGGCCTGGACCGGGGTTGAACCTGCGACCTTTGGTTACGGGACGACATTCCAACCAGCTGGGCCACACCGGCCAGGGCAGGTGTGCCTCTTCTAAACCCTGATCCCGACCCGAGGGCAGTGGTCACACCGGGGCTCGCTTCAGCCTGCTGCAAGCCTTTCCTTCCCGGGTTACCCCCAAAACTTGGTCAGCGGTAAATTGATTTTGCTGCCGGGGGTCACGGTCACAGCGCTCCCCAGGGCAGCCGAGGGCTGCCCCTGTCTCCGAGCAGGAGACCAGGGCTGGGTAACGTAGACTTGGCACCAAAGAAACCCGTGTTTACTGGCAGAGCCCGTCAGGACCTGAGGGCCAGAGGCCGGTCCCTGCACAGCGACCCCGTGTGGCTGCCGGCTGTGCGGACGGCGCTCAGCTGCTTCGCTGGGTGCGTGAGGCCCTGCTTCCCTGGAGCTGTGATTTCAGGATGGAAACTGCTGGCATGGCGTGTCTTTAAACTCTCCAAACGTGCCACCCCTGACTCTCGTCCTTGGTGTTTGTGCAGCACACGTCACAAGATTGACAGCTCTTGCGGTGACGGTGTGTTGCGGGGTTCTGAGCTGGGGGGAGGGGCAGGCTCAGATGCGGAACCTCAGAGAGAGCAGCACTGGAGAGAGGAGCTTCCTGTTGGCGCTCCCTGCGTACCTGGGGGGCGCGTCCCTGCCGGGGAAGATTTAGCCTCATTCCGCAGACAAGGAAACTGAGGTAGAGGAGTTGCCAAGGCTGCCTGCTAGTCACGACAGAGGCAGGACCCGAACCCGGTAAGTCTGGTCTCGGAGTCCGTGTTCTCGGCTGGCACGCGCCATTGCACCACGACAGACATAAAAGTTTTAGAAGTACGGGGAGGAAACGAGAAGCATATTGCATATTGTCTCAGCCGGGGATGAGAGGGATCCCCGTTTGCTCTCTCTCTCTCACACACACACACTGTTTTTTTGGTGGTGGTCATGGTCGGTAGGTGGGGACATGGAGTCATTTTCCCACTAAGCACCGCAGGGGGCGTTTCCCAAGAGCAGGTGCCTTCTCTGGCGTCAGGTAACCCCAGCGTCACACCTTGGGAGACCAACAGGAGGTCTCTAGCCTGTGGGGCCGGGCGCAGGTGTTTCTGGTGAGCAGGAAGTCGCGCAGGTGAACCGGCTGCATCTGGAGAGCCCTGTGCCCGAGACCTTGGCCGGTGGCCCCCGCCCTGCCCCAGCCCTTGGCACCGTCGGTTCAGGAGCACGCGTGGTCTGACTTGCCCACGCCTCCCTCCCCGACTGGGGGCCTGCCCTGGGCGCTCTGGGCTCTGTCTACGTGGTGTGGACCCACCAGCCCCTCGACAGGTCCCCTTTTGCTGTCAGACGTAGCAGTTATTCGAGGTTCCCGGGAGGGTAGCCCAGGCCTGTATTAGCCCCTCGCACGGATCCAGAGCTGGGAGAGCGGCAGTGCAGGTGGGACTTTGGAAGGTGGGGGAGGAGGAACCTCGGGGAGGGTCTTTGTGGAAGGGGGGCCCCTGCCAGGCAGGCCATTTGGGCTGCCCCAGTGTGGGTGGCAGGGGAAAGGGAGGTAGGTGCGGTCTCCTGTGGAATGGAATTTGGGCTGAAGGCTGCCCTGTGCCTGCAGAATCCTCCCCAGGCCAGGGAGGCCCAAGGTCTTGGGGCCAGCTGGGCAGCTTCAGCCACTCACTAGCTGGTGGCTTTAGACGATTTACTTGGTGCCAGGGCCTCAGTTTCCTCATCTGTCAGGTGGGTTATTGTGAGGGTTCAGTGGGTCCGTGGGTGTGCCCGGAGCGGGGCCTCTGGTGTTCAGTGAAGTGGCTGTTACTCTCCCGTGACCAGCAGCGCCCACGTGGCCGCTGCCCTGGTTGTATGGCGCAGCCGGAGGTGGGCTCTGAGCTGCAGGGGCTGGTGTCTGCTGTCCTGACTGTGCCCAGGCGCCCCCGTCAGGTGACAGCCGATTAGATCCCGGCTTCTACAGCTGGGGACGCTGAGAGGAGGCTGGCAGGCCTGAGAGAACCTGCCCCCCATCCCCCGGGGCTTTGCGGAGAGAGCAGGCACTAGCCAGGGTTGACCTGAGGATTGCCCCTGAGCTGGCGGGCGAGGGGGAGGTGGCCTCCATGTCCTGCCCTGTTGGAGCCACCCTGGGCCCTGCCCTGGGGCTTCCTGGGGCCTCCCAGGCCCGGGCCTGTGGGTTGGATGCTGGGGGCAGTCCGAAGGCTCAGGCCCCATAGAGGCTTCTCCCCCTGGGGAGATGACCTGCCCCGTTTTCAAAATCTGTAATGAGAATTCAGACAATTTTAATCGTTTCTCCATTAGACTCTCAAGCCCCCTGCATCCTTTATATTTATTGTGTACACTGCCCCCTGCCCCGTTTCCTTGAGGCCCCGAGCGTGGGCATTGTACTTGGGCTCTGGCGGGGGCAGCGCCTGGCAGCAGCTTCATTTCTGCAGCAACTCCGTCTCCGCCCGAAATTAATGCAATTACTTGATTCGGATATTTTACTTTTGTAAGAATAGGTGAGCGTAAACGAGAGCACTGATACTGCTGAGGAATGAAGAGCTCCCCGCATCCCCGAGTGCCGCTCACAGCTCGCTGGGCTGGAAGTGGCCGTGTGCAGTCTCGTCCCCGCTGCACCCTCAGGGCCACAGGAGGATGGGCACACACTGGCTTCCTTCCCTCTTGGGGACAAACCGTTGAAAAGCAGTGGACTTTCCAGTGGAGCGCAGCGGGCAGAGGGCCTACAGTCCCCAGGTGGCCCCGTGTGCGTTTTCCCGTCTGGGCAGGGAGCAGCGTGTCTGGGTCCCGCTCAGTGGGGTAGAATGTGGATCAAGGGCAGGAGGCCGGTGGGGACGCACAGAGCGAGGGACTGAGTCTCCCGGGGGACAGTCCTGTCCTGTCCACCAGCGTTCCAGCAGTTTGTGGACTGAAAGAAAAACGAAGACAGTATGACTGAGCAGCGAGCGAGTGTGGAGCCAGGAGGCCATTTCCGGGCCGGGATGACGCTGCTTCCCAGAGGACCATCTCGGCTTCCTCCCTTTGTCCACCCCCCACCTGGCCTCCTTGATCCCCTCAGCTTTGCTGTGGGGGGAGGGGCACGCAGCCCCTGGGAGCTCTCTGGCCCTTGGAGCTTGGGAGAGGGGGGCAGAACTCCCCAGCTCCTCTGAGCAGCCCAGGAGGATGATCTGGGACGGGGCAGGGGGGACGGGGGTGCTGGTATCTGTGCCATCACCCTTTTGAGTCTGTAATAGCTTCTGTGGGTTTCCTGGGGCTGCTCTGTGTGTGTGTGTGTGTGTCTTACAACAACAGGGTTTGAGCTGGAAGTCTGAACTGAAGGTGCTGGCAGGCTGTGCTCCCTCTGAAGGCTGGGAGGGAGGATCTGTTCTAGGCCTCGCTCCTTGGCTTGTAGACGGCCACCTCCCCTCTGAGCATGCCGAGCTCTATGTCTGAATTTCCCCTTTTTATAAGGACACCAGTCACGGGATTCGGGGTCCACCCTGCTCCAGTGTGACCTCATCTTAGTGAATGACATTTGCAACCACCCTTCTTCCAAGCAAGGCCATACATATTCTAAGGCCCTGGGGGTTAGGACTTTACAACATGAATCTGCCTCTTCCAGCCTATAACAGCTGCTCAGATTTTCAGAGGGAGTGCGATCCACGTGGCCCCGGGGGACTCTGAGGTCCAACCCTGCAGTCCCTCGGGGAAGAGACGGAGGGACCGGGAGCTGAGAGGCCCAAGCAGAGGAGGAAGTGCTTAGGGGTCTGCTTGATGTCCGATGGGACGAGAGCTGCTGCCAGTGGTGGACGTTTGTGTCCCTGACGCTTTCTTGCCCAGCAGCGGGGACTCACTTGATTGGTCACCTGCCGTGAGCCAGGCCCTGTGCTGGACCTGCCGCAATCACTTTGCTGGCGGTGTGACTTCAGCTGGCAAGATGGGTCATCCCTAATTTACAGACTGACCCCGGGAGGATGGGCACACGGCTAACAGGCCCCGAGGCTGAACTTGAAGCCCGTGCGCATCTGGCCCAGGCAGCGCCATACCTCTCGACTTGGGGTCTGTGTGGATAGTTTTGCCTGTGGATTTCCTCCTTGACAGACTGTCCCAGCCAGGGACCGTCTCCCCTAAGCCTGCCTCCCTCCCCACAAGGAGAACAAAAGCCTGGGTGCACAGTTCACGCTCAGCAAAGACATTCATTCATTCATTCGATCATTCATGCATTCATGACAGAATCATTGCACACCTCCCGTGAGCCCAGCTGAGGCCCAGAGGGGGAGCAGGAGACACCAGGGACATACCCAAGAGGAGGGGCGTTAGATGACCGTGGTGAAGGAGGGTGGCCGGGCTCCTGCGGGTGCGGGAGGGGGTCTGGATGAGCTGAAGCAGAGGCTCTGTGGCTGCCGGAGTGGGGAGCGGGGTACAGCTCCACGAGGAGAGCTCACAGCGGCACCCAGGGCATTAAGAGGTGATCAGGGGCCTTGCTGTGATTCTGTGCCACGTGGAAGCGAGGCGAGTGGTTGGGAGGTGCCCAGGTCACTTCTGGATTGGCATCAGGCGCTTTGGGCGGAGAGGGGGGCAGCTTGCCTTGGCTGGACAGAGGAGGGGCTGAGAAGTGGACCTGGAACACATTGAGGTGGAGGAGCCAACAGGACTGGCCTCAGAGTGGAGGTGGGACGAGGAGAGGAGGGAATGGAGGGTCTCGCCTGAAAGGTTCCTGGCTGTGTTAGTTAAGATGGAGAACGTGGGGTGAGTGACTGGGGATAGAATTTGGAGGTTCACTGTTGCTACATCAAACTATCTTGGTGGACAGCCACTGACACTTGGTAAAGACCCGTCTTTCTTTTTTAAAGACTATTTTTAGAGAAGGGAAGAGAGGGGGAAAGGGAGAGAAACATCCATGTGTGGTTGCCTCTCACGTGCCCCCACCACCACCACCACCACTGGGGACCTGACCCGCAACCCAGGCCTGTGCCCTGACTGGGATTCGAACCTGCGACCTTTTGGTTCACAGGCCGGAGCTCAATCCACTGAGCCACGCCAGCCAGGGCAGACTCAGGAGTCTTGCAGGCCTCTGGTGTGTGTGGCATGTGGTTGGGGAGGCTTTGGGCAAGCGAGGGCCAGGGGGGCCACCCCAAGTCTCCCCTCTCTTCTCCTCGGAGGCTGCTGCTAGAGCCCCCTGCCCTGCTGCCCAGGTGGCCAGAGCTGCGGGAAGGTGTTTTGCTGCCACCTTGTGGGCAAGAGGAACCCCATGCAATGTTGGTGGTGTGTGGCTCAGACCATACAGTCGGGGCTGCAGGAGGAAGTTCCAGCCTTTCCCCCCCCCAAGCTGCCCACAGGCACCACGGTGTCAGCAGGAAGCCAGTCCTGCCCGTGTCCCAGAAGGCCGTCCACAGCTCCCTGTGGGCTGTGTGGCTCACCCGGCAAATATTTAAGCTAGAGACACTAGGTGCTGGTTCTGCGGGATTCCTGGGCCCAAGGCCGCCTCTGCTGTGCTCGGGACCAGCCTTCTCGCTCTGCAGTGCCTGCCTGTGACGTCAGGCCCTTCACCCTGGCTGCCCTGATGTGGCCAGTAGTATATTCCTGCTGCCCCTCGACACACCATTACCCACCCCGGGCAGGAAGGTTGAGGCCTGGGCACCTCGCTGGGGGTGCATCTACTCAGCCCCTCCTGATTTCCCAGAGCTTGGCGCAGAGGGGCTACCCAGTCCCTCCCCACCCAAAATGCTCACTGTAGGCATTGCGAGGCACTGCATCAAACCAGAAACTTCCATGGTGACTCTCACCCCTGAGCCACAGGTTCAGCTCGGTGTTTCTGATGGCCCACAGTGGACGTGAGGCTGGTGTCTGGGCGTTACGTCCCGTCTGCGAGGTCCCAGTGCGGAGCTCGGTGGGGCTGCCCTCGTTTCCTTCACGCTGTGCTGAGCAGAACTGTGTCTGCTGCTTCTCTTCGGAGCAGCATCTTGTCAAACAGAACAGAGACGCGTCCCTGACTGGGGCCGATGCCAGTGAGGAAGAGCTGTGTGCCTGCCCCGCTCTCCTCTCAGGGGTCTCCTCCTGGCTTGATGTCCTGGGACTTGGATGTGCATGTCCGCAGGTGCTCTTCTCTGCCTCGTTCCTCGTTCCTGCATGTCAGGAATGGTTTCTGGAAAGAAGGGATAGGAAGGAGGCAGCTCACGTGGGAAGAGGAAGCTGTTCGGGTTTGGGACGTGGCCGTGGTGCCTGGGCTGGTTCTGCAGGTGCACTGGGAGCTGGCGTGTCCGCTGAGAACAGGGATGTCCTTTCCCTCTGGGACTGGGCACTGCCAGTGTCTTCCCTGCACCAGTGCGCGCACATGCGCACATGTGCCTGTGCGTGTGTGCACATGTAGTTGGCCAGGCCGGGCCGCTCCCCCTCCAATCTCATCCTGCTACTCCCACCCAGAGAGCCGGTTGGATTCCCCTCTTGGGTACCTTGTCCCCTACCCCTCCTCAGTCCCCAGAGGGCTCCCAGGCTGCTATCCTGGGTTTGCACTTCCATTGGCTCAGGGGAAGGGTTTGCAATGGGCAGCCTTATTCTTTGGGGGAGGGGTAATTCCCTGTGTGTGTGTGAGAGACAGACACACAGATGTGCAGATAGGGAAGTTGAGTGTGGGAGTTTTAAACTTGGGAGAAGTGAGTCAGGATTTCTGGGTCATATTTTCATCCCCATGTCCCAAGGATCTTGGGAAAGGCCCTTCAGCTGAACTACCTATTACGTGGAGACCATGCGCCCGGAGAGGAAGAAGCGGCTTCATCGCCGTTCATGACTAGTCCCAGGAGAATACCCTTCACCCCCCCCCCCCCCCAGGGCGTCTCCCAGTGATCCAGCCCAGGACTTGGGAGCACCTAGGATGGAGAGGCCCTCCCTTCCTCAGGCACTCCCCGACTCCAGCCCCCTCTGGAATGTGCCACTTTTATCTTGTACTTTGCTTCTGACCGGGATGTGGAATTCTAAAGCTGAGAGGGAAGGCGGGGGTTGGGTGGGGCTGGGGGGTGGTGGTGGAGGAAACCTGGGAGCATTATCTCTTTAAAGGAAAAGGCAAGCCCCCTCATCTTTGCCACTACCGAAACTGGTTTCTCCTGATCCGCCTGGGGTCCTCGTGGGTTGTAGTAAACTGGCTGGGCGCCTGGCTCCTCTCCAGGGCCCTGGGAGAGGACTGGGGAGAGCCCTGCATTTAATGAGCGTCTGGTGCAGCCCACACTGGTGAAATTCAAAGGATATCAGGCCCCAGCCAGTACTACAGGCTAACACTTCACCTCTGCTCAGCCAGTCAACCTCTGGACACCTCTGGACAGGAGGTGAGACCCGGGAGTGGCAGACCAGAGCCTTCAGGGACCCACAAGCTGAGTCTCTTGTCCAGAAACGTATGGGTCAGGTCCAGAGGCTGCCTTTGGATTCTCCACTGCGCTTAGAAATGGCAGTGCTGAACTCGGTCTAGACGCTTTTGTACTCACCGAGGAAGCAAGCCTCGGTCATAAATAGAACAGACTCCCCTGTAGCATCCAGCAGCTCTTAATTCTCAAGTTCCCAGCCTCAGAATGTCTGAGCCTAAATAAAAACACAAAGAGAGGATCCCCTCGTTGAGGCCGCCCACTTCACAGACGAGGAGACTGAGGCCCAGAGAGGGCGTCTGACTTACCTCCTGACTCCTAGTTTACACTTTCACTAGTTCCGGCCCCGAGTGTCACCTTCCGGGGCTTCCCTTGGAGAAAGAGTGGCCCGCTTCTGCCCAGAGCAGGCCCCCGTGTGTGGTGTGCTGAGAACTGTTATATACTTGGCCTGCTCTTAACGACAGCGCCTCACCTGCCTGACCCAATCCGAGGAGGAGCCCTGGGCTGGAATTTCCTGTTCTCTGAGGGCTCCGGGGGCTGCCCCAGCGCCGCCGCCGTTCCTGGGTGTTCCAGGCCAGGCTTGCCGCCTCTCTCTCCGTGCTGGGCTGGCTCCTGGCCTCTCCAGGTCTGGGCTTGCCCCTGCGCGGTGGAGGAATTGTGGGACTCGGCCGACCGACAGGCGCCAGGTGCCCAGAGGCCGGAGGTCCGTGCGCCCTGGCCGTGGCCAGGCCCGGGCCCCGCCCTGCGCCCCTCGCCATGGGCCTGGCCCTCGCCCGCGGGCCCTGACCATGGAGCACGGCTGGCCGCTGGGGGACGCTTACAGCCGGGAGCGGCCCGCTGTCTGCCGCCGCGCCCTCAGCGTCTGCGACTCGCTGGACCTGCAAGGCGCCCCGGCCGGCCGCGCCGCTCCCGCCCTGCAGGCTGCCCTGTGCGCCGGGCGGGAGCAGCCGGCACGGCCGCGGAGCGTGTGCTCGGGAGGCCCGGCGCCTCCGCCCTCCGGCGCCCGGAGCCTGCTGCTCGGCTTCCTGCGCCCGCGCCTCGGCCGCCGGGGCCCCTCCGACGGCCGCCCGCCGGCCGCTGGGCCCGCGCCCTCGGAGCGCCCCGGCTCGGCCGCGCCCAGCCCGGTGCCCAGCCCCGCGCCGGCGCGGCGCCGCCACTCCCGGGGCACCCCGGCGCCGAGGCCGCGGCCCACCAGCATGACGTTCCTGGAGGTGAACCGCCTG